>NC_084845.1:6540841-6840841 GCF_033115175.1 Lepus europaeus
CTCTCTCTCTCCCGTCTCTCTCCCTGTCTCTCTCTGTCTCTCTCCATCTCTGTCTCTCCCTGTCTCTCCCTGTCTCTGTCTGTCTCTCCCTGTCTCTCCCTGTCTCTGTCTCTCTCTCCATCTCTGTCTCTCCTTGTCTCTCTGTCTCTCTCCCTGTCTCTGTCTCTCTCTCCATCTCTGTCTCTCTCTTCATCTCTGTCTCTCTCCATCTCTGTTTCTCTCTGTCTCTCCCTGTCTCTGTCTGTCTCTCCCTGTCTCTCTCTGTATCTCCCTGTCTCTGTCTCTCCCTCCCTCTGTGTCTCTGTCTGTCTCTCTGTCTCTCCCTCCCTCTGTGTCTCTGTCTGTCTCTCTGTCTCTCCCTGTCTCTCTCTCCCTATCTCTCCCTGTCTCTCTCTGTCCCTCTCTCTCTCCCTGTCTCTCTCTCCCTGTCTCTGTCTTTCTCTCCCTCTCTCTCTCCCTTTCTCTCTCTCCCTGTCTCTGTCTGTCTTTCTCTCCCTCTCTCTCTCCCTTTCTCTCTGTCTGTCTCTCCCTGTCTCTTTCTCTCTCCCTGTCTCTGTCTGTCTCTCTCTCCCTCTCTCTCTCCCTGTCTCTCTGTCTGTCTCTCTCTCCCTGTCTCCCTCCATCTCTCTCCATCTCTGTCTCTCCCTGTCTCTCTCTCTCCCTGTCTCCCTCTGTCTCCATCTCTGTCTCTCCATCTCTCTCTCTGTCTCTCCATCTCTCTCTCTGTCTCTCTCTCTCCATCTCTGTCTCTCCCTGTCTCTCTGTCTCTCTCCCTGTCTCTCTCTGTCTCTCTCTCCATCTCTGTCTCTCCTTGTCTCTCTGTCTCTCTCCCTGTCTCTCTCTGTCTCTCTCCATCTCTGTCTCTCTCTCCCTGTCTCTGTCTCTCTCTCCATCTCTGTCTCTCTCCATCTCTGTTTCTCTCTGTCTCTCCCTGTCTCTGTCTGTCTCTCCCTGTCTCTCTCTCCATCTCTGTCTCTCCCTGTCTCTCTCTCCATCTCTGTCTCTCCCTGTCTCTCTCTGTCTCTCTCCATCTCTGTCTCTCCCTGTCTCTGTCTCTCTCCATCTCTGTTTCTCTCTGTCTCTGTCTGTCTCTCTCTGTCTCTCTCCATCTCTGTTTCTCTCTGTCTCTCCCTGTCTCTCTCTCCATCTCTGTCTCTCCCTGTCTCTCTCTCCATCTCTCTCTCCATCTCTGTCTCTCCCTGTCTCTCTCCATCTCTGTCTCTCCCTGTCTCTCTCTGTCTCTTCCTGTTTCTCTCTCTCTGTCTCTCCACCTCTCTCTCTCTGTCTCTCCCTGCCTCTCTGTTGCTCTGCCTTTCGTGTAGATAAAATAAACGGGAGTCCACCTGTGGGCTTTTATCTTCTTTCGCAAGCACGACTCCAAGGACACTTAAGCCCCTGGCTCACCGTCTCCTCTGAGCGGGGCCGTCTCGGAGAAACAGGCAAGGAGTACGGTCGGCCAAGGTCCAGAGAGGGCGGCGAACTTGCCCAAAGCCACAGCCGAGGGGAGCAGGGCTCGCCCTCCGCCCGGGGTGGCGGCGCTGGGAGCCCTTACCCGGCTGGCACTGCAGCTCCAGGCACCGCGAGAAGTTGCGGCGGGTGATCCAGGGCTTCAGCGCCAGCAGCTGGGTGGACGCATCCTGCAGGAGGTGGGAGATGTTGGTCCGGACGAAGCGCAAGCAGCTGGGGAGGGGCTGGGACCGGGAGGGAGACGGCGTCACCATCATCACCATCATCACCATCACATCAGCCCGGAGCCCCTCCCTGCGGGCACTGCCCAGCCTCGGGCCCGGGACACACACTCACCCACCCACACACACCCACACACACCCACACCCGGCTCTCTGGGAGACGCCTGTGCCCAGGGCCCCCGGCCAGGCCCTGACCCTCTGCCAGTGAGCCCTGGGGCCGAGAGGCCGGGGCGCCCGCGCTCTGCCCCACCTGCCGGCGTGGCTCCCGCACGGCCTGGGCCAGCTCGGCTTCCAAGCCCTGGGGAGGCCCGGGGGCCCCTCCCTCGTTCCCCGGACGGGCCGTGGGGCTGACCTGGAAGGCACACGAGGTGACAAAGTAGACCTCGGTGTTGACAGCCTCCAGGAGGCCCTGCATCTGGGGCCCAGCCACGGTCTTGAGCCGCTCCAGCCAGCGCTGGGCCAGCACCAGGCGCCACAGCGCCCTGCACAGCTCTTCCTGCGGGCACACCACATGCCAGGGTCTGAGGGAGGAGGCTGGGTCTGGACCCCTGGGTCTGAGGGAGGAGGCTGGGGCTGGACCCCTGGGTCTGAGGGAGGAGGCTGGGGCTGGACCCCAGGGTCTGAGGGAGGAGAGGCTGGGGCTGGACTCCTGGGTCTGAGAGAGGAGGGGCTGGGACCAGGCAACTGGGTCTGAGGGAGGAGGTTCTGGGGCTGGGCCCCAAGGTCTGAGGGAGGAGGCTGGGGCTGGACCCCTGGGTCTGAGGGAGGAGGGGCTGGGGCTGGACCCCAGGGTCTGAGGGAAGAGGGGCTGGGGCTGGACCCTGGGTCTGAAGGAGGAGGCTGCAGGCTTGGACCCCTGGATCTGAGGGAGGAGGGCAGGGGCAGGGCTGGACCCCTGAATCCGAGGGAGGAGGGGCTGGGCTGGACCCCCGGGTCTGAGGGAGGAGGGCAGGGGCGGGGCTGGACCCCCAGGTCTGAGGGAGGAGGTTGCAGGCTTGGACCCCTGGGTGTGAGGGCGGAGGGGCTGGGGCTGGACCCTGGGTCTGAAGGAGGAGGCTGCAGGCTTGGACCCCTGGGTCTGAGGGAGGAGGGGCTGGGCTGGACCCCCGGGTCTGGGGGAGGAGGGCAGGGGCGGGACTGGACCCCCAGGTCTGAGGGAGGAGGCTGCAGGCTTGGACCCCTGGGTGTGAGGGCGGAGGGGCTGGGGCTGGACCCTGGGTCTGAGGGAGGAGGGCTGGGGCTGGACCCTGGGTCTGAAGGAGGAGGCTGCAGGCTTGGACCCCTGCGTCTGAGGGAGGGGCTGGGCTGGACCCCGGGTCTGAGGGAGGAGGGCAGGGCGGGGCTGGTCCACTGGCCTGGTCCCTGGAGGGTGGTGCGTCTGGAGTCTGAGGTTCCCACCTCCATCCCAGGCCCCTCCCATGGCGACTCACGTCCTGCAGGTTGGAGGCCACGGTGACGGGATAGTCCTGTAGCAGGTAGTCAGACTGGCGGGGAGGGAACAAGAGCCGGCTGGATACGGCGGGACAAACTGGGGCGATTGGGGCGGAGGCAGAGACCCGGGGCCGGGGAGCGCCCAGCCGGCCTGGAGAGGGCGGGGTGCGCAGCTCACCAGCTTGCGGATGGTGACAGCGAAGTTGGAGGAGATGGGGCTGTGGGCGAAGGAGCAGTCGGGGGTCCCGCGGAGGCCCGGGCTCAGCAGCAGCAGCAGCAGCAGCGACTGCGGGGGGCGTTGTCTGGGGTCTGCGTGCGCTGACCTCCTGCCCGTCCCCTCCCAGCCCCCCGGATCTCGGCGCGTGCCCCACCGGCCCGGGTGCGCCCCTGCCCTCGCCGGTCCCGGCGCCCCGCGGCCGCGCCCTCCCGCCTGCCGCACCTGGCTGCTGCGTCCCCCTTGCCCCCACCTTGGGCCCAGGTATACGCACGGTCGGGCTCCAGGCCGGCGCCGGCACGGTCATCTCGGCCGCGGGCCCCTCATGCCTGTGGCTGGGCCTTGGAAGGGACAGAAGCGCAAGCCTGGGACAGCCACCCGCCTGCCCTTTCTTCGCCCGCCCCGTCCCCCCCCCGCCCCTCCCTCATCCCCTTGATGTGGCCGAGTTTCCGCCTCCTACTCCCCTAGGCTTCCTGCGTGAGCCCCAGTTTCGGTGAAAAACCCCTCATCACCCTTTCCAGGAACCCCGACGTCCGGTCCCCGGAACCCTCCCACGGCCGGGGGGACCCCTGCTCCCTTGGTCCCAGAGGTGGGGTCCCCGGGCCAGCCACGCACCAGGCTTGCCCCGGCTTGGGTGTGGGAGGGTCAAGCTGGGTGACAGCCAGAGACCGAAAGCGAAAGGAAATTTTTGGGGGAGATGGTGAGCCAGGGTGGAAATAGGGCAGGGGCGGGGCGCGCCCCCTGGTGGTGACATCTGGAGCCCGCGCCCGGGAGGGAGAGGACCCCGGCGGCGGCGCACCGGGATGCGTCTCCATCTAGTCCTGGCTGTAGCTAAGGCACGCGCAGCAGGTCACCCTACACAGTTCATCTTCGCCTAGACTTCTCTCTGACCTCGGCTCTCCATTTTCCAGCCCCAGCAGCTGGGACCAAGGCAGCCACCCTCTCCACCCCAGGGCCTCTGCACACACGCCCACATGGCTCATCCCCCATCTCGCTGGGGTCTTTGCCCCAACACCCACGGCAAAGCCTTCCTGACACCCCCTTTGCAAGTGGCAGCCCCTCCCGGCACTGCTGCTCACCCCTGCTCTGAGCTTATCACCTTTGTACACACCACCACCCAGTTTGCGTGACTTTATCTTTGGGTCGGTTGCTGCCGTGGGCACATATCCATCTTGACGCTAAGCCTGGCTTGTGGCAGGTGTTCCTGTGTTCAATGAGCGTGCAAAAGTGTGCTGACCTTTCTGATTGTTGTGTAATAGAGATAATGTTGTTCTTGGGCCACACCTGAGCTGATAGGAGGGCAGGGACCGGCCATGCCGAAAAGACGGGCATGGTGAGAGGCAGGGCTGGGATTCTGAGCCAGCTTCACCGACTTCTGTGGATGCACAGGCTGGGAAGGCTGCAGCCTGGGTTCTGGGAAGGGCGCCTGTGTAATGAGGCCCCAAGAAAACGCTGGCCATGGACGCTCCGGGGGGGAGCTCCTCTGTTGGTTAGTCTCTAGGAAGGTGTGCTGCTTCCCACCCCACGGGGACAAGGGCAGGGGGACAGTGGGCCCTCCGCATTTGTGCATCCAACCTGCCGGGTCTGAAAATATTCAAGGGGCCGGCGCTGTGGTGCAACAAGTTAAGGCACCGCCTGCAACACCAGCATCCCACATGGGTGCCGGTTCAAGCCCCAGCTGCTCCACTTCCAAACCAGCTCCCTGCTAACGCACCTAGGAGTGCAGTGGAAGTACTCGGGCCCCTGCTACCCACGCTGGGGACCTGGATGGAGCTCCAGGCCCCTGGCTTTTGAGTCTGGCCTAGCTCTGGCTGTTGCAGTCCTTGGTGAGTGAACCAGTGGCTGGAAGACCTCTCTCTCTCTCTCTCCCTCTCCCTCTCTCTGTAACACTGCCTTCCAAATAAATGACTCTTTAAGGAAAAAAAAATTAATATTATTTCTGTCCTGCACGTGTGTGGACTTCTGTTCTTGTCCTTCTTCCCTCAACAGTTCAGGGGGACAACCATTGGCACGTCTTTGCAGGGTACTGGATGTCACAAATCAGAGACAGGGAGAGGCGTGCACCGGGCCCGGGCAAACCCTCCAACCTTTCTATACAAGGGACCCGAGCTCCCGCGGACTGTGGCATTCACGGAAAGTCCTGGAGCCGATCAGACACGGGTGGATGACTGTGTCCACAGCCCTCCCAGACCCTGCCCCAGCTGGCCCTGGTTTGTAACCTTCAAGATGAAGCGTGGCTGTGGACACAGGCTCCGGGAGCCCCAAAGTCCGTGCCCAGTCGGTCAGCAGTGCAGGTGGCCCCCCACTTTGCTGGCATCTGAACTGAGGGCAGGTTTGTTGCACCTGCTCTGTGCCCTGACCCCGGGCCCTAAATAAACCTTTCAACAACAGAAACACCATTCTGAGGCCCAGAAGCTCAAAGTCACGAGTCACGTCAGAAGGGCCATGACAGCGCCGGCATCCCTTATGGGTGGGCACCAGTTCAAGTCCTGGCTGCTCCACCTCCGATCCGGCTCTCTGCTAATGTGCCCGGGAACGCAGTGGAAGGTGACCCAAGTGCTTGGGCCCCTGCACCCATGTGGGAGACCCGGAGGAAGCTCCTGGCCTCTGATTGGCTCAGCTTCGGCCGTTGAGGCCATTTGGGGAGTGAACCAGTGGATGGAAGACCTTTCCGTCCATCTGTAACACCAAATCTCGAATAAATGAATCAGATTTTTTTAAGGGCCATGCCCCTCTCAGGCATTCCTTGGCTCGTGGCCCCAGGGCCCAGCCACCATTCCTTTCCACCCTCTCCACCTCCCTCGTGGCTCAGCGTGGGTTACTGTCCTGGCCACGGCCCCCGGTCACTTCGTGATTATCCTCTTGTTTTCTGTCACTCTGTGTGGGCAGAAAAGGCCCCAAGGCTGTCCCCGTTCTAATGCCCGGAACATGTAACAATGTGGCCTCACATGGGGAGAGGGACAGGGTCAGGGGGATCAGATCAAGGGTCACATGTCCCTGGGGGGCTGGCACTGCAAGGCCCCTTGGAAGTGGCAGAGGGGGGCAGCAGAACCAGAGAGGCCACTGCTGGCTGTGAGCAGGCCCTGAGCCAAGGGATGCCGGCGGCCCACAGAAGCTGGAGCTCAAGGAGGCCCAGGACAGGGACGCCGCCCGGCCCACGCCTTCACCGTGGTCTCCTGACCCGGCAGAAGTCTGCTGAGGGGGAGACCAAGAGCCCGAGGTCCCCCACCCGCTGGCTCACGGCCAGATGGGACGCCGGGGCGGAAGCCAGCAGCCTGGCGCTCCATCCGGGGCCCAAGCACTGGGGTCCAACGTGGAGCTGGACCGGAGGCGGGGCGGCCGGGCCTTGGATATGGGCCGTGGGCGTTGCAAGCCCAGGCTCGACCCGTGGCGCCACAAGGCCGACCCCTGCTCTCTTTAAACTGCTCGGCTTGTGGTAATTTGTCACAGCCAGAGCAGGAAACTCACACTCCCCAACCCCCGCAACCTCAGCTCCCAGAGACCAAGCCCGCCCGGTCCTCCAAGCGCCCAGCCCAAAGCACCCAACCACGGGTGTTGATTGACGGCCAGGAGCGTGGCCTGTACCGGAAGACCCCGCCCCTGGCCAGGGATTGGGCCAGAAGCGGTCACCTGACACGGACTGGCCAATCGGATTTGGCCTCCAGGGACCGGAGGGACAAGGCCGGAGCCGGCGGGAGGATGGACGCGAAGGACCTGGTGGCCCGAGGAGCCCCGAGCGGCGCTGTCACAGACCCTGCGCTGTGTGGAGCCGCCCAGCGGCCGCTAAGTGTCCCAACGAAATGGCCTGGACCCGGCCTCCCTCCCCGCACGAGCGCAGCCGGGGTCGGGCAGACATTTATTCGTGGCCTCGGGGGTCACAGCAGTCCCAGGCGTCCAGCCGCTCGGTCGCAGGCGTCAGTCCCCCGCGGGCAGCCACAGGGCCTTGGTCCGCGCGGCCCGCAGCCCCAGCTCCGGGCCCGCGCCCTCGGCCTCCTGGTCCCAGGCCCGTGGGTGGCCCGCGTTTGCCCACACGGCCTTGAGGTTTTCTGCGGAGGCCCACTCGACGAAGCGGGAGCCCTGCGTGGGGGTGGGGGGGAGACGGCGTGGTTGCTAAGCACCTGCTTCCTTAGCAACAAGGGCTGCGACCCAGGAGAGACCCCAAGGCTCTGCCAGCTGGGGCGCGGGGCTCCTGTGGCCAGGGGGGTCTCCTGCCCAGCAGCCACCCACGTTCAGGGGAAGAGGCCCTCGCCTGCACGCACGCTCCCAGGCGCCACCAATACAAGGCTTCGGAGGTGCACCGTGGTCCCCACCTGATACTAGGGTGAGGCCCTCAGCGAGGGGCGGTCGGTCCGCTGAGACCATGTCTTGGGCAGCGACCTCCGAGCCCTGCTCCCACGGCGTTTCTCCCCCACTTAGTTCTCAGGGGGCAGGGCCGCCTGCCCTAACCAGGAGCTTCCCCCCCATCCAAGTTTATGACGCCAGGAGGGAGGGACGAAGGGTACCTGGGCAGATCCGAAATACCACAGGGCCTGGATGTCTTGGTGCAGGGCCAGGCAGCGCGTCAGGTGGTCCCGGTCCCCCATCACCACGTTCACAAGGCCCGCGGGCAGCAGGGTGGCCATATCCTAGGGTTGGGGTCACGGGCTGGTGATGGTGGGGCTGCGAGGGTGGGACCCAAGCCCCTGCAGGTCTCCGGCGCCTCCCGGGGGCTTCTGGGAACAGGGGCGGGCAGGCGGGAAGGCAGTGTTACCTGACAGAGCTCCAGGGCCAACAGGGGACAGGCCCCGCTGGGCACCACGACCACGGCGTTGCCATGGGCCAGGGCGGGGGCCAGCAGGGACACGAAGGCAAGCAGGGGCCACTCTTCCGGGCACACGATGGCCAGCACGCCCAGGGGCTCCCGCAGCCGGAGCACTGGGCCTCTCAGCCCGGCCACCTGCAGGGACAGGATGGGGGGGGGGGAGGGGCCTGATTGCCTTCCTGGCCGGCAACCACATTTTCCTTTTCGTAGTGTGATGCGCGAAAGCACATTACTGTTTGATTCGACGAGTAAACGCCGCCGGCTTAGAAACCCCAGCAGCCAGCTTGGGGAAAGCCGGATGACGTGGCCCGGTCGGCCTGGCCAGGAAGTCTGGGTTACCGCGGGCACAGCAGGCAGCCTGCAGGCCGAGAGGGCCTCCCCCTCGCTAAAACGCCTCCCCCAGGCCCCCGGCGGCCGCGTGGGGGTGCAGAACCACCTGTTCCACGACAAAGCCAAGCCCTCGGCACATTGAAACATCAGACACGCACCTGCCGTTCCTACCTGCCACGTCCTCGTGGGCCCAGCCTCCCTTCTGCACTCAAAACCCCCAGGCGGCCCACGGCTCGCGAGGCCTCGGCCTGCTGCCCTCCTCATCCACCCCTGGATCGTTCATCTTTCCGGAACATTCCCACACCATCTCCTGCCCCTTTCCTCCTCTCGTCTCCATCTTTGCTTACTCCAGAAAAACCCCAATAGCGACAATAACCAGGCAGAGGCTCAGAGCACAGAGCTCTGGCCTGGGCTCCAGCCCCAGCCTGGCCACCCGCCAGCTGCGTGCCCTTCAGACGAGGGCTGCCATTCCCTGTCTTTTTCCTAAAGAATTATTTAATTATTTGAAAGTCAGAGTTATGGAGAGGGAGGGAGGGGGAGAGAGAGAGAAAGGTATCTTCCATCCACTGGTTCACTCCCCAGATGGCTGCAATGGCCAGGCCGGGTCAGGTCAGGAGCCAGGAGCTTCATCAGGGTCTCCCCTGTGGGTGAGACTCGGGCCATATTCCACTGCTTTCCCAGGCCACCAGCAGGGAGCTGGAGTGGAAGTGGAGCAGCTGGGACTCGAACCAGCGCCCGCAGGGGATGCCGGCCCTGCAGGCGGAGGATTAACCCACTGCCCGGCCCTCCGCCTGCCCCACCGGCTTGTTGTGTCTGCGCTGAGCTCGGCCTGCGGGCTGCTTCCTGTGCTCGTGTGTTTTCTCATGAAAGCTTTGCTGAACGTCTGACACTCAGTACCCTGCCTGGCTTCACAGGGAACGCGCACCCTCGTACGGTCACGAACCCCGCTCCCATCTCTCCTGCCCTTTGTCACGCTCGCCGTCCGAGGCAGCCCCTGCTTTCCTCTCTCATGTACTCCGTCACGTCCCATCATGCACTGCCCGACTCCTGTTTACATTTCGTAGGAGTCCTTTAGACACAGAGACACCTGCACTTAAAAACAAAAACCTGGCCCCTCTCCCTTAGCGTAAGTACTTTGGGGTCGCCCACGTGGTGGCTCAGGCCCTCAGAACCACGCCGGCTCAGGTGCTGACGGTGTGGTTCGTTTTCCGAGGCAGTCGTGCCGTTTCCCGCCGACACGTTCGGTCTCAGCGTGAGCCATTCCAGCAGGTGCACACGGCGACTTCCTGGCACGCTTGGATCTGCGTCCCGCTGACGACTACAGATACGGGCGCCGTCTCCTGTGCTGCCCCAAGCAAACGCCTTCTGAGTCCCGGACGGGGTACGAGGACGCCAGGCGCTTCCAGAGCCGACGACCTGCTGCCTTGGCTGCACCTGTGCCCGGGTGCCCCTGGGGCGCGGCCTGAGCCACCAAACCCTCGGCCTCGCCTGCTGCCCACCGCACGCTCACGTCCGCCCGGCGTGCGTACAGCAAACGAAAGGCAGGGAAGCAGTGCCTGGCGTGATGCACTTAGATCCGTCCGGCCTGGCGTGATGCACTTAGATCCGTCCGGCCTGGCGTGATGCACTTAGATCTGTCCGGTCTGGCGTGATGCACTTAGATCCGTCCGTCCGTCTGTTTCTACCCCCATTTTTGTTTGTTTAAAAGGAAGAGATGCCGGCCGGCGCCGCGGCTCACTAGGCTAATCCTCCGCCTTGCGGCGCCGGCACACCGGGTTCTAGTCCTGGTCGGGGCACCGATCCTGTCCCGGTTGCCCCTCTTCCAGGCCAGCTCTCTGCTGTGGCCAGGGAGTACAGTGGAGGATGGCCCAAGTCCTTGGGCCCTGCACCCCATGGGAGACCAGGAGAAGCACCTGGCTCCTGCCATCAGATCAGCGCGGTGCGCCGGCCGCAGCGCGCTACCGCGGCGGCCATTGGAGGGTGAACCAACGGCAAAAGGAAGACCTTTCTCTCTGTCTCTCTCTCACTATCCACTCTGCCTGTCAAAAATAAAAAAAAAAAAAAAAAAAAAGGAAGAGATGCCTTCGCGGCAGCCGTAACTAGTTTTATGGCCCAGGAAAGAACAGGCTGGGTCCCTAACCACAGACTGGAAAACACCGCAGCCGACCCTCTGTGAGTGCACATTCCACCGCTGTGGCTTCAAAAATACCGGGGCCACAGGTGCCTGGCCTCCATCTGACCCCCTGCTGGGGTGCCCGGCTTTGGCCTCGATTCCAGCCTCCTGCCAATGGGCCCCCTGGGAGACAGCAGGTGACGGCTCAAGCGGGTGGGTCCCTGCCACCCACGCGGGAGACCCACGCGGTGTTCCTGGCTCCCAGCCACAGCCTGGTGCAGCCCTGGCCAGCGTGGGCACTTGGGGAGCGAACCAGTGAATGGGAGCTCTGTCTCTCGAATGAAAAAACATTTGCAAACATATTCCGGAAAACCCCGACATCTGCACTGCACACGCAGGCCTTTTGGGTCCTTGTCATTGTCCCCTGTGACTCAGCAGAGCCGCCGCCCAGCCGGCACTTGGGCTGCGTCAGGGGTTATGGGTCTCATGGCAGCGACTGACAGCGTACGGCAGGACGCGCGCGGGCCTATGCAAACGTGACGGCGCTGTTTACAGGGGCTGCAGGATCTGAGGGCTTGGGGGGGGGTCCCCAGAACCAATCCCCTGTGGCTATCAAGGGACAGCGCTGGGTGAGGCAGGCCATGTGCCCACTACACAGGTGAGGAACCGGTGCAGAGGACAGAGATGGCGCCCCTCGCTGGTGATGGTGCCCGTGGAGCTGGGGCTGGATCCCAGCCCGGCTCGCTCCAGACTCTGCTCTGACACCTCCCCCCACCCCCCGCCTGCCCACAGACCCCTGTCACCTGCAAGCTGTGACCCTGGGCCTGGGCCCGGGCCCCCCAGGTCCGGAGTCGCCGCGCGCTCAGCTCCACCTCTGCTTTAGCCGCCTTCAGCCCCACTCCGTGCCTTTCCAGCCTGGACGTCAGGGTGGGCGCCCGGCGCTCCAGCGCAGCCGCCAGGGCCCACAGCATGGCTGCCCGCGCCCCTGGCGACCGGCCCACCCAGCTGCGGGCAGACAACGTGCGTTGGGGAGGGGGTGCGGGGCTCTCCCCAGACACCCGGCTTGTGTCCCTGGCCCCTCAGCCCCGCAGCCCACCAACCGCTGGGAGTCCCGGCTGACCCGCCCTGCGGCCTTCTCCTGTGGGGCCCCCTTACCCGGGGGCAGCCTGGTGAGCGGCCTCCACGGCACCGCGGATGTCCTTGGCCCCGCCCTCAGCCACGTAGCCCTGGAGGCTGCCGTCTGCGCCCTGGATGGGCCTAGAGCTCCGGGCCCCAGGAGCCTGGAAACGGCCCCCCACGAAGAGCCCATAGGGGGGTGCTGGGCTGGAGAAGGGGCAGGTGTGAGGTGGGGGGTCCCGGGGCCTGGGTCTGCCCCACCCCACTGAGTACACACTCAGTTCCCATGAGCCTCTGGGGGGGCAAGCTCCTGCGCCTGTTTCAAGAGCAGCACTGAGACCCATCAGGACCCGGATGCCGGGCTCGGCAGCGCTGCCTCCAGGGAGCCCCCCTCCTGCCCACCCCGCCTCCCGGTCCCACGTCCCCTGACAGCCTGGTCCAGGGACCACTCACCTGGGCCCCGTTTCTGGCCCCGCTGGCAGGGTTGAGGGCACGGTGAGGCCGAAGGTGTCATAGTTCAGGTTCTCAGAGGGGGTGGGCAGCCGGGCGGGGGTCCCCGGGGGCCGCAGGTACTCATACAGGCCCTGTGAGGGGAGGCGTGGTGATGGAGGGGAGTCCAGGTGTCAGGGGGACGCGGGGTGGTGACGGGGGGAGGGGCAGTACTCACATCCGGGCCGCCATGCCAGGAAGACCCGCTCGCCTTGCAGCCGCCCGCGGGCACGCCAGGGTCTCTGAGGCCATGGCTGTTGATCCAGACGGTGCCCACCTGGAGCCTACAGGGGAGGCAGAGACATCAGGCGAGGGCAGAGGGGACCCAGAGAGTAGACGTCGAGGCAGGGGGAGAGTGGGCACTCGGGCCACGCCCACAGGCCGCCCGCCCGCCCTCTGGCCCGGCCGTGCCCGCTGACCCGTGGCCCAGGTCCAGCGCCTGCCCCAGCCTCTCGCTCCACACGCTGCCGCTACCTCCTCGGGGGGTCGCGTTGGCCATGGCCAGGGCCTCCTTGGCTGTGCGGAAAGGGGAGGCCACGACCAGCGGCCATGGGACCTGGAAGGTGTGAGGGGCCCTCAGGGGTCTGGTACCCCACCCCTCAGGGCCCACGGTGGACAAGAACCCAGGTCATGTGGGGAACAGGGCCTCTGGCACCCTCGGGGGCTCACCTCGGCCTGGGCACATGGGGCAGCAGGGGGTAGGCCAGAAACCAAGGTTGGGGGGTAGAACGGGCCGTCCGACGGCACATCGCCGGCCTGGAACACCTGGGGAGGTGGAGCGTGGATCTAGAGGGGTCCCTCCACCCCTCCTCCCCCAGGCCCACCCAGGAGTTACGTCTCCTGGTGGCCCCTCGCCCAGCGCCCCGGCGTCTCTGTCCCCGGCTCACCTGTGCACCCAGGCTCTCGGCCTCGCGCACGTAGCGCTGGGCTAGGTCGCGTGCGGCAGCCCCTCGGGCCCCCATGTCCACGGCCCCGTCCAGCCCTCGGCCGCTCCTCAGCCGCCCCATGCGTGCCTGCAGCCGCCTCAGGGCTTCAGCCCACACCGACTCCTGGATGAGCAGCCGGAGGCCGCCCTGGCAGGAGCAAGGGTGTCGGGTCAGGGGTCACCGCAGGGCCACGGGGTGCAGAGGCCCAAACCCGGGGCGGATGTGGTTCCGAGGGTGAAGACGGAAGTTGGAAAACCAGGGGCAGAGACAGAGCGAGGGACACAGACTGTGCGAGTCCGGGACAGCCGGGGGGCGCGGAGACTCGGAAACGGGAGGTGAGGACCCCTGGGCACAGATATGCCCCCCACCTCAAGGAAGGAAGGAAGGGGACACACGAGCCCCTGGGCCTCACCGGGCTGCGGTCGGACCAGGCCGCGTCCACGACGCCCTCCACGGCCGCGTCCACGTCGGCCGCGTCCGTCACCAGCAGCAGCGACTCCACGCCCAGCGCCAGCCCCAGCGCGACCCCCTCGCCCGCCAGCGTCCGGCGAAGGGCACGTCCTTCCTGGGGGGCGACCGCCAGGGTCAGCAGGGGCACGAATCTCCCGCCCCCTGCCCCTGGCCCACCCCCCCACCCCAAGATACCTCGACAGCTCCGCAGAAGGCCACCTTCTGGACTGCAGGCTGCGCGGCCAGCACGGGCCCCAGGGAGGCGGGGCCGCTGAGCACGTGGAGGATGCCCGGGAAGGAGCCCAGCTCCCCCGCCAGCTGGGCCAGGAGGAGGGGCGTGGGGCAGGCTGGGGGCACGAGGGCCACCACGGTGCAGCCTGGGGGACGGGGCAGCTCAAGGACTGGAGCACAGCCCCAGCCTCCTCCCTCAGACCCAGGGGTCCAGCCCCAGCCTCCTCCCTCAGACCCAGGGGTCCAGCCCCAGCCCTCCTCCCTCAGACACAGGGTCCAGCCCCAGCCTCCTCCCTCAGACCCAGGGGTCCAGCCCCAGCCTCCTCCCTCAGACCCAGGGGTCCAGCCCCAGCCCTCCTCCCTCAGACCCAGGGGTCCAGCCCCAGCCTCCTCCCTCAGACCCAGGGGTCCAGCCCCAGCCCTCCTCCCTCAGACACAGGGTCCAGCCCCAGCCTCCTCCCTCAGACCCAGGGGTCCAGCCCCAGCCTCCTCCCTCAGACCCAGGGGTCCAGCCCCAGCCTCCTCCCTCAGACCCAGGAGTCCAGCCCCAGCCCTCCTCCCTCAGACACAGGGGTCCAGCCCCAGCCTCCTCCCTCAGACCCAGGGGTCCAGCCCCAGCCCCTCCTCCCTCAGACCCAGGGTCCAGCCCCAGCCCTCCTCCCTCAGACCCAGGGGTCCAGCCCCAGCCTCCTCCCTCAGACCCAGGTGTCCAGCCCCAGCCCCTCCTCCCTCAGACCCAGGGGTCCAGCCCTGGCCCCTCCTCCCTCAGACCCAGGGGTCCAGCCCCAGCCTCCTCCCTCAGACCCAGGAGTCCAGCCCCAGCCCCTCCTCCCTCAGACCCAGGGGTCCAGGCCCAGCCTCCTCCCTCAGACCCAGGGGTCCAGCCCCAGCCCCTCTTCCCTCAGACCCAGGGGTCCAGCCTCAGCCCTCCTCCCTCAGACCCAGGGGTCCAGCCCCAGCCTCCTCCCTCAGACCCAGGGGTCCAGCCCCAGCCTCCTCCCTCAGACCCAGGGGTCCAGCCCCAGCCCCTCCTCCCTCAGACCCAGGGGTCCAGCCTCAGCCCTCCTCCCTCAGACCTAGGTGTCCAGCCCCAGCCTCCTCCCTCAGACCCAGGGGTCCAGCCCCAGCCCTCCTCCCTCAGACCCAGGGGTCCAGCCCCAGCCTCCTCCCTCAGACCCAGGGGTCCAGCCCCAGCCTCCTCCCTCAGACCCAGGGGTCCAGCCCCAGCCCCTCCTCCCTCAGACCCAGGGGTCCAGGCCCAGCCTCCTCCCTCAGACCCAGGAGTCCAGCCACAGCCCTCCTCCCTCAGACCCAGGGGTCCAGCCCTGGCCCCTCCTCCCTCAGACCCAGGGGTCCAGCCCCAGCCTCCTCCCTCAGACCCAGGAGTCCAGCCCCAGCCCCTCCTCCCTCAGACCCAGGGGTCCAGCCCCAGCCTCCTCCCTCAGACCCAGGAGTCCAGCCACAGCCCTCCTCCCTCAGACCCAGGGGTCCAGCCCCAGCCCCTCCTCCCTCAGACCCAGGGGTCCAGCCCCAGCCTCCTCCCTCAGACCCAGGAGTCCAGCCACAGCCCTCCTCCCTCAGACCCAGGGGTCCAGCCCCAGCCCCTCCTCCCTCAGACCCAGGGTCCAGCCCCAGCCCTCCTCCCTCAGACCCAGGGGTCCAGCCCCAGCCTCCTCCCTCAGACCCAGGTGTCCAGCCCCAGCCCCTCCTCCCTCAGACCCAGGGGTCCAGCCCCGGCCCCTCCTCCCTCAGACCCAGGGGTCCAGCCCCAGCCTCCTCCCTCAGACCCAGGAGTCCAGCCCCAGCCCCTCCTCCCTCAGACCCAGGGGTCCAGGCCCAGCCTCCTCCCTCAGACCCAGGGGTCCAGCCCCAGCCCCTCCTCCCTCAGACCCAGGGGTCCAGCCTCAGCCCTCCTCCCTCAGACCCAGGGGTCCAGCCCCAGCCTCCTCCCTCAGACCCAGGGGTCCAGCCCCAGCCTCCTCCCTCAGACCCAGGGGTCCAGCCCCAGCCCCTCCTCCCTCAGACCCAGGGGTCCAGCCTCAGCCCTCCTCCCTCAGACCCAGGTGTCCAGCCCCAGCCTCCTCCCTCAGACCCAGGGGTCCAGCCCCAGCCCTCCTCCCTCAGACCCAGGGGTCCAGCCCCAGCCTCCTCCCTCAGACCCAGGGGTCCAGCCCCAGCCTCCTCCCTCAGACCCAGGGGTCCAGCCCCAGCCCCTCCTCCCTCAGACCCAGGGGTCCAGGCCCAGCCTCCTCCCTCAGACCCAGGAGTCCAGCCACAGCCCTCCTCCCTCAGAGCCAGGGGTCCAGCCCTGGCCCCTCCTCCCTCAGACCCAGGGGTCCAGCCCCAGCCTCCTCCCTCAGACCCAGGAGTCCAGCCCCAGCCCCTCCTCCCTCAGACCCAGGGGTCCAGCCCCAGCCTCCTCCCTCAGACCCAGGAGTCCAGCCACAGCCCTCCTCCCTCAGACCCAGGGGTCCAGCCCCAGCCCCTCCTCCCTCAGACCCAGGGGTCCAGCCCCAGCCTCCTCCCTCAGACCCAGGAGTCCAGCCACAGCCCTCCTCCCTCAGACCCAGGGGTCCAGCCCCAGCCCCTCCTCCCTCAGACCCAGGGGTCCAGCCCCAGCCCCTCCTCCCTCAGACCCAGGGGTCCAGCCCCAGCCCCTCCTCCCTCAGACCCAGGGGTCCAGCCCCAGCCCCTCCTCCCTCAGACCCAGGGGTCCAGCCCCAGCCTCCTCCCTCAGACCCAGGGGTCCAGCCCCAGCCTCCTCCCTCAGACCCAGGAGTCCAGCCCCAGCCCCTCCTCCCTCAGACCCAGGGGTCCAGCCCCAGCCTCCTCCCTCAGACCCAGGAGTCCAGCCCCAGCCCTCCTCCCTCAGACCCAGGAGTCCAGCCCCAGCCCCTCCTCCCTCAGACCCAGGAGTCCAGCCCCAGCCCCTCCTCCCTCAGACCCAGGAGTCCAGCCCCAGCCCTCCTCCCTCAGACCCGGGAGCCCAGGCCCCAGCCCTTCCCCCATGGACCTGGGAGCCCAGGCGCCGACTCACCCACAGCCAGGGCAGGGCAAACCCTCCACATCAACTCGAGGAAGGAGAAGGTGGGCGGCAGGATGAGGCCGATCACTCCTGAACGGAAGGAACAAGGGGACTGGGACTGGCTCTGCCGGGTCACACGGGGGAAGAGGGCTGGGCACTGGACTCCAGCTTCTCACCCATGGGCTCCCAGCCTGCCAGTGCCTCCTCCTGGGTGTGTGCCTGGACCGCGTGGTACTGCAGCAGCTGCTGGGCCAGCGACACATCCCCGTCCCGAACCTCTCGCACCGCCCTCCCGGTCACCAGGGATTCCAGGGTCCACAGCAGCCGCTGGTGCTTCTGGAGCATCTTGGCCAGCCTGCACAGAAAGTGCGGGGGATGGTCACTTCCCAGGGCCCTCGGGCCAGGTAAGAGGTCCTAGAGCAGGCCCCTGTACCTGGACTACAATCCCCATGAGCCCCCGGGGCATCCTTACTACTTATAAGGAATAGAAGACACCAAAGACTCATGGGAAATGTAGTTAGGGCCCAAACCCTAAAGGCCTTGGCCACAGGTAAACCCCTGGGCATTGCGTCTTGGCTTCTCTTTGCAATGGAATTGGTAAACGGGAACCACCCCTAGCAAGGACCTGCTGAGACACGGACGCCCTGTGATGGCTGTGGAAGGAGCAGCTTCGTCACTCCCAGCCCCAGTGAGGGAGGGAAGCCCATCTTTTGGCCACGAGAGCCCCAGTTTATGAATGTGAACCTCAGCTGCCCCACCGTCTCCGGCAGGTGCTGGGGAACAGGGTCTCTCCCCACCTGCCGAGACCACACTCGGCAACATCACCTGCTCAGGTGCTGGGCCCGGGCGGCTCCAGGAAGTTTGCTCCAGCTCTCCAGGGAGGTCCTGGCGGCCTCCGCGGCCACACACACATCCTCAGCCTGTGCCAGCAGGCAAGTGGCCAGGTTCTCTCCTGGGTGGGGGGAGGCGGGGACCCAGAGCGGGAGGAGAGCCGAGGGGGCCCACGTCAGAAGTGGGGGGCTGAGACTCGGGGAGCCCAGCCTGGTCCCCCGCCCCCACCAGGGGCACAGCTCCGACCGCTTCCCGAGAGCAAGGCAGGGATGTTGCTAGACTTCAGGAGTCTCCATGGGGGGGGACCCGCCATCAGGATGTTAGCAGGACCGCCCGGAAATCCCCGCCCCCTACCCGCACAGTGCTCCCTCCCAGGGGCCACCTCATACCTGTCACTGGATCCTGGCAGGGCACGGAACTCCTGTGTTCTGGCTTTAACCACTTCCCATCTACATAGTGGCCCAAGTGCCGGTCCTGCGTGTCCAGCCAGGCCTGGGGGAGGGGAAGACGACTTGGAAAAGGGTCTGGAACGTGGGGCAGCTCAGGGCCTACCCAGAGTCCTCTGGGAACGCACACCTGTCCCCTTTGCCCCGTCAGCTAATTCTCTTCTTCCTCCTGCCTTCCCCTCGTCCTGGTAAAATACCCATCAGCTGAAATTTGCCCCTCTCACCGTGTGAAGGTGTACAATCCAGTGGCACTGAAACACGCACGGAGCCACCAGCACTGTCAGGTTCTAGAACACGGTCGTCACCCCCAGAGGGGGCCCTGTGCCCACTCCCCGCCTCTTCCCACTCCCTGACAACCGCTCGTCCGCTCTCTGTCCCTAGGGCGCGGCCTATGCGGGACGTTCCTGTAAATAAAGTCACACACTACGGTCAAGGTGTCCGGGTGCTGTCCCAGGTGGCAGGTCCACTTCCACTCACGGGTGAACACCAGGCACCACGTGGACACGCTGGGCTGCTCAGCCAGGATCGCGCGAGGGACACTGGGTGGCTTCTGTGTTTGGGCCATGCTGCTATGAAAATTCGCGTACAGAACCTTGGCCGAACGCACTTCCAGATCTTTTGGGCTGCAGCTAAGAAGTGGATTTGTGGCCGGCGCCGTGGCTCAACAGGCTAATCCTCCGCCTTGTGGCGCCGGCACACCAGGTTCTAGTCCCGGTCGGGGCGCCGGTGGCCATTGGAGGGTGAACCAACGGCTAAGGAAGACCTTTCTCTCTGTCTCTCTCTCTCTCTCTCTCACTGTCCACTCTGCCTGTCAAAAAGAAAAAGAAGTGGATTTGCTGGGCCAGATGGCGACCTGTCTGGCTGACCGCTGCTTTCCACAGCGCCTGCACCGCTCACGGTCCCATCGGCAACACAGGAGGGTAAGACTGATTGATTGATTTGAAAGGCAGAGTTAGAGGGAGGGAGGGAGGAGATTGGTCCCATCTGATGGTTCTCTCCAAGTACTGGGAGCCGACTCAGTCAAGGTGAGGGGCAGGGACCCAAGCACTTCGGCCACCCCAGGGTGTGCACAGGCAGGAGGCTGGGATGGGGGCAGAGCTGGGACTCTGATCCGGGATGTGGGCACGGGCATCGGCCAACGCCCTGCACCTGTACTGGTAATGTACTGCGTCACCCTCGTGTCTGCTCCACGTTCCTTTCTTCCACCGCTCACGTGTTCCCTGTCGCTAAATCCAAGACTCACTTTGCACCTTCCCCTACAAACTCTCGTCTCGGCACCCCGGAGCCCTGTGTTCCTGCCTTGTCCTCCTACCTGGCCCACTGGCCCTTGTCTTTTTTCTCTTTAAAGGAAAACAGTCACCCCTAAGTGCCAGATACAAATGTCCCCGGGCACAAAGAGGCATTTTAGAAATAGGGACACGCGGACATGCGCTGGACATGAGAGGGCACGGACCCATCACCGGGAGTGCCCCCAGGGAGTTATGTAACAGGGTTAGTCCTTGTCTGTTACAAATAAGAACTCAACTGTTTACCGGAAAATGACGCCACAGCTGGGATTTGTTAAATTAAAAAGAAAAAAAAAAGGGAGACGAGAGCAGAGGGGACGACACCGGGCCAATCGCTGATGGCCATTTCAGTTGCAGGATGGGTTAACGGAAGTTCCTCATAAACACCACTCGCTCTGTGGAAACTGAAAAGTTTCAGCCCCCCACCCCCAAAAAACAACCCCTCCAAAGAATGTGCACAGGGCCCTGGCGAGGGCGTAAGTGGGAGAGGCTGGAGGCGCCCGGAGCGCCCGCTCGCTATTGGTTCCAGACGACTTTCGCCAGGAAACTCAAGCCAGAGGTTGCCGAACTTCGGAAAGTTTCGTTCTTTTTCAAGAAAGCTGGGATCCCAGATGTTTACATGGAATTGGTTGTTTACCAATTCGCATTTTTTTTTTTTTTGACAGGCAGAGCGGACAGTGAGAGAGAGAGAGAGAGAGAGAGAGAGAGAGAGAAAGGTCTTCCTTTTCCGTTGGTTCACCCTCCAATGGCCGCCACGGCCGGCGCACCGCGCTGATCTGAAGCCAGGAGCCAGGTGTTCTCCTGGTCTCCCATGGGGTGCAGGGCCCAAGCACTTGGGCCATCCTCCACTGCACTCCCGGGCCACAGCAGAGAGCTGGCCTGGAAGAGGGGCAACCGGGACAGAATCCGGCGCCCCGACCGGGACTAGAACCCGGTGTGCCGGCACCGCAGGCAGAGGATTAGCCTAGTGAGCCAAGGCGGTGGCCGCTAATTCGCATTTTCAAAACCGAAGTTCAGGCCAAAGGAAGCATGGTTTTTGGTGGGGTCTGGCTGGTGGGGCGAGACCTCTGCCATTGCGGGAAGGAACAACGGTCTGTGTCCAGCGGGAGCCTGGCCGTGGGCGCACTTCCCTCTCCGGCCCCGCAGTCACCTGCTCTCCGGGGTCCAGGGATTCAGAGATCCTGCGCAGCACACAGGAGCCATCGAAGCCACGGGAGACACATCAGTGACACCGCGGCCCTCTCAGGGCCTCCCGCGGGCAAAGCCCAGACCCTCACCCCAGGCCCACCCTGCCCACAGGGCAACTTCCTGTGGCGACTCGCAGGTGCCCGAGGTGCAGCGGCCCCACGTCTCACTCTCCTCAACCTCACCAGACTCTGGGCTCGGCTCTTCCCGGGCGCACCGTGCGGGGACGGCCACCCAGTCCCCGGGCCAGGCCCCGGACCAGGCCCCGGACCCCGTTCCTGCAGCTCCTCGGCCTCACCCGGGCCACCCCTGCCCCCGGGGCCCATAAGCAGCCCTAGCTCTTCTTGCCTGGGCGCTGGAGGGCCCGGCGAGACCTGGAGCCCCACGAGGGACTTCTAGAACATTCGAGGCAGGTGCTGCGCCACGGGAGGACCCCGGGACCCCCAGGGGCTCATGTGGATCCCAACGATCAGGCCCAGCTTGTCTTCCTCAGCTTGCAGGGCGAGGCCTGGCTCCACCAGGCCTGACCCCGATCCGCCCACAGCCCCCACGCGGACCGGAGGCCGCTTTGCCAAGCCCGGCACATTGCAAAATCAACGCCCGCCTCCCCCCACAGCCCGGGCGTCAGCACTGGCGGCCCGGCCCGGGGCACGCGGGGGTCCTGCGACACAGCGCCCCCCGCCCGGGCCCGGGGGGTCCGCTGCACGGAGCCCGCAGGGAGCCCCGGGACGTCCTGGGCAGCCGTGGAAGTCCACGGGGCGGAGGGTCACGGGAGCCCCAGGGGCTTTCCGCCATCGGGGGTTCCGAGGCGACGCCGCGGGAAGGAGCCAGACAAGCCCAGGGACCCTGGGCGCGGGCTGGACGGCGGCGGGGACGCCCACCAGCGCCCCGCCAGCGTGCCCGCCAGCTCCGGGCCCGGCGCCATCCCGCCGCGGGCGCCCAGGGAGCCCCGGGGGGCGGAGCCGCAGCGCGGCCGCGGTGGCTGACGGGACGCCGCCTCGCGACCCCGGGGGACGAGAGGGCCGCGCGGGCCCGCCAGGCCCTCACCAGTGCGCATGCGTGGCTCTCCGGCGCAGGGCCGTACTCCATGGTGGTGAAGATGTCGCAGGCGCGGGGTCTTCCGCGCGTGGCGGCCATCGCCCGCCCGGACCGCTTGGCACGGAGGACCGCGGGGCACTCCGCCCCCGGGAACCTCGAGGTCCGAAGGGCAGCACCGCCCTCTCCAGCCCTTAGGGGCGGACCCGACGAGAACGGAGCGATGCTACGGGAAAATAGGGCGCAGGCCCCGCCCACGTCCCCGCCTTAGGCCCGGGTGACCCCGCCTACCACCCGCGCTGGGAAAGGGGTTGGAGCATGCGTACTCCGTAAAGCGGGGCGCAGGTGAGGGCGGGGAATGCCAGCGGCTTGAGGATAGATAGGGGGCTTCGGATTTAGAAGGGTGGCCGCCTTGTTTGTATAGGACATAGTGCAGCTTTTAGTCCGAAGTACATCTACTTGGGACGAAGCCTCAGTTCAAAGATCAGAGGGAGTCTTCCAGGATTGCCGTTGAGATTAAGGTTCAAAGGCGTGGCGGCCCTGAGTGGAGTGTGGCTGTGATCGATACAGGAAGTGTGGCATTTGGCTCGCGTTCGCGCGCTCTCTCAGGGTTAGTTTGGATTGGTTGAGGGAGAGGCGTGTCTTCAGGCTTCGAGCGTGATTGGTGGTTGGGGCGAGGGGCGGGCGTTGGGAGCCGGAAGTGCTGACTGATCGGCTGCCATGGTGACAGAGGGCGGAAGCGGGGCTTTCAGGTGCACTTCCAGCATGCGGGACCGAGAGTGCGCCTACTCGCAAGATGTGGGCTAGACGACAGCCGGGGGATGGCAGCCTCGGGCTGGAGCCTTAGGTTTTCGCCACCCTGTCGGGAGTTCGGATCCCGGGGAGGGTGCCTCTCGTCGAGGGTGCAGAGGTCTCCTCCCCAGGGTCATGGCGGATTCGAAGCTTCTCGCGCCGGAGCTGAGCGAGGCGGAGACGATGGGTGCCGAGACGGCGCGGTTTGAGGAGCTGCTGCTGCAGGTGCGGGCTCCTGGCTCCCTGGGGATTTGAGGGTCTCTCTCTCTCTCTCTCTCTCTTTTTTTTTGTGCTCCCAGATGGGACTACAGATCCCAGAATGCACGAGGGCGCAAACGGGGCTCACGGGAGTTGTAGTTCCTCGGCTCAAAGTTTTGCTGTGCTGGGGAAAAAGTGGGGTTGGGGAGGGTCTTTGGGACCCCCCAGAAGACCCCAGGTCTGGATGTTGTTTTCTGTCACAGGCCTCTAAGGAGCTGCAGCAAGCCCAGACAGCAAGAGCAGAATCTACGCAGATCCAGCCCCAGCCCGGTGAGAAAGACGGGGACCTAGAGAGAGGACCAGAGGGAGAGCAGGCGCAGAGGGAGGAGGGCGCAGGGGGACAGTGACTCAAAGGGAGAGGGCGAGGGAGGGATGTGGAGGGAACGGGCGGAGGCGCAGCCCCAGGGAGGGCCGAGCCAGACAGAGGCCGGTGCAGAGACGGGCCGGACGCTCCTCCCGCCAGGCTTCTGCATCAAGACCAGCTCGCCGGCGGACGGGAAGGTCTTCATCAACATCTGCCACTCGGCCTCCATCCCGCCGCCGGCCGACATGACGGAGGACGAGCTGCTCCGAGTGCTGGAGGAGGACCAAGCCGGCTTCCGCATCCCCATGAGCCTGGGGGAGCCTCACGCCGAGCTCGACGCAAGTCAGTACCGGGGGCGAGCCCGGTCCCCTGGCCGCTGCCCCTCGCCCGCGGCAACTCCCTGGCCTCGCGGGCGCCCGCCCCTTTGCCCGTCCTCCGAGCTGGCTTCAGCCCGGGGCCGGCCGTCTCTGCCCTTCTCCCCCGTCTCCATCGCTCTCTTGCCTGCGCATGCGTTCGGTTTGCTGGTGTCTCCTGTAGCCCTGGGCGGGGCGGAGGTGACAGCTGCCACGCGGGGGGATGTGGCCCTGGAAGGCGTCCTGGAGGAGGCGCTGTATCTGAGAGTGGGGGGGCGAAGGTTCTAGGTGGAGAGATCAGGGGGGCCCTGGCTGGCTTGGACGAGCTGTGAAGGGGGCAGGTCTCTCGGGCTCCTCTCCGGAGGTGGGGCGAGGGTCTCCAGGGCCGGGCCGGGGGTGGGGGGCACTGGGAGGGGCGTGGCCAGACCTCTGTGCCCTGTTATGTCTGGGCCGTGGGGGGTCTCACCCCCCCTCTCTCCCTGCAGAAGGCCAGGGCTGCACCGCCTACGACGTAGCCGTCAACAGCGACTTCTACCGGAGGATGCAGGTGGGGTGGGCGTGGGGCGAGGCCTGGGCAGGGGCCTCTCCCCAGCCCGCCGCCCACTCCTGTCTCCTCCCGCCCTTACCCTAGAACAGCGATTTCCTACGGGAGCTCGTGGTCACCATCGCCAGGGAGGGCCTTGAGGACAAATACAGCCTGCAGCTGAATCCGGGTGAGCGCCTGGGCCTCCGGCCGGAGCGAGGGGCGGATTGGTGCGCAGGCTAGGGTGGGCGGGGCTTCCTAGCCGAGCTGGGGGTGTGGTCAGGCCTCGCAGCGAGGGGGCGGGGCCGAGGCTCTTGGCTGGGCGGGCCCGGGGCGCGAAGGGCACACTCACCTGTGCGTTCTGCCCGCAGAGTGGCGCCTGTTGAAGAACCGGGCTTTCCTGGGCTCGATCTCGCAGCAGAACATCCGCGCCCGGCAGCGGCCCAGGATCCAGGAGCTGGGGAGCCTGTCCGCGCCCACCTCTCCGGGAGCCGAGGGCGGGTGGGCCTCCGGGGGTGCCCTGCCCAACGCGACCCCCTCCGTCTCCCTCCATCTCCCGGCGCTGGGCAGTGTCCTGGGGCTCTGGGAACGGGGGGGGGGGGGGGGACGGACACCTAGGCCGCACGGCCGGCTGGGGGAGGGGCAGCGCTGGCAGGGACTGGGCGGCCGCCCTCACTCCTGGCCCTTGTTCCTCTCCAGCCCTAAGAAGCCTCGCCTGAGTCTCTGGCTGGAAGCCCCTGACCTCCTCCTGGCCGAAATTGACCTCCCCAAGCTGGTGTGCACGCTGGGCGGAGCAGGGCGATGAGGGAGGACAGGCTGGGCGGGGATGAGGGGCCCGGTCGCTGAGGCTCATGACCAGTGTCCTCGCCTGGACCCTGGGCAGGAGAGCCCCGCCCCCTTTGTGAGGATTTGTATTTATTTGAAAGTCAGCGAGCAGGACAGAAAGAGAGAGAGCGAGCTTTTGTATCTGCTGGTTCACTCCCTAAATGGCCACGGTGACTGGGGCTGGGCCAGGCTGAAGCCAGGGGCTGGAGCTCCATCCGGGTCTCCTGCGTGGGTGCAGGGGCCCAAGCACCTGGGCCATCTTCCACTGCTTTTCCCAGGTGCGTTAGCAGGGGGCTGATTGGAAGTGGAGCAGCCGGGCCTCGAACCGGCGCCCGCATGGGATGCTGGCGTCCCAGGCGGCGGGTCTCCCTGCTGTGCCACAGCGCCGGCCCCGCGGGGGCCCTTTAAATGCAGTTTCCAACATGTGGGGCGGTCAGCTGCCCGCGGTGCTGTCCTCGGGTGTTGGTGGGGACTGATGGCACCGTGTCCCCAGGACGGAGCACGGGAGCTGTCGCTGGAGATTGGGGAGAACCGCCTGGTGCTGGGGGGCCCCCAGCAGCTGTACCACCTGGATGCCACCATCCCCCTGCGGATCAGCGCTGCCGAGAGCCGGGCGGCCTTCCACCGCAAGAGGAAGGTGGGGTCGGGGGGCCGGGACGAGGGCGGAGGGGCCGGGCGGGGCCTCCGGGGCCGAATCCTCACTCTGCCCTCTCTCCCCAGCAACTGCTGGTGTCCATGCCCCTGCTGTCCGTGCCCTCCTGACCCGAGGGCGTGCAGAAAGGCCGCTGGCTCTCCTGACGTTGAAATAAAAGGTCTTTGACTCTGCTGTCTGTGGCTGGGAGTGCGTGGGGGAGTCAGAGGCAGAGGGACGCTGGGCTGGGGTCTATCCGAGGGCACTGCCCCAGCTCAGGCCTGCCCCAGTCTCTCCCCGGTTAGTCCTCCCCAGGGCCCCGGAGCTGACCCTGTGCTGGTCACTGTCCGACCATGGATCAGGAACAGGTGCACACCCCTCAGCCGGGCCCCGGAGGCTGTGTGCCCCGGCCACTGTGAGCTCTCACTGGGGCCGGGTGACACGGAGCCGTCTGCCGGCACGCCCCTCCGTCACCCCTGGTGCCTGCTCTCCCCTGCACATCCACCCAGGGCGCCTCTGGGCTGTTCTTGAGCCACCCTTGCCGGTCCCTGACAGGCATGCTTCCCACACTGGGACCTTGTCCTCACCGCCACACCCAGCCCCTCTGGGGCCTCAGTGCCCGCCCCCTGCCTTGGGAGTATTGCTTCCGCCGCTCCCCTCGGATGGAACTGCCCCAACTCTGTACTTAAAGATTTGTTTGAAAGGCAGAGTTGCAGAGAGAAGGGGAGAGAGAGAGAATCTTCCATCTGCTGGTTAACTCCCCAGATGGCCACAGTGGCCAGTCGGGAGCCAGAGCTCCTTCTGATCTCCCGTGTGGGTGCAGGGCCCCTGGGAGTTGGGCTGACTTCCCAGGCACATCAGCAGGGAGCTGGATCGGAAGAGGAGCAGCCGGGACTCGAACCAGCGGCCATATAGGATGCCTGCGTGGCCAGTCCCCAGCCAGACTTTGTACTTTGATTTCTCCTGGCTGAGGTCGAATCCGGACGTGGGGCAGTGAGGGAGTGAGCTGGGCGGAGTCGGTGTGGACGGGAGGCGTCCGGCCTGGGTCTGGCCGGCGGGCCAGCGAGCGTGGGTGCCGTGGCCGCCAGGGGGCGCAGCGCCGCAGCTCCCCTCGCCGGCGCGACGCGTGCGGCGCACAAGGTCCCAGGTCCAGAGACAGTGTGGGCTGGGTCCTCTCCTCGCTCCTCGGTCTCCATGGTGATGGTTCCGGCGGAGGCCCGGGATTTGGCAGCGGCGGGGCCCCCTTCCCACTCCCTCCTCCTCGCCATCTGCTCCACCCTCACACCTGGCCCCGCGCCGCCGCCGCCGCCTCCGCAGCCGGCCGGGGAGGCTGCGGCCACCGGGGGGCGCGTGCGGCCGGCTCCGACTTCCGACCCGGGTGCGCTCGTCCCTCTCGGGGCCGGGGGTCCGGGCGCGCGGCCGGCGCCTCCTCGGGGGCCGGGGGCGTCCCACACGTAGACCAGATAGCGAGTCCCGGAGGGGCCGCCGCGGTCAGAGGCCTCCCGGCGCCCGCCCGCCCGCCGCGCCGTCTGCGCCTCCCGCCCGCTCGTGGGACCCTCATGAAAATTTAATCCCAAATGCATCTGCGGCCCGAAGCGCGCGGTGGAGGGGAGGGAGCGACCACGAGAGAGCACCCGGGAGAGGGGCGGGGAGCCAGGGTTCTACCCCGCAGTGCGCGGGGACACAACGCGGGGGACGGGACGGAGCTCAGAGCGCGGGCAGGCCCCGGGGAACTGGGCAGGGGTCAGGAGGAAAGGCGAGGGGCATGCACGGGGTGGGTGGGTGGGGCACTGGAGGGGAAGGAGGGGTTGGGGCGCAAGGCGTCACCGGGAAGACCCGAGGGAGCGCGCGCGAGCTGGATGAGGGTGACCCGGGCCCGGGGCAGGGATCGCAAGGGCGGGGAGCAGGGGTCAGGGGCGCGGCGGGGGGACACCCAGAGGAAGATGGCACCCTAACGCAGGAGCGTGCAGGAAGGAGAGGAGGGGGATCCAAGCCCGAGAGAGCGGGGATGAGCGGGGGTCCCTGGGGGAGGGGGCGGCACTGCGGGGCGGGGCTGCTCGCAGCTCAGAGCCCCGGAGCGTGGTCCTGGGCTGCACAGGCGGAGACTGGACCGGCATCCGAGGGCTGCGGGGGGCGGGGCCCGGCGCGGCCGCCCCGCCCCGCCCCGCCCGCGGCGCCCAGTCCTGCGACAGCCCCCGGGTCGCTCGCACTCGCAGCCTCCTTCCCCCCCGAGCGGAGCTGCGGGGCCGGCCGGGCCGGGGCGGACCCCGGGACCCCGGACGCGGCCGCCCGGGCCCGCGGGCGGGGGGATCGGAGGGAGGCAGGGGCAGCCACCATGGAGTTCCGCCAGGAGGAGTTTCGGAAGCTGGCGGGGCGCGCCCTCGGGAAGCTGCACCGGTGAGCGCGGCGGGGTCTGGGGAGAGGAGTGCGGGTCCGCTCCCACCGGGGCGCAGACGGACAGAGGGACAGGGGTACCCCGGCACGGGGCGCCCGCGCACCGGTGCGGGTTCTCCCTGTCTCCAATGGCGCCGCTCCCCCTGGTGGGATCTTGTTCATTATCTCGGTCATTTTTCTGCACCCACCCCCACTCCACGATGGATCTCCCTCTCTCTGGGTCTCTGTCCCCTCTCCCAGGGTCCCTGCCCCCTCTCTCTGGGTGTCTGTCCCCCTCTCTCTCTGGGTCTCTGTCCCCCCTCTCTCTGGGTCTCTGTCCTCTCTCTCTGGGTCTCTGTCCACCTCTCTCTGGGTCTCTGTCCACCTCTCTCTCTGGGTCTATGTCTCCCTCTCCCAGGTCTCTGTCCTCTCTCTCTCTGGGTCTCTGTCCCCCCTCTCTCTCTGGGTCTCTGTCCTCTCTCTGGGTCTCTGTCCGCCTCTCTCTGGTCTCTGTCCCCTCTCTCTCTGGTCTCTGTCCCCTCTCTCTCTGGGTCTACGTCTCCCTCCCCCAGATCTCTGTCCCCTCTCTCTCTGGGTCTCTGTCCTCTCTCTGGGTCTCTGTCCGCCTCTCTCTAGTCTCTGTCCCCTCTCTCTGGGTCTCTGTCCTCTCTCTGGGTCTCTGTCCCTTCTCTCTCTGGGTCTCTGTCCCCTCTCTCTGGGTCTCTGTCCTCTCTCTCTGGGTCTCTGTCCCTTCTCTCTCTGGGTCTCTGTCCCCCTCTCTCTCTGGGTCTCCGTCCTCTCTCTCTCTGGGTCTCTGTCCCCCCTCTCTGGGTCTCTGTCCTCTCTCTGGGTCTCTGTCCCCCCTCTCTCTGGGTCTCTGTCCCTTCTCTCTCTGGGTCTCTGTCCCCCCTCTCTGGGTCTCTGTCCTCTCTCTGGGTCTCTGTCCCCCCTCTCTCTGGGTCTCTGTCCCTTCTCTCTCTGGGTCTCTGTCCGCCTCTCTCTGGGTCTCTGTCCTCTCTCTGGGTCTCTGTCCCCCTCTCTCTGGTCTCTGTCCCCTCTCTCTCTGGGTCTCTGTCCTCTCTCTGGGTCTCTGTCCCTTCTCTCTCTGGGTCTCTGTCCCCTCTCTCTGGGTCTCTGTCCTCTCTCTCTGGGTCTCTGTCCCTTCTCTCTCTGGGTGTCTGTCCCCCTCTCTCTCTGGGTCTCCGTCCTCTCTCTCTCTGGGTCTCTGTCCCCCCTCTCTGGGTCTCTGTCCTCTCTCTGGGTCTCTGTCCCCCCTCTCTCTGGGTCTCTGTCCCTTCTCTCTCTGGGTCTCTGTCCTCTCTCTGGGTCTCTGTCCTCTCTCTGGGTCTCTGTCCCCCCTCTCTCTGGGTCTCTGTCCTCTCTCTCTGGGTCTCTGTCCCCCCCCCCCGGGTCTCTGTCCTCTCTCTCTGGGTCTCTGTCCCCTCTCTGACTCTCTGGCCATTGCTCTCATCAAATCCCAATCCCCCCTTGACCCTACATCTCTGTCCCTGTCTCTTGGGGCCCCTCCTCTTCCTGGACCTCTGGGTCTCTGCCCTGTCTCTGGGTTTTGATCCCCCACCCTGGCCTCTCCGCCCCTCAGCATCTTTCTCGGGCTCCCTCTCTCTGAGAGTTTAATCTGCAGCTAAAAGCGGATTGGGGCCCGTGGGTCCTTGTCCTTGATGGGGGTTAAGCTGGGAGGAGGAAGCCAGGGTGTTCTGGGCCCCTGGGAGGGGAGACAGGGCGCTGCAGACCCCCACAACTGGGCTCTTGTGGTGACCCCAGTGACCTGGCTGTCCCTCGGGGTAGCTGGACACCTCCTCCCAGTCTCTCGCCCCCAATCCCATCCCTGGCTCCAAGTCAGAGAAATTACTCAGCTGCGGAAAAGCCTAAAAATACCTGGCCACAGTGCGGGAGGAGACGGCCGCCTGGACACCAGGCCCCTGCTTGCAGGCCCCCGGACCCTGTCCTGAGCCCACCTTTGGCTGACCCTGAGTCCAGCTCACCAGGCCCTTCCAGTCCCTGTCTAAGTCTTGCTTGAGTCCCGCGTGCTGCAGTCAGCTCCAGGCTGAAGTCGCCCCACCCTCTAGTAACCTGAGAGGCAGGAATAAGGGGGGGGGGGAGCAGGAGGATGGTGCAGTGGTGGCCGGGTGGGGGGGGCGGCGGCGAGGGAGCTGAGACAACCTCACCCCTTCTCTTCCCCATTCCCAGCCCCTCCCCACCCTTTTTCTCACCTCCTTTCACGAGTTTCTCAAAATACATCAGTGAGAAGTCAGGAGAGGGAGAGAGAGACGTGCGGAGCGCTGGCGGAGGGGCTGGGGGCGGCGCGAGCCCCTCCCGCGGCCTCTGCTCCGCTGTTTCCCATCTGGGTTTCTCTGTCTCCGTCTCACCTGGGCCCCAGGGAGCTCCGGCCAGGACGGCGGGCAGAGAGTTTGCTTTTGATGCTGGGAGGGGGGAGGGATGCCCAGTATTGGATGTGCCCAGCATCCCTAGGCATGCTCTAGACAAAGCAGGGGAAACTGAGGCTGGGTCGGGAGGGGGAGGCTCAGCGGCTGAACCCAGGCCAGCCCCCTCCCAGGCTGCCACGGAGGCTCCCAGGTTTCCTGCGGAATAGGTGGAGAACTCCCTGCCGCCAGGGACGGGGGCTGTGGGAGAGAGATGAGGGAGCAACTTCTCCCCACGCGAGCCCCCGGCCTGGGGTCGCAGCATCCGGGGCTCTCTCCTGTCTGCCCCATCTCCAGCCCTCATCCTCTTAGTTACTCCGTGAGCGCCCCGCAGTTCTCCGCAGTTCTCCTCTCGCTCTCACGTGGTGGACGCGGGATGTACCGAGGGGCAGTGTTTAGGAGGCCTTGGCGAGAGACCGGACATCTGCTAACATTGACCATGAATATCACATTTTAGGGGCTGCCATCATAGCCCGAGTTCCAGGGTCAAATATCGTCTGATATCAACCTGGGTCAAAGTCTAATCCCATTGGCTGACGGTTTCTGATGTGTGTGTGTGTGTGGAGGGGGGTCCCTACCGGTCTGTGCCGTTCATTCCAGGGGCTTCAATGCCCCCTCTCTCTGGCTCCCTCTCTCAGAGTCTCATTCCTTCCCCGCCCCGGTTTTTTCCACTCCCCCCCTTATCTCCACCCCTCAGTTCCTTAACTGCCCCCCCCATCTCCTTAAGTTCTAGGCTGGGGAGGGGTGGCTGTGTTCTCTCTCGGCTCTTCCACCTCCCTCCCCCTGGACCGTCTGGCTGTTCTTTCCTCCCCCGTCCCGGTCTCCCTCGCCTCCATCTGTTCTAGCCCCTTGCTGGGATCCAGCCCGGTCCTCTGGCTGCCTACCCGCCCCGGAGAGGGGCTGCACCTTGCAAACCACGTCTCCAGTCTGCTCCGCCGCTGTCTCCTGTGTTCTGGTCTCTGTTCTCCCCCTGCATCTGTGCCTCTCCCTGGGTCCCTGCCCCTCCCTCTCTAGAACCCTGCCCGCCTTTGGCTGGCTCTCTCTCCTCCCTCCCCCGGGGTCGCTCACCCTCTCTCTCTCTGGCTTCGGTGCCCCCCCTTCCATCGCCCACCCTTTGGGTCTTTCCCCAGCTGTTCAGGGCAGCTCACTCTGCTGTCCCTGCCATCTCTCTGTGGCTTTGAGGGCGGCCCTCCAAGTACCCTGCCCATCATGGCAGACTCAATCCTGACTCCAGAACGGGCGGGGGCGAGAGCCACGCTGGGGAATGAGCCAATCCCCCTACCAGGGCCATCTGTCCCCTGCCAGGACACCACCCGCCACCCCCCAGGCTGACAGCCCAGACTCAAGGTTCCCCAGGGATGCCCGGGCTGGGCGGCTGGATTCCAGGGCCACGACGTCTCCCGCCCCCCACCTCCCTGTTCCCGGGAAGGGGCGCTGGCCCACACCTGGGGCTTGGGAGCAGGGAAGGGCACGCAGGCCCCAGGGGCGGGAGGAGGGGTCGGGGTATATATAGCAGATGCGCCAGAAGAGAATCTGTTCTTTTGACACCTTTGCTGAAACATCTCCTTAGCACGTTTGGCTTCCTCAAATAGATCTGGGAAAGGGGGTTGGAGAGTCCCGGGGGCTTGGGCTGGGGGATGGGTGCAGCTGCTTTGGGATCCCAAAAGGCAGTCTGGGGTCTTAACCTCCCAAGATGACCAGGCTGGGGGGGAGGGGGACCGAGCACTGGACGGGGGAGACGGAGAGTCCTGGATTACTGTGTGTGTGTAGGAGGGAGTCAGGGGCCTGGGCTCTCGGGGAGGGAGGGGTGTGGGCCCAGAATTCCGGGTCTTGAACAGCAGTGGGTTTGGCCTAGCCTCCGGCGTGGTGGGGAGGAGGGGCTTGGGGGTCTGGACCTCTGACTCTTGGACTTTCGCTGCCCCTCAGCCTACTGGAGAAGCGGCAGGAAGGAGCCGAGACGCTGGAGCTCAGTGCGGACGGCCGCCCGGTGACGACGCAGACCCGCGACCCGCCGGTTGTGGACTGCACCTGCTTCGGCCTGCCCCGCCGCTACATTATCGCTATCATGAGCGGCCTGGGCTTCTGCATCAGCTTTGGCATCCGCTGCAACCTGGGCGTGGCCATCGTCTCCATGGTCAACAACAGCACGACCCACCGCGGGGGCCACGTGGTGGTGCAGGTAGCGCAGCCCTGCCCACGGCCTCGGTGACGTCACAGACCGTGCTGCCCCTGAGCCCCGCCCCATCCCAGGCCCCTGATGGCACAGCGAAGACCTCACCCCTGCGCGTTGCCCTGTGCGTCACACCCGTGTCCCTGGGTCCCACCTACTGAACCCCAGTTCTAGAGCAGGCTCTTAGCTTTCCTAAAGGCCCTACGAAGCCCAAGTCCCGCCCCTGTCTGCTCTGGTCCTCGCTTAAAACCCCGCCTCATCTCAGACTTCCTGCTGTATTTTTAATTTCAGTACTATAATGGGTCCTGTCCCTGCCTCCAAAAAAAAAAAAAAAAAAAAACAACCGGAGTGGAAGCCCCGCCCCTTCTTGCCCACGCCTCGGGCAGGTGTAGGTCGCTCTGCAGTTCACGAGTTGAAAGAGGTGGAGGAAGAGAGCAACCCCCACAAACGAGCCCCCAGACCCTCGGGGAGGGGGCACCGAGGCTGAGAATCGGGCAAAAACGAGGCTTCCAGACAGCCACCGCCCCCGTTGTTAAGGAAGCAAGACCCTAGCAACGTGCCGGAGCGCGGTGCGATGGCGTGAGCGCCGATTGGCCGGCGTTCCGGCGGCGGGCGGGGTTGCCTGCTGCTGATTGGCTGAGGGGCTCGGTGTGTGGGTGCTGATTGGTGGAGAGCGGAGCCTGGGGCAGGGCGGCTGGTTTGATGTGCCTTTTGGCCCGCAGAAAGCCCAGTTCAGCTGGGATCCAGAGACTGTCGGCCTCATACATGGCTCCTTTTTCTGGGGCTACATTGTCACTCAGATTCCAGGAGGATTTATCTGCCAAAAATTCGCAGCCAACAGGTACGGCGGTGGGTGGGCGGAGGCCCCAGGCGGGTGGGCGCAGGTAGCGCGCGGTGCAGCCTGGACGGGGGGTGTGGCAGGTCTCCGAGGAGGGCGTGGCTTGTGATGGCGAAAGGTGGGGGTCCTGGGGGACACAGGGCTGGGCTGCTGTGGCCGGCGACGTAGCGGGTAACCGGGCCCCTGCCCGCATCCTTTCCCACCAGGGTTTTCGGCTTCGCCATCGTGGCCACGTCCACCCTGAACATGCTGATCCCCTCGGCGGCTCGCGTGCACTACGGCTGCGTCATCTTCGTGAGGATCCTGCAGGGCCTGGTGGAGGTAAAGCCCCGCCCCCTCCGGGCCCCGCCCACCCAGGACCCACCCAGGACGCCGCCCCAGCGCTCTGCCCATCCAGGACCCGGCTCATCCCAATGCCCCACCCATCCCAGGCCCCTCCTCATACCGCCGCCCTGCCCATCCCAGGCCCCGCCCCTGCCTCATCTCACGCCGGCGCCCCGCCCATCCAGGCCCCGCCCCAGGCCCCGCCCCTCCCGACCTCTTGTCTCTGCCCCCCTAGGGGGTCACGTACCCCGCCTGCCACGGGATCTGGAGCAAGTGGGCCCCACCTTTGGAGCGGAGCCGCCTGGCGACCACGGCCTTCTGCGGTGAGCGCGCGGCCTGGGACCCTCGCTCCCGGCTGGGGGGGAGGTGGTCCGGTTCTCCCGCCCGCGTCTCGCTCCGCAGGTTCCTACGCGGGGGCGGTGGTGGCGATGCCGCTCGCCGGGGTCCTGGTGCAGTACTCGGGATGGAGCTCTGTCTTCTACGTCTACGGTGAGGGCCGCGGGCGGCGCGGGGCGGCGTGGGGCGGTGCGGGGCCGGCGGTGACCCTGGCCCGGCCCCGCTCCTGACCTTCGCAGGCAGCTTCGGGATCTTCTGGTACCTGTTCTGGCTGCTGGTGTCATACGAGTCTCCAGCGCTGCACCCCAGCATCTCGGAGGAGGAGCGCAAGTACATTGAGGAGGCCATCGGCGAGAGCGCCAAGCTCATGAACCCGGTCACGGTCAGCGCGGGCGCGGGGCTGGGGCTCAGCAGGTGCAGGGGCAGATTAGGTCGCCGGCGGAATTAGAAGCTGATGAGGTGTGGTTGACACCTGCGGGCCGGGCTTAGCATGTCAGGCTAGACTTACAGAAAAAGGACCCCCCCCTGCCTCCTGCTCACATCTGTGGGACCTCAGGGGCCATCGTGGGGCGGGGGGTAACCTGAGAACCTGCCGGGCTAGCGTACAGCCAGAACCCCTTTATTCCTGGGGTGTGCGGGGACCCGCGAGTCAACACCGAGACAAGGTGTGGCCAGCACCTTTAGGGGAGGGAGGGTCCGGTCCCCTGGATCTCAGGGAGGTCCGAGCGGGGCTGCTGAGTCCCCAGGCCAGGTCTCCGGCCTACCAGCCCCTGCGCTCGCCCCTTCCCCCGCCCCCCGCAGAAGTTTAACACACCCTGGCGGCGCTTCTTCACGTCCATGCCGGTCTACGCCATCATCGTGGCCAACTTCTGCCGAAGCTGGACGTTCTACCTGCTTCTCATCTCGCAGCCCGCCTACTTCGAAGAGGTGTTCGGCTTTGAGATCAGCAAGGTGGGCTCCAGGGGCAGGGGGCGTGGCCGAGGGTGGTGGACCGCCGGGGGCGGGGGTCCTGGGTCCCCCAGGCGGGGGAGGAGCTGGCGCCCACGCCCCCTCAACCTGCTCCCGCAGGTGGGCCTGGTGTCGGCGCTGCCGCACCTGGTCATGACCATCATCGTGCCCATCGGCGGCCAGATCGCCGACTTCCTGCGGAGCCGCCGCATCATGTCCACCACCAACGTGCGCAAGCTGATGAACTGCGGAGGTGAGTGCGGCGGCGCCGGGACCTGCTCCGGGCCGCCTGGGGCCAGCATCCGCTCCAGCAGGTGGCGGGATGGGGCGTGGCCACTGCGGTGGGGCCAGGGCGGGGTGTGGGGGCGGCCTGCACGGGGCAGATTATCCCCTGCACATCGAGGCCGAGGCCGGGTGCGCCATGGTAGGCTGCTGTCCCCAACACAGGAGCTGTGAGAAGGGCTCTAAGTGGAGATGGGGGCGGGGTGGCACTGCACAGCGGGGGGTGGGGGTGGGGGTGGTCTGGACACTGTGGGCGTGGCCTGATCCGGGGGTGGGGCCACGCAGGGACAGTTAGGGCGTGGTCAGGGGCTGGGCTTCCGTAAATCCAGGGTATGGGGAAGGTGCACCTGCCCAGGTCCCGTGGAGCGCGCGGAGGGGCCAGACTCGGACGCTTGGAGGCTGGATGGGGCTGGCGCAGGGTGGGGGATGGAAAGGTTGGCGCGTTCAGGAGCCCCGCACCCCGCAGGCTTCGGCATGGAGGCCACACTGCTGCTGGTGGTCGGCTACTCACACTCCAAGGGCGTTGCCATCTCCTTCCTGGTCCTGGCCGTGGGTTTCAGCGGCTTCGCCATCTCCGGTGAGAGCCTAGGGTCGGGCTGCCTGGGGGTCAGCTCTGCAGGGCAACTCGTGGCTCAGGAGGGCCTCCCAGCCTGGCCAGAGGTGGACTGGAAAGAGCGGCGGAAGGGGCGGGAGTGTCCCTCAGGGAGCGGCAGGTGGGATGCCTCCATACTTGCTTCCCGCCAGGGTTCAACGTGAACCACTTGGACATCGCCCCGCGCTACGCCAGCATCCTCATGGGCATCTCCAACGGCGTGGGCACGCTGTCCGGCATGGTGTGCCCGATCATCGTGGGCGCCATGACCAAGCACAAGGTGCGTGGCCGGCTTGCCCCGCCCTCGCCCCACCTCCCGCCTCGGCGTCCTCCCGACTGTCCCCTGTTGTCCGCAGACCCGGGAGGAGTGGCAGTACGTGTTCCTAATCGCCTCCCTGGTACACTATGGGGGCGTCATCTTCTACGGGGTCTTTGCCTCCGGAGAGAAGCAGCCGTGGGCGGAGCCCGAGGAGATGAGCGAGGAGAAGTGCGGCTTCGTGGGCCACGACCAGCTGGCTGGCAGTGACGACAGCGACATGGAGGACGAGGCTGAGCCCCCCGGGGCACCCCCCGCCCCGCCCCCCTCCTACGGGGCCACACACAGCACCATGCAGCCCCCGAGGCCCCCTCCCCCTGTCCGGGACTACTGACCACGTGCCTCTCCCTGAGCGGCCATTTCTGGGAAGCTCCACTCCGTACACCTCTGGCCCCGGCCACAGTGTCCAGTGCCCACTCCTCTCTGTCGGGCCTCAGGCCTGGGGGGCAGTCTCCCTCGTTTTAGTGCTGTCCAGTTCTCTCCCCCCACCCCCAGCTGCCTCTCAGGGGTGACGAAGCTGCGGACTGGGTGCCCCTCTGCACCCCTTCTGCCTCGGCGGTTTCAGATTTCCACTTCCACCGCTTTATTTGAGGGTCCCACCTCTTGGTCTCTCTTGTGGTCTGGGGGAGGGGCACCTGCTCCCTTTCTCTTAGCCCCAGGGACTCTCAGACTAACCCCTGAGATCACTCGGCTCCCCTCTCCTCTCAGACAAGCCCGAGCTCCTCTTCCTGAAGTTTCACATCTCAGCTTGGGTCAACCCATCACCCTTGCCCGCCATTCCAAGGACTGATTCTCACCAGCGTTTCCAAGGGGAAATGGCGGTTTCAAGTCCCCCCCCCCCCCACAGCAGGTTCTGCTGAGGCACCAAGTGTCCCAAGACCTCCTCCCTAGCTCAGCACAACTCTCGGGAAACCACCAAAACGTTGCTGCCCCCTCGCCATCCCATGCACTTTCTCTGGTGGCGTCTCCAGCTCCAAGTGGCGGCTGCTCAAGTCCCTCCACTCGCTGGTTCGAAGCCACCGCCATCGACCACCCCCCTCCCCCGTGCACGGTGGTTTCAAGACGCCCCCCTCCCCCCAGTTCCTTGCACTTTATTCTTCTGAGTGGCTCAGCCCACCCTGTTTCTCAGTGGCCATTTGTTGTGTCCCTCAGGGCGGCTAAAAGGGTTCAAACTCTGATTCTTCTGCCTCGAGGACTCCCCGGTTTCAGCTCGGAAGTTGGGGATCTTAAGCGGAGGCATCCCAGGGAAGGGGCTGGGGCTGGGTGTCCTCCCCCCCCCCCCGGGGCAGGGCCACGTCCTTGTGTCTGTCTTTGTGACTAGTCCTGCCCTGCCCCCCACCCAATAAAACGCTTCGGTGACAGACTCCGTGGTCAGCGGCCTGGGGGTCAGGAGTCCCCGCCCCCTGTCCAAGATCCAGGCGCCGGCCCCAGGCCTCCGCACCGCCCCAGGGCTCAGGCACGGCAGGTGTCTAAACATGATTTATTGGGCCTCCCCCGTGTTTCCCCACGCAGCAAAAGCATCTCTGGGTCGGACCCTCGGTCAGAGCGGGCCGCTACGCAGCGAAGCGGGCCAGGAAGACCCCCGGGTGCCCCTCCCTCCGGGGCTCACACGAAGTTGTCGGGCAGCGTGGCGGGGGACAGGGCCTCCAGGCGCTGCGGGCGGCCCCCGCGCGGCGGCGGGGGCAGCTTGGGTGGCAGCGGGGGTGTTGGCGGCGGCTGCTTGGTGGCGATGTGCGAAGGGACCCAGGCATCCGGCGCGTAAAAGTACAGGTCGTAGGGGTCCTTCGGGGTGTCCAGGTGCATCACTGCGGAGGCAAAGCGGCGGGGTCGTGCCCGGCCTAACGGCCACGCCGCTGGCCATGCCGAGGCCCCAGGGAAACTCCGCATCGCCGCGCTCACAGCCCCGTGCGAACCGGACTTTTAAACGGAGTGGGGGCTCCGGATTGAGCACGGGAGGTGTGGCACGGGACCTGGGCGTGGCCTGTAGTGCAGGGGCGTGGCTTCCAGGCACCTGGGCGTGACCTAAAGTGCATGGGGCGTGGCTTCCTCGTATCTGGGCGTGGCCTGTAGTGCAGGGGGTGTGACCTGCAGCACACGGGGCATGGCCTGTAGTGCACGGGGCGTGGCTTCTGTGCATCTGGGTGGGGCCTGCAGTATGCAGGGCGTGGCTTCTGAGCGTCTGGGAGGGCCTGTAGTGCAGGGGCGTGGCCTGCAGTGCGCGGGGCGGGGCTTCCGCGCATCCGGGCGGGGCCTGTAGTGCAGGGGCGTGGCCACGCACGCCAAGCGGGAAAGGGCGGGCTCCAGGCCCGACGCAGCGCCTCCCTAGGGGGCCAGGGCTTTCACTGGCCTTGGATATGGGGGACCCGTCCGTTTGTGCAGGGCGCCCTTGGGTGCTGGGTGAGGGCGGATTCAGGAGACGTGGAGGGGGCGGGGTGGGGGCGGGGCTCTCACCGGCTTCGTCTCCGTGGTCCGGGAGCCGGTGGTGTGCGAAGGGGCGGTGCCGAGCCGCGCGGCGGTACAGGCACCACAGCAGCAGGAAGATGCCGATCAGCAGCCCGGTCCCCGCGAAGAACAGGCACAGGGCCCCGCCTCCCGCGCCGCGCGGGCGCCCCACGAGCGTCACGCCTGGCGGAGCAGACCGCGCTCAGCTCCTAGCCCTCCTCCCTCGGCCCGGGCCGCAGCGCCTCCTCCCTCGGCCCCGGGCGTCCGGGCCAGCCCCTCCCTCACCGGTCTCCTTCACTCGTTCCACCACGATGATGGTGTTGACGCTGTCGCCTCGGCTGCGCCTTGGGGGGTCCCTCAGAGTGGCAGGCGCCGGCTGGTTGGGGGGTCCTGGGGGCGCAGGGGGGCTCGCGATTCGGGCTGAGGGAGGAGGGGTGTCAGGCCCTTTGGAGCTAGAGTTCTGGGAGGCCTTCAGCTCCACGGCCCCTGGGGACTCTGAGGGGGGCAGTTTCGGGGAGTCGGGCTGGGTGGCCGCCGGGGTGTCAGGTGTGGGGCTCAGGTGCGCCTCGCCGAGGGCGGTAGCTTCCTCCTTGAAGGTTGCAGGCGTGTCTGGGGGAGGAGTCGTGGGGATCTCCGGGTCACAGGTCACGGGGGTCTCTGATGCATTCTGGGAGTGGGCTGTGGGGAGCTCTGTGGGGCCGGGGTTGTGGGTCACATGGGGTTCTGGGTTGGGGGTCGCAGTAGGGTCAGGCTGCAGGGTCTGGTCTGCAGCCTCAGTGGTGTCGGGGTCACGCGTTTCTGGAGATGTGGGGTCAAGGGTCTTGGTGGGGTCGGGATTTGGGGTCTCTGGGGCTTCCACACGTGAGATTTCTGTGGCGTTAGGTTTGGGCGTCTCTGGGGGTTCCGGGTGTGTGGTTTGGGTAAGGGTAGTTGAGGCCACGGGTGACGCTGAGTGTGGAATTTCAGCCGGGTCAGGTTTGGGGGTCTCAGAAGGGTCTGGGGTGCCCGGGGATTCTGGGGTAGAGGCTGTGAGTGGGTCGCGGGAGGGGGTCTCAGGAGCCTCTGAGAACAGGGTCTCCCCGAGGTCAGGCGCGGGCGTCTCGGTGGAGCCGAGGGCAGAGGGCTCCGGGGAAGCCGCGCCAGGGGTCTGGGAGGGCTCGGGCCCATCTCCCGCGGCCGCTTCAGGAGCCAGAGGGGAGGTCTGGTAGGGGCGGCCCACCCCGGCGGGGTCGGAGCCGGAAGACGGTGAGGCCGTGGGGGCAGCTCTGGAACCCAGCTGGACAAGGAGGAAGGCGACGAGGAAGAGGACGGAGCGGAAGGGCTTCATGGCTCTGGGAAGTGCCTACAGCTAAGGGAGGAGCGGGAAGAATGGGGTTAAGTTCGAAGGGGCGCGCGGGCCCCAACCGCGCGCAGAGGCCACGCCCACCGGTCCCCAGGAGGACCCCGGCGCTGGCCTCGGTGGCCCAGGGAGACAGAGGCGCGGGGCTTCCTGGGAGTCATAGTTAATGCCTTATCTATCTCCCTAGGGGGTCCTGGAAAAATTGGGAGGGGATGACACCTCTACAAGCCGGCTGGGCTCCCAGTGCGCCGAGCTCAGACGGCCCCAAGGAGGGCTGTGGGGCTGGACTCCCTGGACGGCCACGGGCAGAGGCCCCCGGGCCTGGGCGGGCAGGTTGCTGGGGGCTCAGGCTCCTGGACCCCACAGGGTGAGGGGACTTGAGGGTGGAGCTTCCTAGCTCGTCAGAGGCTTTGCAGCCCTCAAGTTCACAGGCCTAGGATTTTGAGGCAGCCAGGCTAGGAGGGCTCCCAGAAAGGGTTTGGGGGTTGGAATTCGTGGGTGCTGCATTCTAAGGGAATTGGGTCCCTGGTGCCTGGGTCCAGAACTAGGGGTCTGGATTCCTCAGCCTGGGGGGAGGGGCAGAGGAGAGGCGCACCTGTGAGCCAGACCCCTCCCTCTCCCTGTGCACTGAGGACAGAGCTGGGAATGCGGAGTCCCTGGGGCTGAGGAAGGGGGTCCTGGGGTCTCTTACCTGCCCCGGGGTGGCCGAGATACAGCCGCCAAGCAGAGCTGGACGCAGGGACAGTGCCTGCTGCAAGAATGGCTCCGGGCAGGGCAGCAGGAGGCAGGGTCCCAGGGCGCGCAGGTGACGCACCTGACCCCCTCTCTGGGGACCCTGGACGCCTAGCGACAGGATGAGGCTCTTAAAGGGACAGGGGTAAAGGACTTTGTCTCTGGGGGCGGGAACGGGAGTTGGATGTTCTGGGGAGAGATGCAGGCAAGCAAGCTATCTTCCGCTTGGACCCGGGGTCTCGACCCTCTGTCCTCTCCTACCCACAAGCCCCCAACCCCCAAACCCGAGAGTCTGGGGGGCCCTGCTACATTCCCCCTTGAAAGCCGGGGAGGCAGAGCCCTCATCTCCCTCCCACAGGCCAAGGAGCCCAGGCCTTCCCCCACCAGAATGCAGGAGTGGAGTCTCTGTCCAGCCCGCCCAGACCTAGGACTCCTGCCTGGCCCCCTCCTCTCTGGGGGAACTTGGAGCCCAGCTCCCCAAGTCTCCAGATGGCTGCTGCCCCTGTAGGACCGCCAGCCTTGGCCCTGCTCACTCCGCCACTTTTGTCTTCACAATGCACGCCCAGCCGCAGGGGACCCGGGCTGGCTCCCTGCTCATGGTCCCTCTGCGGCTTCTCCAATGTTGCTGTCTTTTCAACCCCAGGCACACACACCTGGACAGCCTCTTGCCTCCCCTCCCCTCCCCCTTTCTTCCTCCTCTTTGTCTTTCCCTCTCCGGGTTCTGTCTTCTTTGTGTCTGTCCCCCATCAGTCCCCGGGCTCAGTGGCTTTTTCCCTCTTTCTCTCTCAGTCTCTGTCTTCTGCTATGATGGTCGCTATTTTTATCCCTCGGCCACACCTCCTGTGTCCACTCCTCAGTCTGTCCATCTCTTCCCCTCCCTCTTCCCTTCTGGTCCCGGCTCGGGTCCCAATTAGTTGGTGGCGGCCAAGGCAGCAGCGAGGCCCCCACCCCCGGCTTCTCATTACAGCTGGCTGTTTCTAATGAGCCTTGGGGGGCGGCCGACCTCGCACCCCGGCCCCGGGCCTGCGTCACTGCCCGAGCGGGGGCCGTGGAGGGGATATAAGGGGGGCTGCTGGCCGGCGCTGCCCCAGCCCGCTGCGGTAGGGGCCCTGCGGGAGGCAGCCGGGGGCTGGTGCTCGGCGGAGTCCGGCGGCTCTGGGCCCTGACACGGACCTCACTGTGTCCGCGCCTCCTTTCCCCGCAGGTGATGGAGCCCCACCAGGTGTCCAGGAGCCCCCGGGTGTGGCTGCTGCTGCTGCTGCTCCTTGTGCCCGGGGGCGCCCGTCCCACCCCGGGAGTCGCCCTGCCCCCCGCAGGGGTTCTCAGGTGCGTGCGAGGCCTAGGACTTCCAGGGAGGGGTGGGGACTCGGAGAAGGGAGTGAATTCCAGAAAGGGGGACACAAACCCAGAGACAGGGCCGCAGAGACCCAGAGATGGCAGAGTTGGGGCGGGGCAGGGGGCAACGGGGGAGTGGGCGAGAGAAAGACCGGGAAAGGCCGTGAGCAAAGCAGGTGCAGAAGCGGACCCGGCCCTCGGGCGGGGCGTGCTGGGCGCCCGACGGGAGCCACGTGCGCGCCGAGCGCGGGGGGGGGGGGGGGGCGGCAGGTGCAGGCACACAGGGACCTGCCCAGGGGAAGAGGGGCTTTGAGTCAGCCCGGCGGCGGCGGGCGGTAACGGCGACTCCGGGTCTCCCCGCAGCCTCCGCATCCCGGCGCGGGCCCGGGCGGTCCCGGCCACCCTGGCATCGCGGCGGAGCCTGGCGCTGGCGGACGACGTGGCCTTCCGGGAGCGCGCGCGGCTGCTGGCCGCCCTGGAGCGCCGTCAGTGGCTGAACTCCTACATGCAGAAGCTGCTGGTGCTGGGCGCGCCCTGAGCGCCCCCCACGCCCGCCCAAATAAAGACCCGCGGACAGCTCGCGACCACGCCTCCTTCCTGTGCGACCGCGTGTGTGCGTGTGCGCGTGTGTGGAGGGCGGGCGGGGTGGGGCTGGGGGCCGCGTCGTCCCCTCTGGCGTCTCGCGCCTCGAGACCCCCTCCCCCTTTAAAAAGTATTTGAGACACACACACACACCCCAAATGCCTGTTTCGGCCAGGACTGCAGGAGGCCCAAGCCAGAGCCTGGAACACAATCCAGGGTATCCGAGCCATCACCATCGCTTCCCAGGGTGCGCATTAGCAGGGAGTTGGCTTCGGAGCAGGGATTCCAACCCAGGCTCAGTGTGGGTGCGGGAGTCCAATGTGCGACCTAAGCTCCGTGCCAAACGCCTGTCCCACGTTCCTTTCTTAAAATAATAATAATAATAATGATAAGCACCTGTCGCCCCTCCCCCCCTCGGGAGCTGGCTTCTCTGGACCCCGCTGCGTCCCCTCCCACCCCTCGCCTCCGGATTCTTCCTTTCCATCTTGACCACTCCCTTTCCTCCCGGTCCGACTTCGCAGGACTTTTCCTTCCCTCTTTGGGTCTTCCAGCTCTGTTTTTCTGAATCTCACTGTCCCCCCGCCCTCACCTTCCACGCTTGTTCCGGGCGCACAGGGGAGACCTGGGCTCTGGCGGGCGGCTCTCCTGGCACCCAAGCCCGGGCTGCCCCAGACTTAGCCTCTGGGCCGCTCGGCGCCCCCTTTCCTCATCAGACACACCCCAGAAGACATCCGCACCACGCCGGATGCCCAGCGGAACGCCTTCATTGGAAAGAGGTTTCCGTCTCCTTTCAGGGCTTTCAGGCCGCGTCCCTCGCAGGAGACCTTCGGGGTGCCAGAGCGGGGCGGAAGGAGCGGAGAGGGGACCAGGCGTCCGTTCCGGGGGGCGCAGGCCGGAGGCGAGGGGGCCGCCGGCCGGAACGCGCCTCTCCGCCCAGGCCCGGGCAGCACCTCAGCCCCGCCCCCAGCGGTCACCATGGAAACACTACTCGCGGGACGCGGAGGGCGCTGAACCGCGCGACCCCCGGCGCCGCTCCTGCGGACCGCGTTCTGATTGGCCTGGAGGAGGGGGCGGAGCCAGGCGCTCCGCAAGCTCTCTTGGAATTTGCATACCCGGGAGGCGGGCCGAGCTGTAATTGGTCGTCGGGCCGCGGAGGCGGGACTGCGCCTCTGTCATTGAGGAATACTGGGTAACGAATAACTTCTGCAGAGCTACCTGAGTCGACCTCATTTTACAGATAAAGAAATGAGACTCTGAAAGTCAGGAGCAATTTCCCCAAGTTGTCAATTCAAGTAAGGGACGGGAGGGTAACTGCAATTCAAATCTGTGCATTTTTTCTTTTTTAGAGATTTACTTGAAAGGCAGAGAGACTGTGTTGTGTGTGTGTGTGAGAGAGACAGAGACAGAGACAGAGAGAGAGAGTTATCTCTCATTCACTGGTTCTCTCCCCAGTCAGGGATGGGCCAGGCTGAAGGCAGGAGCCTGGAAGTGTTTGGGTCTCCCACGCGGGTGCAGGGGCCCAAGCAGTTGGACCATCTTCTGTTGCCTTCCCAGGTGCATTGGCAGGGAGCTAGATTGGAAGTGGAGCAGCCGGGACTCGAACCAGGGCTCCAGCCATGACTTAACTCCTTGCATCACAATGTCTGCCCCCCAAATCGGTGCCATTTCTTTCTCTTTTTTTAAGATTTATTTTTATTTATTTGAAAGAAAGAGTTACAGAGAGAGGTAGAGGCAGAGAGAGAGAGAGAGAGAGAGAGGTCTTCCATCCGCTGGTTCACTCCCCTAATGGCTGCAACAGCCAGAGCTGCGCCGATCTGAAGCCAGGAGCCAGGAGCTTCTTCCAGGTCTCCCACATGGGTGCAGGGGCTCAAGGACTTGGGCCATTTTCTACTGCTGTCCCAGGCCACAGCAGAGAGCTGGATCGGAAGAGGAGCAGCAGGGACTGGAACCGGCATCCATATGGGATGCCGACGCTTCAGGCCAGGGCTTTAACCCACTGTGCCACAGTGCCAGCCCTAGTGCCATTTCAAGTCTAGAGTTTCCCCCTACTCTCACGGAGGCCAGGTGTTGAAACGCTCATAAGCAGTGCTACACGCCCGGCACGCCCCTACGCACAGTGGTTCTGCTGGTGCTTAGTCTGTTTGCTGGAGAAGGGGGCAGATGGGGGCTGGCCTGGGCCCCACCCACACTCTGCTCTCTCCCGGATCCCCGGCCTTACGTTTGCAGCTTTTCCCAGAATGGTGCTGGGGAACCCTTTCCTTCCCATCACTCCCTGCAGAATCCAGCGCTGCCCCCGAGTGGGAGCTTAGGGCTCAGGATCGGGGTCCAGGCCCCAAACCCGCTGGTCCTGGGGCCCGTCCTGGGGCTGTCAGTCACCGGCTCGGGCCGCAGGTGCTCCCCTCACCCCTCCCTCCTCCTGTCCGTCTCCAGCCCAGCCTCTGCCCATCCCCGCCTTTCTGTCCACACCCAGCCCAGGTCAGGCCTCATCCCCTCCCACCTGGACCAAAGCCCCAGGCTCCTCCCCGCCCCCTGGCCTGCAGCCCCACCCCCTTCACTTTCTGGGGAGGGCCCAGGAGGTCTTCCCACCACAGCTAGCTCTGCCTCCCCTGCCCGCCCTGCTGTGGGGGTTGGGAATGAAGTGCAAATCCGTCAGGGGTCTCGCCCCTCTCTTCTATTTCCCACCACGCTCAGCCCCAAATCTTTCCTTGCGTATAAATCTTTTATTTTTTTACTTAAAAATGTTTCTTATTTTCAGCCACTTTGAAAGCAGAGAGATGGGGTGCGGGGAGGGAGGGCGAAAGAGAGCCTCTCATTCACCCTGGCTCACTGGGTACCTGCTTGCAGCAGCCGGGCTGGGTCAGGCTGAAACCAGGCGCCCGGAGCCCCTCAGCGTCTCCACCATGAGTGCCAGGCCCAGGCCGTCATCGCTGCCTTCCAGGCTGCACTGACAGGGTCGCACGCAGTGGCTCAGCCCTCTGTGCTACAGCCACCCCCAGCTCTAAATCCCAGGAGCAGAGCGCTGGGTACCCACCCCACCCCCCCGTCTCCCTCGGGCTCAGCACCCAGGCTTCAGACTCTGCCCGCGACACCGTTCCCCTGCCTGTGGCACCGACCCTCAACCCTTCGAGACAGCAGTGACCCATAGTGCTCTTCTCCGGGGCTCTCGGACTCGTCTCTTCCCCTCTTCTCTCCGCAGCCTTTCTCAGGGCGGGAGGGGTTTATAACCTCAGCGCTGTGACCCCGTGCCTGTGTCTGGGTCACCTGAACCAGTCCCCTGGCAGGGGCTTGTCTGGTCCTACTTGGTCTCCCAGCCTCCCCTGCAGCTAGGACGGCCGCCAGCAGCCCCGGGAAGGCCTAGTGAAAAGAAGGGTGTGTTCCCGCCTCCTCGCGTCTCTGGAGCATCGGGGAGGCCGGAGAACCTGGAGTCCCCCGCACCGGGCCCACAGCCGCCCTCCTCCCTCCACACTGGGTTTTGAGGAAGGAACCCTCGGGGGAGGCCTCACCGGGCCCTCGTGGGCTGTGTCCGGCTGTGGTGGAGAATCAGCCGCCAACATTAAAAACCGAGACTTCACATGCAAACAGAACAGGGGCGGGGATCCCCAGCTGTATTTGGGGTAAACTCAACCAACAGGACGAGACAGAGACAGCCCTGGGCGCCTCACACTGGCGGGGGCTGGAGGTAGCAGAGTTGGAGGTGGGGCCACGTGGGGGCCGGGGACTGGACCAGCAGCAGGACTGAGAGCAGCAGCAGCAGCAGCAGACCCAAGACTGGGGCTGGGACCAGCGGGTGCCGGGCAACCCTGGCGGGGAGGCGAGAGAGGGCTCACACATGATCTCCCCGTGCCTGACCGCCTCCCGCCTCCTGAGATGTGTGGGGCGCACCTGAGCTGCTGGGGGCGCAGGCAGAGCTGGCCCCGGGGTCGCCTCCGGTCTGGGACCAGCTCCTTTATCACAGGCACCAGGGCTTGCTGGAGTCCCGGCTCGGCAGGGCTGCTGGCCAGAGAGAGGGGCGGGCATCTCCACCGGGCCTCTTCTGGGCCTCTTCCATGCCCCAAGCCCCTCCCCGGCCTCAGGGGTCGGTCGTGTTACCTCTCAGCAGGGCCTCCTGGGGAGTCTCCAGAGACAGGGGCAGCAGCCTGGGAAGACAGAGGACACGGCTGAGGCCCTGGCCCTGGGCTGGGAGAGGCCCTCAGGCCAGCCCATTGGACAGAGGAGGCGGCAGGACACGGACCCGCTGCTCTGCCAGCCTCCGCTGGGTCCCCTAGTGTCACCACCTGTCCAGGGCTCACTTCCCCGCCTCCAGCCAGGGATGATGACGACAGTCCCCGCGCCATAGGGTTAATGCGGAGACTCAATGAGCAAACCGCAGGCAAAAAGTAAAAAACCAAAAAACAAACAAAAACCCCACACAAGCAAGCAAGCAAACAGGAAAAAAGGAGAAGACGGCTCCGGACAGGTCCTGGCACACGGTCCCTCCAGGCAGGGGAGCGCGCTCCCGTCCGAGTCCAGAAGGATCCAAGCCCCCGGGGGCAGAGACCTGGTCCTGCACGGCCGTCCCTGTGCTGGGCTCAGGGCAGCGACGGCCCCTCAGTCCTGACCTGCCTGTGCCAGAGCTGGCGGGCGCTCCAGGAGAGGCCCCGGGCGGGCGGAGCCGGCGGGCGCTCCACGAGACGCCCCGGACGGAGCCGGCAGGCGCTCCACGAGAAGCCCCGAAGATTCCTCCAGGGCCAGGCCCAGGCCCCTGGCCGCTCCTCCGCCTTGTCTCTCTGGGAGGGCTCGCGGATGATGGTGACAACAATGACGGTAATAAATACAAGCGGGCACCGGGGGCAGGCCTTTGGCACAGCAGCTGAATCACCGCTTGGCTTGCCCCGACCCAGTAGTGCCTGGGTTTGAATCCCGGCTCTGCTCCCAATTTCAGCTTCCTGCTAACGCACACCCGGGGATACACTGGGCATGGCTCAAGTACTCGGGTCCCTGCTGCCCACGTGGGAGACCTGGATGGAGTTCCCAGCTCCTGGCTTCAGCCTCGGCTGAGGCTGCCGTAGACACTTGGGGAGTCACTAGTGGGTGGGAGTTGTCTCTAACAAATACAATTATTAACCAAAAGCCCCTTGGAACACCAATCTCAACCACTATCTCCACGCTGCCACCCCCTGTGCCAGTGGAACCAGGTCCTGTATGAGGTGGAACTTAGCCCGCATCCCCCTCCTGCAAGCTGCCGGGGTGGAGCCCCGGCCTCAGGGAAGGGAGTGCGGCACAGCCGGAGCGGGCAGGCTAAGCTTCTCAAGGGCAGCCATCTTGGACAGTTTGGACCTGAGAGGCCCACGTGCCCGCCAGGGTCTGGCAGGGTCAGGCAGAGACCACCGCCGGCGCCTCCCTCGGAGCGGAGCACCCGCAGACCCCTCACCTGGCTCGTCCCCCTTCCTGTCGGCCTCACAGCTGGAGCCTCCAGGCAGGGGAGCGGCCAGCGCTCTGCCCTGGCGGGCTCTGAGGGCCAGCCCCTTCCCGTGTGTGGGTGCAGGTGCGCGTCATCTATGCAATCCGGGGGTGCAGTTGCGTCTGTGCAGCCCAGTGTGTGGGGCTGGGGGGTCCCCTGGGAACACGCAGGCCGCCCACTGGCTTCCAGGCCTCCCCCCGGCTCACCATCCACTCTCATTAGCAACAGCAAGGGCCTTGTTATTTCTTGGCCAAACGATTTTTCTCTCTGCTCCGGAAGAGTGGGGGTGAGGGACGGCCGCGTCAGCTTCCTGGGCCTGGCGTGGCCGAGGACGGGAAGGGTGCCGGGGACTGCCTACCGTGACCCGGCTCTCCACCGCCTCCTCTTCCTCCTCGCTTCTGGGCAACCTGGGGGCCAACAAAATGCAACATGCATCCCCTCCCCCTCTCCCCCCTGCCTGAGACGCGGTGGGGGAGGGGGCCTTCAGAGCAGGGAATCGCAGACACTGGGCTCCAGGGGCAGCCTTGGGGCGTCCTGCATGTTTATTTTGGGGGAAATTTCTACCAAATTCTCAAAACAGTCTGTGACTCCCAAAAGCGAAAGCCCCCTCAGCAGAAGATTGGCTTTCGCAGCCGATGCCCCAGGGACTCCCACCTCTCCCAGACCAGGCCGGTGCAGCTGCCCTCCCCACCCCGGCCTACTGGGCGTGGCCACTGTCAGCGAGTCTCAGTCTTGCGGGGTCTTCTTGGGGACCCAGCTCAGAACCCCCCACCCTGACTCCACCCCCCTCCCACACCCTTTCTTTAAGCTGTGCAGACCCCTGGCTGCTGGCCCTCCCAGGCTCCCAGATGTCCCTGAAATGCCCCTGCAGGGGCACAGGCCTCAAGCTGCATGGCCCAAATACCCCCTGGGGAGCCTCAGCCCCAGCCCCGGCTCCCTCTGGGGATGCAGCACTGCCTTTACCCCCCACCCCGTAAGGGATCCAGTGTGGGCCCCCAGCCTCTGCCTGGTCACATTGCAGCGGTGCGAATCCCTGGGGCGTCTCACTTGGGGGCAGTCAGTCCTCCACTTGCACGCACAGCCGGGCTCTCACCCCCAGCCACCTGAGGGGGCCACCACCTCTCACCCCAGCTTCTCTGCCCGGCCTCCAGAAGCTAAACTGGCCCCAGCCCTCGCCCCCGCGGCTGCTCGGCCCCTCTCCCCTCCGTTCCCTGGTGACGCAGGAGTAGGTCATGGGTCCAGAGGCCCCAGCCCGCCCCATCTCCGCTCTTCCAGACAAGTCCAATTACAGGCCGCGTCAGGCAGCCTCATTATTTGCTACAGCCCGGCCTGAAGCAGGGGAGAGGGAGGCTCCGCAGGAAACCAGCGGGGCCGGGGCTCGGGAGGAGGGGGGCGCAGACACCCAGTGCCTCCTCTGTCCTGGAGGCCTGGCCACGGCCTCACAACCACTGCACGGGTGCAGGGCTAGGGTCTCACAGCCAGTCCCGCACACCAGCCCCGCCGCGATGTGAGCTCAGGCCGCGTGCCCTGCGTGGTCTTCCATGGCCCAGGGTCCCAGGACACTGCAGACACACTCGGGGGCTGAGGGAGCTGAGCGGCCCGGTCTCCCCGTCTCCCTGCTCAGAGCCCGGCAGCGCCCCACCCAGGCGTGGCCTCCCCCAAAGGCGGGCTCAGGTGCCACAGCTCCCCAGGAAGGGTCCGGGCCTGGCCAGCGCTGCCTCATCGCCTGCTCCACGGGCCCAGGGTCGCTCCTTCTGTCTGACGTGAGCGTCACTCTGAGGCAGGGGGATGGCCCAGTGGGCACCAAGCTCCTCACCACACGGCCGGCTCCTGCGGTCCTTCTCCAGAGCTCGCTGGCTCTGACCGGCGGCTGCTCTGTGGAAACGAGAGGGTCAGGTCTCCCCTCTCCTCCCAGGCAAACCCCGCTCCGTGGGCTCCTGCCCTAACGGTGCCTGCTCTCCCTGATTCCAGACCCCACACCCAAAGGGCCCTGGAGCTGCAACCTGGGCACACATGCACCACCTTCCTCTTCGTCAGCCCCTGGGGGCAGAAGCCAGACCCGCTGGTTGTCCTCAACTCCACCAAGACCCTGCAGCAGGGCCCGGGCCAGGTCCCCCAAGCCCCAGTGCCCCGGGACGTCCCACACATCTCCCACACTGGCCTGGGCCCCCAGGAGCTTCCCGTCCACCTGCCTTCCCCTCCCGGGCTCCCGATCCTGGGCTGGTTCCCCCCGCCCCTCCGAAGGACCAGGCACTGGTTTTGTCTGGAGACGCCTCGGCCACAGGGATCCACTCGACACTGTTTTCTGCCCGCGCCCCATGGGCACTGCTGCCTGCAGGTGGCCCCTGGGTGTCCCTCGGGCGTCCCACCCCGGAGGGCGTGAGGCCAGCAGCGCCTCTTCCGCCCTCCCAGTGACCCCCAGCAGCCTGTCCGTCCCCAGCCCTGTCCTCCGACCTCGATTCTTCCTGCCCGCTCCTCTTTCTCCATCCCGGGACTATGACCAGGCTCAGGCTCCATCCCTTCTGGCCTCTTGTGCGCCCTTTCCGTGGTCCCAGAGGGATCCTTCTACACCCATAACCGCCCCTACCCGGTCCTGTCCACAACCTGGGGTTCTACAGAGAGAAGCACGATCCCCCATCAGGCCCTGGGCACAAAGGCCCGGCCCTGTGACTCAGCTCTATGCCCCCTGCGCCCCGTGCAAACGGCACCGAGGCCCAGGTCAGTCCAGGTCAGTCTGGCCTCTCACAGGCTCGTCCCTCGGGGGCACCGGCGAGCTCCAGGCAGAAAAGCTACAGAAAATCTACCTGACGGGGCCTCTGGGGGGGGCAGTGCTCCCCCAGTGCTAAGCGAGGGACGCGTGATCTGTTTCTCCCAGGGAGAGGGAGAGGGGTGAGGGTGTCTGCCTCACACACGTCGTGGGAGGGTTCAAGGAGAAAGCAAACAAGCGCTGCTCGCGACCCAGAGGGGTGCATTTCCCCTCTAAGGACGGCGGACACAGTGGTGTCCTCGTGGTGACACAGTACTGTTTACAGAGCTGTCCACGATTTTTCTTTAAAAGAGGACTCTTTAGGGCAGGTGCAGAGGTGCGGCGGGTTAGGCTGCCTGCACCCCATGTCAGAGTGCGGGCTGCGCTCCCAGCTGCTCCGCTTCTGACCCAGCTTCCCGCCCACGCGCTCCCTGGGGAGCAGCAGGTGCCCTTCCCGCCCACGCGCTCCCTGGGGAGCAGCAGGCGTCGCTCAAGTGCGTGGGAGCCCTGGATGGAGCTCCTGGCTGCTGGCTTCAGCCGGACCCAGCCCTGGCTGCTCTGCCCGCGTCTGGGGAGTGAACCAGCGGATGGAGACCTCCGTCTCACCCTCTCAGGTAGAGGAGAACAAGCAGAGAGGAGGGCTCGTCTGACACGGATGCTCACCCGGGTCTCAGTGGACACTGAGCTGACGTCAGCTGCAGTCGCAGGGCAGGGGCTGGGGCTGAGCTCAAGGGCTCACGGGGCGGCTGAGGCTTCTTTCTTTCTTTCTTTCTTTCTTTCTTTCTTTCTTTCTTTCTTTCTTTCTATTTTTATTTTATTTGACAGGCAGAGTGGACAGTGAGAGACAGAGAGAAAGGTCTTCCTTCCGTTAGTTCACCCCCAAATGGCCGCTGTGGCCGGCGCACCGCGCTGATCCGAAGCCAGGAGCCAGGTGCTTCTCCTGGTCTCCCATGGGGTGCAGGGCCCAAGCACTTGGGCCATCCTCCACTGCCTTCCCGGGCCATAGCAGAGAGCTGGCCTGGAAGAGGGGCAACCGGGACAGAATCCGGCGCCCCGACCGGGACTAGAACCCGGTGTGCCGGCGCCGCAGGCGGAGGATCAGCCTGTTGAGCCGCGGCGCCGGCCCTAGGTTTTCTCGACAGTGCCTCACACTCAGCCCACCCTGAGGGTGCACAGATCTGAGTAAGGTGGATCCTGGAGCGGATCGTTTCTTGTTGATGTGAGTCTACTCCTGGCAGGATTTTCTCAAAAGCAGCCACAGCGCCTTGGCCTGGTGCCTTGCTCGTGTCTGCCTCCCGGGCAGGTGAGGCCCTGGGCGAGGTGGCCCTCATGTGCGCCCTCAGCCAGCACTTGCTCATTGAGGGGAGCAGGCAGAGGTGTGGGCAAAGGGCCGGCCCCGGGGGCCCCTTTCCCAGCCGCTGGACTCCTGTGCCCCAGCCCCGCTCAGTGCTCACCGGGTCCCCGGGTGGGGCTTCAGGTGGAAACCCAGCGTCCTCCTCCATCCAACTCATGGCTTCCTCCCAGGGCCGCACCCCACACAGGGGGCTGCAGAGGTCCGCCGCTTCCTGTTTCTGGGGAGCAGAAGTTGGTTCTGAAGTGAGGGGGGGCCAGGCCAGGGCAGGAGATGACGTAGGAGGTGCATACAGGCCAGGCCTGGGGAGAGGGCCGATGAGGCTGGTGTGGGGAGGGGAAGGAGCAGAGCAGGGAGGGCATGGTGCCAGGACCAAGGACTGGGTCAGAGATGAACTGAGAGAAAGATGGCCACGGGGCCGGTGCTGTGGCGTAGCGGGTAAAGCTGCCGCCTGCAGTGCCGGCATCCCATGTGGGCGCCTGTTCGAGTCCCAGCTGCTCCACTTCCGATCCGGCTCTCTGCTGTGGCCTGGGAAAGCAGTAGAAGATGACCCAAGTCCTTGGGCCCCTGCACCTGTGTGGAAGACCTGGAAGAAGTGGATCCTGGGTTCTGGCTTTGGATTGGCTCAACTCCAGCCACTGCAGCCATTTGGGGAGTGAACCAGTGGACGGAGGACCTGTCTCGGTGCCTCGCCTTCTCTCTGTGTAACTCTGACTTTCAAATAAATAAATACATCTTAAAAAAAAAAAAAAAAGATGGCCACTGCTGGGGAGTAGGGACAGGGCAGGGTGAGGCAGGGCCGGGTCAGAGATGGGCCTCTGCTGGCCACAGCTTGGGGCAGAGACGTGAGGGTAAGAGAGTGAGGAGAGAGTGGAGCCGGGGGTGCAGCAAGACGAGGGGCTCCCTGAGGCCAGCTGCCCAGAGCTCTGGGGCCACAGGCCAGGCCTGTGCGAGGGGCCAGGCGGGGAGATGTCTAGAATTTCTGCCTTGGTGGCTTCCGGTGTTTTCCGAAGATGCTAAACCCACCTGCTGGATGGCCTCGATCTCCAGGCCCAGTGACGGAGGCAGCGGCGTGGTCCAGTCCACTCCTCTCCCCTGGGCCCCTGGGAGCAGCCTGGCCACACAGTCGGGAGGGGGAGGCCGCTCCAGACGCCTGCCGCCCGCCAGCCAGCCACGCTGGGCTCCCTCCCGCCTCCTCCCGTTCACGTCCACTCACTCATCCGGCCCCTCGTGGCTCTGACTCAGCTGCTGCTCTAGGTGTGAGATCTCCAGCCTCAGCTCCTGCATAGGAGGCGGTGGGGAACACCTGGCTCGGGTCTCCCCCGCCTCCCCCCACTGCCAGGTTCCTCTTCCAGGATCCTCCCCGGCATGTGCCTGGGAGCTGCGGGAAGAAGGCGGTGACAGAGCCTCAGGGAGCCGGAGCCAGGGCGCCGGGAGGGATGCACAGGGGAGCTGCCGCCAGGGCAAGCAGAGGCGGCCCAGGCAGAGACGTGGGGAAGCGAGACACAGACGGCAGCAGACTCGCTGCCCACAGCCACCCAGCAGGAGTCGCCCACGGAGGCTGACGCTGAACCAAAGCCAGAGAGGCACAGGGCGCAGAGGGAGGGAGGGAAGGAGCAGGAAGAGAGAGAACAGGCATGGGGAGGGTCGAGTGGGAGAACAGTGACACAGCGGGCATGGGGGACGTGGACACAGAAGACCTGGAGGCAGAGAGGGGCCCCGGGGAGGGGCAGCGAGTCCAGACCCTGCACGGAGAGTGCGAGGGCAGCCCGTTACCTGGGTCGTCGTCCTGTACTCCTCCAAGGTCTTGGCCAGGCTCTCTGCGTGGCTCGTGCGCTGGGGGAGCCCAAAGCCCGTGAGCAGGGCCCACTCCCCAGAGGCAGGGGAGCTGCTGCTGCTGGGCACTGGCAGGGGCACTGGGGGGACAGGCTAGGGCCTGAGGGACAGTACAGGCAGAGGGACTTCCTCATCCTGCAGGGCCACATCCGGGACCCGGGGAAGCCGGGGGTCAGACCCAGGCAGGACTTCCCGTCTGACTGTGACGGACCAGGCAGGTGACCAAGGCAGGCAAACCTGTCCCCCTCCCCGGCCCCTCACCTCGGAGAGGACGGCGTCGCGTTGGCAAATGAGGCGTTCACACTCGTAGAGCTGCCGCTGCCAGGGAAGAGTCCGTCCGTCTGTCCGGCCTCCGGGACTCCCCTCAGCCCTGACCTCCCCAGCCCCGACCTCCCACGGCATCCCTGGCCGTCAGCCACAACCAAGGGGTCTCAGCCGAGCCGTGTGGGCGGCCTCACCAGCCTGACGGCTTGAGCTCTATGGAAGACCCCTGCTCTCAGCAGCCATGGTGGCTGAAACCCGAGGTGGTGAACATGGCCCTGGGGATGCTGGGGAGGTGCCAGGTGCCAGGGAGGGGCAGCACCTTCAAAGCGTCCTTCTCCGTGGCCAGCTCCTCGCTCCTCCTCTTCGCTCCGTCCCGCTCGGCCAGCAGCTTCCCGTTCTGGAAGAAAAGGCCTCTGACATTTGCTCTAGCGAACAGCTGACGTTTGCCGAACGCGCGTGCAGCCTTCCTAGAGGGGCCCTGGCTGGTTTTTTTTTTTTTTAATATTTATTTATTTATTTATTTAAAAGGCAGAGTTACAGAGAGAGGGAGAGACTGAGACAAAGAGAGATCTTCCATCCGCTGGTTCACATCTCAAATGACTGCAATGGCTGGAGCTGGGCTGATCCGAAGCCAGGAGCTTCCTCCGGGTCTCCCACATGGTTGCAGGGGCCCAAGGACGTGGGCCATCTTCCACTGCTTTTCCAGGCCATAGCAGAGGGCTGGATTGGAAGAGGAGCAGCTGGGACTAGAATTGGTACCCCTATGGGATGCTGGCACCACAGGTGGAGCCTACTGTGCCACAGCGCCAGCCTCTTTATCCCCCATTTTAAAAGATAACTCGGGCACAGAGAGGTCCAGAAGGTTGGCCCCGGTCACACTGGTGGTGGCTCCAATACCTCCATGTTGATGAGCATAAAACAGCCAGTGTGTTTTCCTGGCAAACATCAAATGCTTGATAGATAACATACATGCACGAGAGGTCTCCAACGTGTTCACGGGAAGATGGAATTCCCAGTTTGTACCAGTTTGGGGCGGGCACTTGGCCCAGTGGTTAAGATGCCACCGTTAAGACATTCGCTTCCTGGGTTTGCTCCGTGCCTCAGGCTTCCTGCAGGTGCAGACCGGGAGGCAGCAGTGACAGCTCCAGTAACTGGGCTCCTGGCACCACCTGGGAGCCCTGGGTTGGGTTCCTAGCCCTTGGCTTTGGATAAGACCACTTCAAGCACCAGGGGAGTGGGCTGTGGGATGGGATCTCTCTCTCAAGGTTTTTATAAAAAGTTGTTTAGTTTGGTGTGAACAATGTTTGAGATCTATGCAGTCCTCATAACACTCATTCCCATGAGCTTTTTGAACCCCCTCATGTATATGTGTGTGAGAATTTTATTTTATGTTCCTCCTTGTTTATTGGGAGGCAGAGAGACAGGGACGAAGATCCAGCTGCTGAGTCACTCCCCAGACGCCTGCAGCAGCTACAGCAGGCCAGGCTGAAGTGAGCCAGCAACTCAGCCTGGGGGCAGCAGGGATCCAAGCACTGGCCCCAGGGTGCACACTAGCAGGGGGCTGGAAGTAGAAGCTGTCAGGGAGACTTGAACCCAGGGGCTCTGAGACGGGATGCAGTGTCCCAAGTGGCATCTTAACCATTAAACCAAAGGCCTGCCCTGCTTATTTAAAACTTTATTTAGTTATTTGAGAGGCAAAGAGGCAGACACAGAGGGAGCCAAAGCGCTCCCATCTGCTGGCTCGCTCACTCCCCCAATGCCCACGAAGGCTGGCTCGGGTCAGGCTGCGGCAGGGCGCAGGGAGCTCAGTGCAGGTCTCCACTGGGTGCTGGAAACTCAGTTACTGGGACCACTGTCACAGGGAGCTGGAGTCAGGAGCCAGGGCTGGCATCAAACCCAGGGGTGCGGGCACCTGAACTGGTGTCTGTTTAAAAATACTTGTTTATTTATTTGAAAGTCAGAGTTACAGAGAGCGAACAGACAGAGAGAGAAAGAGATCTTCCATCCGCTGGTTCACTTCCCCAGAGGGCCACAACAGCCAGGGATGAGCCCAATCGAAGCCAGGAGCCAGGAGCTTCATCCAGGTCTCTCACATGGGAAGCAGGGGCCCAAACACTTGGGCCATCTTCTACTGCTTTCCCAGGCCATAGCAGGGAGCTGGATCAGAGGCGGAGCAGCTGGGACATGAACCGGCGCTTACATGGAATGCAGGCGTCGCAGGTGGCAGCTTTACCCGCGAGGCCACAGCGCCGGCCCCTGCGGCGGTGTCTATCTGCTGGGCTAACTGCACGCCTGACGCGGTTATTGTGAAGCACGTCCCAGTCACCCACTTCCCCTGCAGTCCCCTCGGCACTGATCTCCTGTTTGAGGACTCGCTTCCACAATTCCAGGATCACCGTCATCGGGATCCACAACTTCCTGGCTTCATCCCGTACCTAGCTTGAGCTTCCTGGTGTGATTGTCCCACAGATGTCTTTGTACAGTTGGTTTGTTCGAGTGAGGAGCCACAGAAGGCCCTCCATGGCTTTCGGCTGAAGGGTTCCATTTCTTTCCATCTCACAGTGACTTCTCTGCCCCTTCGCGCTCATCCTGGTGTGAAGCAGGCAGGTCACTTGTCCCAGGGAGGCCAGTTACTGACCCCATTCTCCGTGGCGCGGCGACCTTTGCTGGGTTTCTCTTCGTCATTACTTCCTGTGACTGAGCGACCTAGGGGCTCGTCCAGACCCCAGTTTGACTTTTTGGTGAGAAGACTTCTGGGGGTGCTGTGCCCGCTGTCCTAACTATTCACGGAATCACCACCCTCAGCCGCACAGAGGACACTGAGCACAGGCTAAGAAACGTGGCCAAGGCCGCACGGTGAGCAGGTGGATTCGGACCCCAGCGCGTGCGATTCCAGATCCTGCATTCGGAACCTCAGACTCTCCTCAGCGCCAGACGCAGCCCTGGGGGAGAACAGGCCAGGGAAGGGGACCGGCTTCACGTGGCCACAGGGCGCTCCTGACTAGCAGGTGCAGCTGAGCACAACGCGGGAGGCGGTGCTGAGGCCTCCGGCCTGGCCACTGTGGGCGGCGCCTGGGCTGAATCTCCAAAGACAGGGAAGTCGTCTGGGAAAGCAGCGGGGTGAGACCCCAGAAGAACATGCCCGAGGCCTCTGGGCACCAAAGGCCAAGGCTATGCTGCCGTGAGTTTGGAAGCAAGGCCGTCACTGGCCTTCCACCACACCCCTCCTCCAGGCACCCAGGGGAGGCCAAGGCCACTCCTCCCCGCGCCAGCCAGCTCCTCCTCGGTCTCAGCCGGCCTGGGCTGCCAGGTGAAGGGCGGGCAAAGGACGGGCAGGAGTGCTGTGTCAACATCTGTCCACCTGGTAGGGATCTGGCGCCAGAGCCTGGGCCGCTCGGCAGGGGCACGGTTACTCAGCTGCTCCCGCCCCCTCCGCAGTAACCCGAGCCAGCGCTGCGGTCTCCGAGGGAGGCGGCCTGGGCCTTGGAGCTCCTGGTACTCCAGCACTATCCTCCTGTAACGTGAGCTCTCAATCTCCAGCTGCAGCGAGGGAACCCAGAATAGCTCGCTAGCGAGCGGAGCGCCTGGACAGACCCAGCGCTGCTCCAGGCCCTAGATCTGGGAGAGGCCTCCAGGAGGGAGAGGCAGGGACGGCTGGTGCCGCTCACCCTCATTCCTTGTTTCCTCTGGGCGTCCACTGCCTGCGTCTGAGGGAGGCGGGTCCCAGCCCCATGCTGGGGTGAAACAAGACAGAAGTCCCAGAGGATTCGAGAGCTCAGCCAGCAGCCACTCTCCCTTTCTCGTTTGCTTGTCTCCATTCCAGAGGCTGGGGCAGGCCACTCCTCGCCCTCTGCTGGGCTGGGGTGTTCTCTGATCCAGTGCCAGCCGGTGAGCCAGGAGAGGTCCGCTGGGGGTGGGGAGGGGGCTTCTGGGAAAACTTTTCCTCCAAGGAAGAGTCAGGAGAGCGCCTGCTGGTGCCCACGCCCATGGCCTCCTGCTCCGAGTGGGAGCTCCTGCGGCCGCCTGTGACCCTGGGGCCACAGGAAGACAAGCCAATCCGACACCGCCGCTTTCAGGGCCTCTTGCTACGGCAACAGCCGTGCTGCAGGGTGAAGCCGCGTCTCTTCAGCGTCCGCTCCCTCGTGTTGAGCTTCCTGAGCTGTCAGAGGCCGCGTGGCTGGAAGCCAGCGAGCTGCAGGGGAGGAGGTCTGCTGGCCAGTTTCCCCTTGTTCCTAGAGACGTCCTGGAATACTGTCCCTTTCTGATCACTCTGCGCTGCCCACTGTGGCGGCGTCCTGCCGGGAGAGTCCCACTGCGCCACAGGGGGGGTTTCACGAAGAACAGGGAGCAGAGAGTATTTTTGGATTGGTATGTGGAAGGCTAAGGGGAGAGCAGGACAAAGATCTGGGGGAGACGCAGGGGTCTGGGCAGAAGCCCGTAGAGCTGAGGGAGGGGTATAGGAGAGTCGGAGAAGACAGTGACAGACTGTGAACGTGCCAGGAGCCGTCCCCGAGCCCCGGCTGGGCTGCGAGCGGCGACCGGGGTGGATGCCGGAGAACCACGGAGCCCCTGCGAAGTCTGGGGGCCTCAGAGGAGCACTGCCAGCTGGGGCTTAGGACCCCAAGACGTGGAATGACAGCAGAGAAATGTCTGCGTGAGGAACCGAGGTGGGGGGGCCCGCGAGGCGCTGGGTGCTTCTGCAGCAAAGCAGCCAGACGTCCTCCAGGCCCAGGTGAGGGCTGCCAGCAGATCCGCGGGCGGAGCCGGCCTCCCCGCAGACGCCAGCACGCGGCGGGGCGGTGACGAGGGCCGAGCCACATGGGACCGGGGACATCAATTTCGTGAGCAGCAGAACGGACAGACGCTGGGCAAGGCGCCGCGGGCTCCTGCGGCCCGAGGATGACGCGTGGGCCTCCCGCGACGCCGATGCCACCTCCAGGCAGGGGTGGGCCGGGGCGGTGGCGCGGAGTTTGTCTCCATTGGTGAGTTTCCGTTTCAGTGTGAAAGAACTAAGACAACGTTTTCTATCTCAGCCGGAAAGGACTGAACTGGGAAGCTGAACTGGGTCTCGTCACATGACCTGCTAGGGCCTGGGCAAAATGCTGCCCGTTAGCGCCCACAACTGTGAAGAACAGGAACCCCGCTCTCCAGTCCTTACGAGAAGAAAACTCAGCCTTGGGGCGGAGAGGCCTGGGCGCCTGCCACATAAACGGCGGGGATGGGATTCAAACGCTGCTGATTTCAAAGCCCGCGTTCTTCTCACCATAAAAAGCACCGACACATCGGGTGCCTGGGACGCCTGCATCCCACATCACAGCGCCAGGGTTCAGACCCAGCTTCCTGCTAACGTGCAGGAAGAGACCCCACGGGGGAGGCAGTGGCGATGGCCCAAGTGCGGGGGTCCCTGCTACTTACATGGGAGACCCGGATGGAGTTCTCGGCTCCCAGCCTTGGCCTGGCCCGGCCCTGGCTGCTGAGGGCAGCAGATGGAAGGTCCCTTTGTCTCTGTTGCTTTGCCTTTCAAATACGTACATACATACATACATATGCATGTACATACATATACATACACATACGTACACACACGTACACACACACGCACATACATACATGCGTACATACACATATACGTACATACACACACGTATGCACATACATACACACATACATACATATGTACAAACATACGTACATGCATACATATGTACGCACATACACATGTATGTACGCATATACACACGTACATGCATACACACGTACTTACACACGTACATACGCACACACATAAGTATATACATACATGCGTACATACATACACACGTACATACATACATACGTACACACATACGTGCATACATACATACGTACATACATACATACATACATGCACACGTACATACATATGCATGTACGCACATACACATGTACATACATACGTACATACACACATACGTATATACATACATGTGTACATACACACGTATGTACGTACATACATACGTACATACATGCACACGTACACACATACGTGCATACATACAAACAAACATACATACACATACGTACACACATACGTGCATACATACATACGTACATACATACATACATATGTATCAAGGTGGGCGCTTGGGTAGGGGTAGAGATGCCAGCAGCCCACTCAGGAGTGCATGGGTTTGATGCCTGGCTCTGCACCGACTCCAACACCCTGCTGCTGCAGACCCTAGCAGGCAGCAGCTACGGCTCAGGCAACCGGGTTCCTGCCACCATGTGGGAGCCCAGGCTCAGCTGCTGCCCTACCTGGGGGCTGTTCTGAGCATCTGGGGAGTGAACCAGCGGATGAGGGCTCTCAAAAAAGTTATAAAAAATACCAAGATACAGATACAGATAGCAAGACACAGGTGATGCTAGCTAGCTGTCAGTGAGCAGAACTTCGTCGTCCCACCTCACACTCAGGGCTTCACATGGCTCCTCCAGCTTAAACCTCACCTCGCCCCGCCCACCCTCCCAGGCGAGGACACAGGCCCGCAGGCCCGCCACAGCAGCTCTCACACTGTCACACAGTGACCTCACTGGGTTCATTCTGCGGTCTTCCCCTGCAGGCTCAAGGTTGTTTGGTGACAGGCTGCTGGGGTGAGAGGGGCAGCCGGGGTGAGGGCCGGGGCTGGGTGGGGCAGGTGCTGGTCTCAGCTCACCTCCTCCTGAAGAGTTCCCACCTCGGCCGCCAGGTGCTGCTGCTCCTTTTCCTGACCAGCCCCAGAGAGAGGACAAAGGTTTCACTTCCCCTCCTCGGCCCCGAATTGCCCTTTTCCCACCCCCTGGGAACACACCAGGGCCTGAGTTTTAGAACAGGCTGGGAGACGGAGCCCTCCAGCCACTTGAGGGGTGGCAAATAGACCTGAGGGAAAGTCTGGGGTGAGCGGGACCTGGAAGGAGGAAGCTGGGTGACCTCTGTCCTCCCCGCTCCAGTCAGTGAGAGCCCCGCTGCTCTCACACCGGGGAAGAGGAGGGTACCTCTGCCCCCCAGGCCAGAACCCACCGTCTGCCGGGCCTGGGCCAGAAGCCTGCGATTCTGCTCCTCCAGGCTCTTGGCCAGGGTCTTCAGGTCCTCCAGCTCCTCAGCCACAGCCTTGGCACACTGCAGAGCCTGCTGGGTGCTGGGCATGCGGGGAGGGGGGGGGGGAGGGCTCTGTGAGCCAGAGCAAGGCAGAGATGCACGGAGCTGTTCCGCTCAGAGAGCCCGGCTGTGGGAGGTGGGGTGGAGACACAGGGAGGGAGGGGAGGGACTGGAGCAGACGAAGCCTTAACCTGGGCACCAAGGCTGACACCAAGCATGACAATGGGTGAGCACTTGGCACGTGGCCAATACACTGCTCGAGGTGTCTCTGCCCCACGCTGCGACGCCTGGGTCTGCGTCGCACATCTGCCTCCAGTTCCAGGTTCCTCTCAATGTGCCCCTAGAGGCACAGCGGTGCATCAAGGACTTGGATTGAGTCCCAGGCCCCAGGCTCTGGCCAGGCTGGTTCCTGACTTCGCGGGCATCTGGGGGAGTGGTCAGTGGAAGGAACACATCTCTACATCTGTTGGTTTCCCTTTCAAATAGAAAATGAGGGACTGGTGCTGTGGCACAAAGGGCCAAGCAGCTGCCCGTGATGGTGGCATCCCATATGGGTGCCAATTTGTGTCATGATCACTCCACTTCTGATCCAGCCCCCTGCTAATGCACTCGGGAAAACAGAAGAAGATGGCCCAAGTGCTTGGGCCCCTGCACCCACGTGAAAAGACCCAGAAGCAGCTCTGAGCTCCTGGCTTTGGCCTGGCACAGGCTTGGCCATTGCAGCCATTCGGGGAGTGAACCTACGGATGGGAAGTCTCTTTCTCTCTCTTTGACTCTGCCTTTCAAATAAATAAATATTTTTTTAAAAATGAAAATAAATAGAAAAAACTTTTAAGTCTCATTAAAAAAAAAAATGACAGAGCACAGAGAAAGAACCAGAGAGAAATGAAAGAAAAAGTGGGAAGAGACTGGGGAAGGGGAAGACGCGTGGGGAAGGGGAAGACGCGTGGCGAACGCGGGGCGAGACGCGGGGCGGGAGTGCAGCCCGAGGCCGAGGCCGAGGCCGTGGGCACCTGCGCAGCTGCTTGCGCAGGACCAGGATCTCCTCCCCCAGGCGCGCCGAGCCCTCCTCGGCCGTCTCCACGCTGCGCTGGAGCTTGGCGTTCTCCTCGGCCAGGCGCCGGTTGCTGAGCTCCAGGTCCTCCAGGCTGCTCAGCAGGTCGGCTGTGGCGGGCCTGCGGCGGGGAGGGGCCGGGGTCACTGCCCACAGCCCCTGCCTCCTTTCCCCAGGCCCAGGTAGGCGCTGTGCGGGGGACAAACGGCTCTTGTGGAGAAGGGAAACAGGACAGAGATTCTTTGCCCCCCACCCCCCGTGGGTGGGAGGGCGCCAGGCTGGGGCAGGAGACGGGAGGGGCTGAGGTAGGTACAGCTCAGCTCTGGGGTCTTCGCCACCGAAGCTCTCCAGGTTGGCCGGCTCCTCAGCTTCCAGGCCTCCTGGGGAAGGAGACGAGAGGTGCTGGCTCCCTGTGACCTCGGCGTCCAGGAGCCCTGGGCTACAGCTCACGCAGGCTCCGCAGGCGGCGGTCAGACCCACTACAAAGGCCTCTTGCTCATCTCCACCTGGAGTTCGGCTGGACTCCCAGGGAGCCCCAACCTCCCTCATTCCCTACTATTAACACTGGGCAGTGCCTCAACTTCCCCAAACCCACTCCTCTCCCACATCTCCCCTTCACCCCCCACCCACCAGCCACGAGGCTGGCCTGGCTCCCCTCGCCTGCCCCCCAGTCCCGGCTTCCTGCCCATCCTCTCCTCTTTGCCACCCCTCTTCTCTGACCCGCCCAGTCCCCCCAGGCTCACCCTCTCCTCCTGGCCTTGTCTCGCTCCCTCCTCAGCCTCCCTCCCTGTCCCCGGCCCCCAGGCCTGCTGCAGGAGGTTGAAGAGAGAGTCAAGCAGGTTTGGTTTTGTCCTGGGAAGGCCAGACGGCCAGAGCTGGACCACTGCATCACAGACCACCAGTATGCCTGCGGCCCTGGGGGTGCGACGGTGAGCCAACCGGCCTGATGGCACACTTCCCTGCGGCCAGGCGCTCCAAGGGCAAGGCAGGGAGGGCTGTGAGTGGGTGAGCGAGGGGCTTTGCCTGGGGCGGCCGGGGCTCTCCCTCTGCAGGGCTGTGGAGGATGAATGATGAGGAAGACAACAGGGTGCGCCAAGGCCCCTGCTGGGCAGGTGAGGCACTGCAGCACGGAGGGCCCGAGGGTGCAGAGAGCAGGAAGGAGGGTGGTAGGGCCCTGCAGGCTCTATGACGGGGCTGGTGCTGGGCAGAGAAGTTGCAAATAATCCCCCTAGGGGGAAAAGCAGCGCCCCTCCCCCTCGAGCTCTGGGGAGAGTGAGGGGACATCACAGAGACGAGCGGAAAGCTGGCGCTCAGCTCTGTCTGGCGCAGCGGCCCGGGGGGCGCCCTGTGCCCTGCTCGCCCCAGGTGGGAGTCCCCTGCGCTCTGACCCCGGGTCTGCCTGCTCTGTGCTATATATAGCAGTCTCACCAGATGGCAGCTGCTGAGAGGTCAGGACTCCCTCGGAGGCGGGCTCCTCTTCCAGCTCTAATCCCCTGAATCAAAGGCACGAGGCTTAGAGCCCCCTGCAGCACTCGGATTCCCGACCTGAGCCAGCAGGGGGATTGTGGGGTGGAGGAGGGGCCTGGGTCAGGTGAGAGTGGGCGCCACGGGGAGGAAGGTGAGGCCAGATGGCCAGAGCCCGGGGCCAGATGGGAAAGCCGGAGGGGCTAGGGCTGGGTCTGGAGAAGGGCTGGGGAGGGGCCCTGCCAGGCCCCTTTATTTCTGCCTCCCAGGCCCCTTCCTCCTCCTCTGCTGAGTCGTTTTGTCCTCAGACCCCTGACACACTCCTTCCAACTCCATCCCCTCACTCTTCTCTCCTCAGTCTCGTTCCAACCACAGCGGGTCCCTGGTCTATGTGTGCTGGCCGCAGTAAGCAGGCAGGCAGGCAGACCTCAGGAAGGACTTCCCCAGGGAGGGGCGGTGCAGGCACTCACCCATGCAGCTGACAGGCAGCGATCCAGTCCCGCATGACCACCAGGAAGGTGTCCAAGTCCACGGTGGCCCCAGAGCCCTCCCCACTGGGGTCCAGGCTTCGGGCCAATGTTTGCAGGCGCTCATCCTGGGGACCCCGGCCCGTCACCGCCTCCAGGTAGGCCAGCACGTGGGCCACAGCCACAGTGCCTGGGACAGAGCATGTCACGAGGGAGTCAGGGGCAGGTGGTGGGTGGGGACGGGCGGTGGCTCGGGCTGTGTGGCACTCTGCGCCAGAGCCTGGTGGCTCGGGTCGTGTGGCACCTCTGTCCCAGAGCCTGGGGCCAATACCTTGGGCAAGTCCCTTCCTCTCCTCTGAGTCAGCATTTTCACCTGGAAGTGGGGCCCAGTCCTCCCGACCGCACAGGGCCCACCAGGGAGGACGGCGGCGAGGGTCGGTGCTGGTGTGCACACTTGCCTCCCTCCTCCGTCCCAGGCCCCCACAGCCCCCCTCTTCCATCAACGCCCCCCGAGTCTTCCTCAGCCTCCGAGACCTCCATCGCCTTGCCTAGTTCCTTCCTAAAGCTCGCACAGTCACCTGCTTCGCTCTTGCAGGAGCCTCAGAAGGGTCCCCAGCCTGGTCCCCTCTCTGCCTCTCCAGCTCCCAGCATCCCCCGCACTGCCTCCCCAGCCCTTCCCGTGCGGTCCCTCCCACCTGTGCTCTGGGGGTCACAGGCTTCGAATGTGGAGTTGAGTATTTGCTCCTCTAAGCTGAGCAGCATCCCCGGGCTCACCTCCTCAGGCTGCTCCCAGAGGTCACCTGAGGAGACAGGAGGGCCCAGCTCTGCAGCGAGGGAAGGGAATCCACTCAGCCGCCTGGCGCTGGGGCCGGAGGGGGACGGCAGGAAGTGGGGGATGAGGGTCTCCGAGTCACGGCCCTGGCAGGCCCTATCTTGCAGGCCAGGGGGTCTCCCTGCTATCTAACCCCAGTGGTGCAGCCCCCAGACAATGAACACTGAGACTGCTTCTCCTCTCCAGACTCCCCGAATGGGCTCAGAAGGGGGCTGGGGTGGGGAAGGACAAGGAGGAGAGGATTCTGGGAGGACCCAAGGGTGAAGGGGGGCCAGGAGCCAGGAACAATCCGATAAAGTGTGGGCAGCATGGATCGATGTCGACCGCTGCATCTCCGGCCTCCCAGCCTGCCCTGGGGACCAGGTCTGTCCCCACCTCACGCCGCCCTGCGTACAGAAGCGAGGCTGGCCTCGCACAGAGCCCACGGCCAGAGGCCTGAGATGTGGGCAGAGAGGGTGGTCCTGGTAGGGGAGCGGGAGCAGACAGGAGCCGGGCTGTTGTGTCAGACTGAGCTGGGCGTGTAGCCAAATGGCTTCTTCTGGAGCGTCAGTTTCTCTCCTGGATAAAAGGGGGTGGGGGTGGGCAGGGCCATCCCTCTGGCCAGGGCTGGGGGGTTAGCTCTGTATCTGGGAAGGAACCCACTCACGGGTCTCCCAGGGTCTGTGTAGACACCTGAGCACCGTGCCTGTATGCAGCCGGTGCTCAATAGATGCGCTATCACATCCACGGAGACCTCGGCCCCAGGGGCTATGGGGCTGGCCCACTCTCTCCAGGGCCGGAACTGACCTTCCAGACTGTGTTCCAGCCGAGGACAGCTGGGGGCAGCCGCTAGCTCGCCGAGGGCCGCTCACCAGGGACGGCCAAGCCTGGAACTGTGCAGCCCTAGGCTGTGCCGGCTCTGGGGGCACGCCATTCCCCGTCCCTTCAGGAGGTTGTCACTGCTCTTCTCCTTTCTCTCTGTGTCTCTGTCTCCCTCTCTCTCTGGCTCAGCCCCCCTTCCCCCCGCCCCCGCCCCACTGTGCCTTTCCCTTGGTCTCCTATCCTCCTCCTTCATCTCCGTGTTTCTCTGGGCCGTCTCCCCCCTACCCCCAGCCCCAACGTCTTCCCCATCTCCATCACTCCTCCTGGGCGTGTCCCTCCCTTCCCTTCGGGAGCCTCCTGGAGCTGGCTCGGTCCCTGCCTGGAGGTTGCCGGTGGCTGCACGCCCTCTGCTGGTGCAGGTGACGTTTCGGTGGCGCCCCTAACTGGTCAGCCGGCACTGCGTCCCCACACCTTGGCATTGGCCTCGGCGCCGCCCGGAAAGCATCCTGAAGCCAGCGTGCAGGCCTGGGCCTGGGGAAAGACGCAGGCTGTGCTGCTGGGCGCCCAGGGAGCGGAGGAAGTGGCCTTGGTTCTATACGCTGCTTGGATATATAAGGCTCAACAGTATCTAGTATTACTATTTCAGCTGTTTATTTTTAAAATAGTTCAAAAATACCTATGTGGCCCACATTTTTGTGGGGCAGTGCTGTGCCAGGGACCAGGGACCAGGGACCAGAACGAATGAAGTGTCGCCCTGTGGAGCTCACTGTGGGGAGAGAGACTGAGCAGACACAGAAGTCGGGGCTGCGAGGGAGAGGTGACGGGGAAGAGCTGACAGACGCTGTTTCCCCTAAGGTCTGGAGGTGGCAGCAGGGCGGCGATGGGCGTGGGAGGCGGGGAGCTGCAGGGGACCGGGAGGACATTCTTGGCCCGGGCACAGCACAGGCGCCCGCTGTCACAGCTGGCCTCCCCAGAGCACATGCCCAGGGACAGACAGGTGGGCGGGCTCACGGGAGCGCTCGGTCCATCACTGCTCCCTTCCTCCCACCCTGCATCCGTGTGGAGGTTCAGGTACCCCGAGCCACTGCTCCCAAATCCCTGAGTCGCGGCCTGGCGCCCCTTCACCCCCCGCTCCCCTGGCGCGGAAAGGGGCCCAGCCACCTACTTGGTGCTGTAGGGCCACCAGCCTGGCTCTCCGGCAGGTCCATGGGCCTCCCTGGCTATCCACAGCTGCTGGAGAAGCTACCAGCCCCCTCCCTCGCCGGGAGGGAGAGGAAGGGGCCTAGCAGCGGAGCGCTCCTGCAGGGACAAGCAGGGCAAAGCCTCCTCAGAGCGACACCAGGCACCTGCGCCCCGGGCCACTCCGGGTCCTCAGAACCTGTTTGCCACCCCCGCCTTTCCCCACGGCTCCAGCTCCAACCTGTTTTACGAATTGGTGGCGTGGGCTGGCAAAACGTGGGCGGCAGAGATCAAAGGGGCTTCGTGGGTGGGGGTCCCAGCCTCCCCGTGGGGAGACCCCTGTGCGGCCAAGTCCCCAGTCCTATCCCTTCTCTCCACATCTCTGCCCTGCCTGGACTCACCGCCCATCTCCCAGCCCCACAGAGCCCCAGAGCTGACCCGTTCCTCCCCGAACCGACACCTTCCACACTCCCCAGCACCCTGGGCTGGAGCCTGGCTGGACCTGGTGACAAGGCCCTGCTGACGCCCCACCCGGCCCAGCTGTCCTCACGACCGAGCCTCTGCCTGGGACGCCCGCCTCGCCTTCCTGCTTTGGCTCACTTGTGCCCTCTGGTAACGTTTCCGGTCTCCAGCCCAGGCTGAGCCAGGTGCTGTGTCTGGGTTCCCACATGGCCCTGTGCGGCTGACACCTTGCCACGCACCTGCCGGCTTGTGCTGGCACTGCAGGCCTCTCCAGCGCGTTTGGGCCCTCTTTCCCCTGTCTCAGCTCTTCCTCTCGGCTGCAGTGGCACGGAGTGGTTACTCCATGTCCTTAACTCTTCCCCCCTCTAAAGTTGATAGTCGGTGTGGGAGTGTTGGGGCTGGGGGTGGGGCCAAAAGGGAGAGCCCCCTCCCATCCGCTGGTTCACCTCCCAAATGCCTGCTACGGCCAGGGCTGATGCTGGGAGCTCCCCTGAGCCACCCCCACTGCCTCCCAGGGTCTGCATCGAGTCAGGAGCCTGAGCCCAGGATCAGACCGACCTCAGCTCTGGGACACAGGTGACCTCACCGCTAGGGGGTCACCGTGCCCTTGACCTTTCTCAGCAGAGCCTCAGGGTCCCTCAGCGTCACCACGTGCACACCAGCTGCTCCCCCAGGTTTCCGCTTGGGGTGACCCACGGTCCTGTGAGGCCCGGACACACAGCCCATGCCTTCTCCCTACCGCCCCGGGGTCAGGGGAGGCTTCCCGGAGACCACGGGTCCTTTGGGGCCCTCCCAGCTCTGGCTGCCACCCCCGGCCTTACTGTGCAAACTCCAGGACCCTCCCTAGACATAACCCCCGAGCTCCGCGCCGTCGGCCGGATTTCGGCTGGAGAGGCCCTGTCTCTCCCCTCCCCTTCCCAGCCTCCTCAGCGGCTTAAGAAGGTTCTGGAAAAGGTGGCGCGGAGGGGAGCCTCTGCCAGGGGCTTGGCTCACAGCACGGGGGCAGGGGTGGGTCAGGGAGGTGGGGGTGCAAAGGTGGGGGAGCTGCGGCCCTGTGAGCGGGGAGCGGCTTCCTGGGCTAGGACTTGGGGTGCGCTTGAGAAGCTTCCGGGGCCACAGCGGCCCCTACCAGGATTTTGACAGGGAGGCTCTGACAGGTTCGGAGGGCAAGTCTGACGTAACTTCTAGAAGATTCGGACAGGATTTTAGGATTTCCTAGTGGGTTCTGGTCAGGACGTCAAGTGGGATGTGGAAGGTCCGGCTATTGCGGGCTTTCTCCCCCGTCCGCCAGGGTTCGGGGAGGGGCTCCGCAGGGCTACTGTGGGCCTCTCCACGCAAGCAGGGCGCACCTGGAGTCCTCTTCCGGGCGACGCCGACGGTCACCTGCGACGAACCGCGGGAAAGGGCTGCGCCGGCGCCTCCGCCACAGCACAGCGCGCAAACGGGGCTGCGCCCAGGGGGCGCTCGCGTGCGTCTAGGCCCCGCCCCGCCCCGCCCCGTCCAGGGCGCATGCGCGCCGGGGGAAGGCGCGCGCCGCTCTGGTCAGTTACCTGTGCGGGCGAGGTCGCGCATGCGCAGGGCTGCCCCCACGGCCCTGTGGAGCAAGCGCATGCGCGCTGGCAGAGTGGCTTGGCCCGCTGCAGGGTTTAGCGCTGGTGGCTGTAGGGCGGGCACGCTGGGTCCCTCCTGCTTGGCTCCAAGCTTTGATGAAATAGGGCCGAGCAGGGAAAAGTCGGTGTGAACCGCCAAGCTGTGCCCTTTCTGCCCTCTGTTCGTGCCAGGCGGCCTGGCACCGCGCCGTCACAATGATGGTTGCTCATCTCACCCCAGCCCTCTCCACTCCCGCGCCCTGTGGTGGCCCAACTCGTGTAGCTCCCTGAAGGCTTCTTTTCCTAACCGTCTCATTCATTCCTTTTTGGAGAGGATGGGGTTAAACATACTCGACTTTTCTTGCTGGAGAGATTACTCCCAAGAAGATGTGAGGCAAAAGATACCCCACCTGCGCAGCCTCTTTGCCAGTCCAGAGCAGGGAGGAACCCCCCTCTGCACGCTGTCGCTCATCCGACCATCATTTCGCCCGGCTGTCGCTTCAGAGAGGCCTCGCTCTGCACCCCTGGCGCCTTCCACCTTAAAAACGGAGGCGCTGGCACCGCAGGTTAAGCCTCAGCTTGGGACACGGGCACCCATATCCAAGCGCCTACTGGAGTCCTGGCTCCCAGCTCCCTGCTGATGCCCCTGGGAATGTGGGAGACCCGGAGGCAGTTGCAGGCTTCAGGCTTCAGCCTGGCTCAGCCAGGCAGTTTGCTGCCATTTGGGGAGTGAACCAGCGGATGGTCGATGTCTCCATCTCTCCCTCTGTAACACTGCCTTTCAAATAAAATAAAAATTGTTGAATGAACGAAAGCATGCGTGTGGAGTGATGCAGTCCGGCATTCCTGGATTTGAATTTTGGCTCCCATGCTTCCTAGCTATGACCTTTGCAGAGTGACCCACCTGCCCCTCAATTTTCCTCCCAGAATGGAGTTGTGTTAATGGCATCTTGGGTGGCAATCCAAAGCTCCTGGACGTTCTGTGTTAACTGGCCGTCATTATTTTGATGAATAGAAAGGGCTCGTTACAAGGCTGGGAGGAGTCTGTTTGGCAGGTGGTATGAGGAGTCACACGCAGGAGACAAGGGATCAGGTAAACCTCCAGCCATTGCTGTGTGGTCTTGGCAAACGACTTCACCTCTCTGAACCTTGGCTTCTCTAAATTGGGACAAATAATGTCCACCATAAGCATGTGTGTGTTCTTACTGCAGACTGGCATGGTGGTGGCCCCCTCAGCTGTATCAATATTCCGTTCTTCCGGGGTGGGCATTTGCACAGTCACTCCTTGGGACACCCTCACCCCATATCGGAGTGCCTGCCTTGAGTCCCAGCTGATGCGTCTTCCTGCTAACACGCGCCCTAGGAGGCGGCGGGTAGTTGAGTCCACGCCAACCAAGTGGGGTACCTGCGGTGAGTTCCAAGTTCCTGGCTCCAGCCTGGCCCAACCCTGGCTATTGTAGGCGATTGGGAAGCTCGCTCGCTCTGTCTTTTTCTGTGCCTTTTTATATACATCCAGGTTTTATTTTATTTTAAAAATTATGTTTTTAACATTTATTTATTTACTTAAAAGGCAGAGAAATGAGAGAGAGAGAGATCTTCCATCCACTGCTTCACTCTCCAAATGGCCTCAATAGCCAGAGCTGAGCCAGGCTGGAGCCAGCACCCAGGAGCTCCACGTAGGCCTCTCACGTGGGTGGCAGGGCCCCAAGTACTTGGGGCACCGTGGGAGGCCTTCCCAAGTACAGTAGCAGGGAGCTTTGGGAAGTGGGTCACCTGGGACTCTGATGTGGGTGCTGGCTTTGCAAGCGGAGGCTTAACCGCTACATCACAGCGCCACCCCCTGGATCTTCGTACCACAGCAGCCCTTTGAGGGCCCTGCTGACAACGCACTTGTAAAACGCTTGGGCACTGTTCTCTCTTTTTCTATTCCATTCTTAGGAAGTGCTTGTGTATGACGTTATTATTTTTTATATGTTTGGAAGGGTTCATCAGTGATAACATCTAGAGTCAGTGTTTTTCTTGTGGGAATTATTTCATAAAAATATAAATATTAGAGGGCCGGCACTGTGGTTTAGTGGGTTAAGCAACCACTTGCAGCGCCGTCATCCCATACGGGCGCCTGTTCAAGTCCCAGCTGCTCCACTTTGCATTCAGCTGCCTACTGATGTACCTGGGAAAGCATCGGAGGAGGGCTCAAGTGCTTGGGCTCCTGGGTCCATGTCGGAGACCTGGAGGAAGCTCCTGGCTCCTGACTTCAGCCTGACCCAGCCCTGGCTGTTGTGGCCATTTGGGAAGTGAACCAGTGGATGGGAGATCTCTCTCTTTAACTTTGTCTTTCAAATTTCACACACACACACACACACAGACACGTATTCAGATGTTTAATTTTTGGTAAACTGTTGTTCAAGGAATTGCTCTTTTTTATCTCAAACTTCAAATAATTTATTTACATAAAATTGTTCATAATGTTCTCTTATTTATCTTCTTACTAGCTGTGAAATCTGTGGTGACAGATATTGGTAACTTGTGCCATTGTGGTTTTAGGTTTCATAAGTTTTATTATGATGTGACTAACTGTGGTTTTGTGTTTATTATTCTCTGAGTTCCTAAAGTTTGAATTTGTGAGTTGACATCTTTCACCAATTTTGTAAAATTCTTTTTTTAAAAAAAGATCTATTTTGGGGCCGGCATTGTGATGTAATGGGTTAAGCCACTGCCTGCAACAGCTGGTGTGTCATATGGGTGCCAACTCCAGTTCTCAAATGCCCCACTTCCGACCCAGCTCCCTGCTAATGGCCTGAGAGGGCAGAAGAACCCAGAAAATCCTGGCTCCTGGCTTCTGCCTGGCCCAGCCTTGGCAGTTCTGGCCATTTGGGAAGTGAACCAGCAGATGGAAGACCTCTCTATCTCTTCCTCTCTCTCTGTGAATAAATAAAATAAACCTTAAAAAATAAAAAAAATTTGTTTTATTTATTTGAAAGGCAGAGTTGCAGTGAGAAAGGGAGAGACAGAGGAGAAAGAAAGAGAGGTCTTCCATCCACTGGCTCACTCCCCAGATGGCCACAATAGCTGGAGTTGAGCTGATCCAAAGCCAGGAGCCAGGAGCTTCTTCTGGGTCTCCCACACTGGTGCAGGGGCCCAAGGACTTGGGCCATCTTCCACTGCTTTCCCAGGCCATTAGCAGGGAGTTGGATCAGAAGTGAAACAGCCAGGACTCGAACCCATACCCATATGGGATGCCAGCACCGCAGGCTGGGGCTTCAACCTGCTGCACCACGGCACCAGCCCCCTGAATTCCAATTCTTGTTTCAGGACTGTGAGAAGGCCAAACTCTTCCTAGTTCTTTATTGTCTTGCTAGCGACTTTCTGCTGATCTTAGCGTTCTCCTGGCACAACCTAGGAGCTGGTAGATGCCCTGATGTGGAGTTGCCTGCCGGATGCCAGGCTCTCTACACGCCCCGGCTCCCAGGCCTCATGAGTCCTTGATTCATGGCTGCATTGGCTACCCTGATGCTACCAGACTGTGTGTGTGTGTGTGTGTGTGTGAATACATATTTAGATTTTAAGTATGTATTTGAAAGACAGAGGGGGACAAAGGCAGGTGTCCCGTCTGCTGGTTCACTCCCCAAATGCCCACAACAGTCAGAGCTGGGCCAGACAGAAACCAGGAGCCTGAAACTGAATCCAGGCCTCCCACGTGGGTGGCAGGGACCCAAGTACTTGAGCCATCTCTGCTGCCTCCCAGGGCGCGCAGCAGGAGGCTGGAACGGGGAGTAGCGCTGGGGTCAATTCCAGGCACCTCAGTGTGGCATGTGGGGGTCCTACGTGGTGTCTTAACCACCAGGCCAACCCCCCTCCCAATGATTGTTTTTATTTACTTGTGTTCAGCTTTTATATTTAGTTTTAGTGGGACAGCTAGTCAGACACTGGCTACTCCCTCATAGTGGTAAGAAAAAGTCTAGATAATACTTTTAATAGCATTTTAAAAATATTTATTTATTTATTTGAAAAGCAGAGTTACACAGAGAGAATGAGATCCTCCATCCACAGGTTCACTTCCCAGATGGCTGCAACGGCCAGAGCTGTGCTGATCCAAAGCCAGGAGCCGGGAGCAGCTTCCCAGTCTCCCACGTGGGTGCAGGGGCCCAAGGACTTGGGCCATCTTCTACTGCTTTCCCAGGCCACAGCAGAGAGCTGGATCCGAAGTGGAGCAGCTGGGACTCGAACAGGCACCCATGTGGGATGCCGGCACTGCAGGCGGCGACTTCACCAGCTAAGCCACAGCGCCGGTTCTGGATAATCTTTCTGATGAATGAATAGATTCACATTACTTCCTTGATTGAGATCACATCCCATTGCAACCAGAATAGCACATAAACGCCTCACCATGGCCCAAGGAGCCTCCCGGGAATGCCCTCCCCCGCCTCTACCTGCCCGACCTCACCTCCTGCTCACCTCCGGGAGTGGCCGCGCTCTGGTCCTCTCTGCCTCCCCGGGTTGTGACCAGGCCCCTGGTTGTTTCTTCAGCTTGGATCTCTCCCACAGATTTCCCCGCAGCGGGATGTGCTGTGTTGCCTCATTTCTCTCTTTGTTGACGCAGCTGCCATATCTGCTGTAGGCCTCACCCCTCAGAAGATCCTGTTTGCCAGACACTTCTTGGTTACCCACAACATTTACCATCACCCCACACGTGCTTGTAGTCTGTCCCCCCGCCCCCACTAAGTCCCTTGAGCCTGGGGCTTTGTCTTGTTCATGGCTTAATCCCAGTGCCTAGAATGGTGTTAGCAGTCAATAAAAAAAATTTTTTTTTTTTATTTTTGACAGGCAGAGTGGACAGTGAGAGAGAGAGACAGATCAATAAAAATTTTTGAATTAACAAATGCTATATGAGGGGGACCAGCATTATGGCACAGTGGGTTAAGCCTTTTGCATCCCATGCTGGAGGGCTGGTTAGAGTTAGAGCTGCTCCGCTTCTGATCCAGCTCTCTGCTATGGCCTGGGAAAGCAGTAGAAGATGGCCCAAGTGCCTGGGTCCCTGCACCCACATGGGAGACCTGGATGAGGCTCCTGGCTTTAGCCTGGCCTAGCCCTGGCTGCTGCAGCCATTTGGGGGAGTGGATCGAAGATCTCTCTATCCCTCTCTTTCTGCAACTCTGCCTTTCAAATAAATAAATTAAAAAATAATCATAAAAGAAAAATTTCTTGTGTGGGGAGCTCGTCCTACCACCTTATTTCTCATTCCTCCGGTTTGGCTGTGACTTTTACAGGACATGGAAAAAGTTCTGTCTTGGGGCCTGTCGGGGGTGGGGGAGCTGTTCATCTCCAGCGCAGCCCTGAAACTGGGCACAGACAACCTCAGCCGCCGAGCCCTCTGTGTGGCCTTGGCGGCAGAGCCTGCATTTCTCCTGATTCACCAACGCGTCCTGTACGTCTCTGTCATTGTCACACTTGCTTTCTAGCTAAGGCCGGTCTCCCTGCTGGGTTAAGAAAATGTTTCACGTTACTGGAGGGGCCCCTTCGTTCTCTGACCCCTTCCACTTGGCCATGGACTTGCATGGAGATTGAATGGATCATTGCTCCGTGGATGGATCTTGCTGGAAGAGACGAAAAGCCCTTTCAGAATGAGAAATATAATCCCCTCACTGTAAATTGAGGGCCCCTGATCCCCTCACTGTAAGTTAAGGACCCCTGCAGAGACACAATGGAGCTGTGTTGGGTTCCCCTAGAATCCATACAAAGCCTGGGCCCCCAGAACGCACTTGTATTTGGAGATAAGATCTTTAAAGAGTCAATCAGGATAAATGAGGTCTATTGGACAGGCCCTAATACACTCTGACTTGTGTTATTTATTTGGGGCTGGGGCTGTGGTGTAGTAGGTTAACCTGCCACCTGCGGCACTGGCATCCAGTATGGGCACTGGTTTGTGTCCGGCTGCTTCTCTTCCGATCCAGCTCCCTGCTCATGTGCCTGGGAAAGCAGTAGAAGATGGCCCGAGTGCTTGGGCCCCTGCACCCACGTGGAAGACCCGGATGGGAGTTCCAGGTTCCTGGCTTCCATCTGGCCCTGCTGATTGTTGTGGCCATTTGGGGAGTACAACAGTGGATGGAAGACCTCTCTCCCCCTACCCCATACCTCTGCCTTCTAAATAAAGAAATATTAAGAAAGTGGAGGGCCCGGTGCTGTGGCTCACTAGGCTAATCCTCCGCCTGCAGCGCCGGCACACCGGGTTCTAGTCACAGTCGGGGCGCCAGATTCTGTCCCGGTTGCCCCTCTTCCAGGCCAGCTCTCTGCTGTGGCCCGGGAAGGCAGTGGAGGATGGCCCAAGTGCTTGCGCCCTGCACCCCATGGGAGACCAGGAGGAAGCGCCTGGCTCCTGGCTTTGGATCGGCGCAGCGCCGGCTGTGGCGGCCATTTGGAGGGTGAACCAACGGAAGGAAGACCTTTCTCTCTGCCCCTCTCTCTTACTGTCTGTAACTCTACCTATCAGATAAATAAATAATAAATCTTAAAAAAAAGAAAAGAAAGTGGAGCCAGGATTTGAGCTCATGCTCTGTGCTGTTGCAGTCCGGGTCCTAAGCAGGGTCTTAACTGCTGGGCCACAAGCCTGCCCTTACTTAGTCCCTTCTGAAGGTGGCGCCACCAACGGCCCAGTCACCTTGCTCTAGGGCCACCTTGTACAGGTGGGGACCACGGTTCCAACACGTGAACCCTTAGGGTACAGGTCGTGAAGGGACAGAGGGTCAGAGAGAGAAGCAGAGCGAGCCTGAGCAGGAGATGGCCACGGCCGAGAGCCAGGGTGCGGCAAGATAAAGATACAGGGTATACAGTTGGGTGCGAGGTGACAGATGGAGCTGGAGCTCAGGGAGGCGGGATCGTGGGCCTCTGAACTCCTGCAAGCAGGGAACGTGGTGTCCAGCCGGGTCCAATCCCATCGTCCCTTCAGAGCAGGGAACCGTGTCCTGCTAGAAGGGGGAGGTGTAAGAGAGGCGAGGCAGGCGGGAGGGGTGAGATGGACATGGGGCCCGTGTGCCGGTGCTGGACAGAGTCGTTGGGGGGTGGGGAGGGGTGGGCGGCCCCCTGCTGACAGTGAGGACACGGAAGCCCCCGTCCCACGAGCCCAGGGCCCTGGACTCTGCTAAACACTTTGTTTGGGCCAGGGCTTCCTGCTGGCGGACACCTTGCTGCTGGCCCTGGAGAGCCCAGGTCTGAGGGCCCGGCCGGCCATCGCGCATGTGTGACCTGGAGCTCTGTGAGGTCGCGCGATTGCTTTGCTTTGGGTTCTCTGAGTGTACAGCCACGGTCAGAGCAGGAAACGAACCCAGGGGCCGAGCGAAGGCATTGGGGGCTGGGAGGGCAGGTGCAGCCGCACGGGCCGGGCTGGGAACCGAGGGGAACAGTGGGGCTGTGAGTGAGAGGTGCCCAGACGCAGACAACGGAGCCTTGGGACGAGCAAGGGCATCCAGACGCCACTCTCAGGGCTAAGGGTGGGGGACCGGGTGCGCCTGGGCGGCGGGGGCCTTGGGGACAGATCCCGAGAGCAGACCCTGGTGTGCGTTGTAAGAAGAAACTTTTATTTCCAGGTGGTGCTCGGGGGTGGGGTCTGGGGGAGGGATCATGCACATGCCCCACCCTACAGCTGCTGGGAGGGCCTGAGGATGTACAGGAAGTGGGTTTTGCGGGCAGGCAGCTTGGAGTGGGCGGAGCCCTGAGTCCTCTCTTCCAGGGCGTCCTCCCGGGCCCCCTCCCGGAGCCCATCCCTGATGGCCTGCAGGCGGTGTCGCTTCTCGTTGAGCCAGTGGCCGCTCTCCTGGGTGTCCTGGTGGGACCGCCGCAGCGGCAGCTTCATGATCCAGAAGGCCACCCGGGGCCGGGGTTCCGGGCGGAAGCTGTCCGAGGCCTCCTGAGTGGGCACCGGGGCTTCCTTCTCCTCCATCCTGGGAACCTGGGGCAGGGGAGGGGGAGAAACAAGGAGACCCTCTCATACTTCACACGGCAGTCCCGGGATGCTCAGTCCCCATTGGAGTGTGCAGCCCGCGGTGCTGTGGGGGACACACGGGCGTCTTTGACGTGTACAAAGCACTTCGGTTTGCACATGCCTTAGGATTAGACATACTCAGAGGTTTACAGAATAATTTGGGATTGAAAAAAAAAGTGTTTTGGGGCCAGGCTTGTGGAGCTGCTGGTTACGCTGCCGCCTGCACCACCAGCATCACACGCCAGCTGGTTCGAGTCCCAGCTGTTCTGCTCCCTGCTAATGGTCCTGGGAAGGCAGTGGAAGATGGCCCACGTGCTTGGGTCCCTGCACCGACATGGGAGACCCAGATGGAGTCCTCGGCCCCTGGCTTCAGCCTGGCCCAGACCTGGCTGTTGCGGCCATCTGGGAAGTGAACCAGAGGGTGGAAGATCTCTTTCCTTGTCTCTCCTTTTCTGTTTATTTTATTTTATTTCAAAGGTAGAGTTACACAAAGAGAGACGAGAGGCAGAGAGAGAGAGAGAGAGAGCGAGTGAGAGAGAGGTCTTCCATCCAATAGTTCACTCCCCAATTGGCAACAATGGCTGGAGCTATGCTGATCCGAAGCCAGGAGCTTCTTCCGGGTCTCCCACATGGATACAGGGGCTCAAGGACTTGGGCCATCTTCTACTGCTTTCCCAGGCCATAGCAGAGAGCTGGGTCGGAAGTGGAGCAGCCGGGACTTGAACTGGTGCCCATATGGGATGTCAGCACTGCAGGCGGCGGGCTTTACCAGCTATGCCACAGTACTGGCCCCACATTCTGCCTTTTAAATAAATAAATCTTTAAAAAAATCAGATCAATTCAGAAATGACTTAAGAGAATGTTCATAAATGTTTGTGCAAAGAAGAAAGCACATTTTAGAAATGGAGGTATGAAGGCCGTCGCCATGGCTCAACAGGCTAATCCTCCGCCTTGCGGTACCGGCACACCAGGTTCTAGTCCCGGTCGGGGCGCTGGATTCTGTCCCAGTTGCCCATCTTCCAGGCCAGCTCTCTGCTGTGGCCAGGGAGTGCAGTGGAGGATGGCCCAAGTGCTTGGGCCCTGCACCTGCATGGGAGACCAGGAGAAGCACCTGGCTCCTGCCATCGGATCGGCGCGGTGCGCCGGCCGCAGCGCACCAACCGCGGCGGCCATTGGAGGGTGAACCAACTGTAAAAGGAAGACCTTTCTCTCTGTCTCTCTCTCACTGTCCACTCTGCCTGTCAAAAAAAAAAAAAAAAAAAAAAAAAAAAAAAAAGAAATGGAGGTATGAGTTATCCTCAGAAAGTTCATGGAGGGCCCGCGCTGTGACACAGAAGGTTGAGCCGCCATCTGCAGTGCCAACAGTCCATATGGGTACGAGTTCGAATCCCGGCTGCTCCACTTCCTATCCAGCTCCCTGCTGATGTGCCTGGGAAAGCAGTGGAGGATGGCCCAGGTCCTTGGGCCCTTATTCCCATGTGGGAGACCCGGATGAAGCTCCTTGCTCCTGGCTTCGGCTTGGCCCAGCCCTGGCCATTGCAGTCATTTGGGGCAGGCAGCTTGGGGAGTGAACCAGTGGATGGAAGACCTCTCTCTCTCTCTCTCTCTCTCTGTCACTTTGTCTCTCTGTCTTTCCCTCTCTGTAATTCTTTCAAATAAATAAATGTTTAAATTATGATTTAAAACAAAAGTTAATGGAAAATGCATATTTTGAAAAAATTGCATGAATTAAAATTTTTTGTACCAAAATAAACTCATCTTTTAATGCCATTTTTTCCTATGCCCTGCGTTGAAGTCCCCTCGTAACAGAGCCCCTGGGGTTTCTGAGGCCTCTGGGGCTCCAGAGCTCCTTAGGATTGAACACTCAAGAGACTTCGTGCAGCCTGAAGCATCCAGGCACTGTGGGTTCAGAGCTCCAGAGTTCACTAAGAATCGAGACCCGGGGCCGGCGCTGTGGCACAGCGGGTAAAGCCACTGCCAGCATCCCATATGGGTTCCGGTTCAAGTCTCGGCTGCTCCACTGGCCTGGGAAAGCAGTGGAAGATGGCCCGAGTGCTTGGGCCCCTGCACCCGCGTGGGAGACCTGGAGGAAGCTCCTGGCTCCTGGCTTCAGATTGGCTCAGCTCTGGCTGTTGTGGCCAATTGGGGAGTGAACCAGTGGATGGAAGACCTCTCTCTCTCTCTCTCTCTCTCTCTCTCTCTCTCTCTGCCTCTCCTCTCTCTGTAACTCTGACTTTCAAATAAATAAATCTTAAACAAACAAACAAACAAAAAAACCCAATCAGGAGCAGCCAGCTGGGGAGCAGCGCTTGCTCTGGTGGCCAGGACGCTGGTGGAGACGCGCGGATCCCACCTCGCGTGCCTGGGTTTGAGTCCCAGCCCCACTCCTGACCCCAGCTTCCTGCGAAGGCAGAACCTGGGGGGCAGCGGGGTCACGGCTCAAGCGCTTCATTTCCTGTCACCTGCTTGGGAGACCTGGATGGAGTTCCTGGCTCCAGGCTTCCTCTGGCTCAGCCCTGGCCATTGCAGATATTTGGGGGTGGGGGTGTGGGTGGGAGTGAAGCAGCAGGTAGGAATTTTCTCAGTTGGTCGACATCTCGCTCAGTCGTTTACAAACATCCGTTACCAAGGGCAGCTTTGAGTCAAGCGGGAAACTCGAACGTGGGTCCAGCGACTCAGAGCCACCTCGCACGAGAACTTGTTTGAAAACAGGGCCTTGCCGACTGAATCAGTGGACGATGCCGTCACCCTAATCCAGCAGGACGGGCTTCTTCGTGCAAAGCGGGAGTCTAGACACCAAGCTGCGCACATGGGGAGACCACCCTGTGCAGGTGCTTCGGGCGCTGCTGCCACAGCCGGGGAGCGCCAAGAGTGGCCAGTGCCGGGGCTGGAAGCCCAGAGAGGCAAACGCTGCTTCGCAGCCTTCAGGAAGAACCAGCCCCACTGACCTCGATCTTGGGCACCTGGCCTCCAGGACTGCGAGACAGCGTCGGCGGCTGAAGCCACCGGTCTGCAGGATTTTGTGATCTGGCCACCTGAGGAACTGTGAGTGTGCGGGAGAATCCATCGTTCTCAGGTGCGGGAGCAACCAAGTTAAAAATAGGTAAAATCTGGCAAAATGTTAACAAGTGCTGACTCCAAGCTGAGGGTTCTTGGGGACATTTTTGGCTGTCACAACTGGCGAGGTGGGGACGTGGCTTCTGTCCAGGCACCCTACAGCGCATACACCCACCCCTCCACAGAGGATGACCCAGTCCCAAATGCCAAAAGTGCCGAGGCTGAGACTTGGGTCAACGGTAAGAGGCAATACACGCGTATTTAGTGTGCAGTTAAAAGAGCTTTTTCTGCAAGTTTCAAATAAATAAACTGTGTGTGGAGCTGTATGGGTTTGGGGTTCTTAAAACCTGTTTAACGTGACAGGGGCCGGCACTGTGGTGTAGTAGGTTAATCCTCCACCAGCAGTGCCGGCATTCCATACAGGTGCCAGTTCTAGTTCCCCGGCTGCTCCACTTCTGATCCAGCTCTCTGCTGTGGCCTGGGAAAGCAGTAGAAGATGGCCCAAGTCCTTGGGCCCCTGCACCTGCGTGGAAGAGGATTCTGGCTCCTGGCTTCCAATCAGCTCAGCTCTGGCCGTTGTGGCCATTTGGGGAGTGAACCAGTGGATGGAAGACCTCTCTCTCTGCCTTTTGGTCTCACTGTCTGTTAACTCTACCTCTCAAATAAATATATTTAAAAAAATGTTTTTAATTAATTTTTTTTTTGACAGGCAGAGTGGATAGTGAGAGAGAGAGACAGAGAGAAAGGTCTTCCTTTTTGCCGCTGGTTCACCCTTCAATGGCCGCTGTGGCCGGCGCATCTCGCTGATCTGAAGCCAGGAGCCAGGTGCTTCTCCTGGTCTCCCATGCGGGTGCAGGGCGCAAGCACTTGGGCCATCCTCCACTGCACTCCCAGGCCACAGCAGAGAGCTGGTCTGGAAGAGGGGCAACCGGGACAGAATCCAGCGCCCCGACCGGGACTAGAACCCGGGGTGCCGGCGCCACAAGGCAGAGGATTAGCCTGTTAAGCCACGGCACCGGCCAAATAAATAAAATATTTAAGAAAGATAAGAAATACTCTGATGTTTGCACGGCATTTTGTAATTGGAATCGCTGATAGAGGTATAAAAGGGTGAGACACGCAAAGCGTTTGGGTTGGTTAAACACCTTGGAATTAAAACCCACACCTTCGAGTTAGCGTGGAAGAGGCTTGCCAAGCGCGGTGGGGTAGACCATGGTCTGGGCTTGCAGAGCACTCGACTGTGAACGTCCGAGAGGCGTTCTAGCCTGAGCTTACCAAGCTCTTGGAACTAGCAGCGCTTGTTGGTAGACAAAAGGCAGGTGCTCACAGAACCCTCTGGGGCTTACTGAACGTTTGGGGACTCACAGCCTCGTTTCTGAGTTGACTTGTCCCCCGACACATGAAAACCTGGAGGCTCCCCCCGCCCGAGGGTGCGGGAGGGTCCACGCCTCCTCCTAAGCTCAGAAAACCCTGGGGTCCGGACCCGCGGGGGTTGGCGCGACCTAACCTTCCAGTCGCCCTCCTGGCTGTTCTGGGGCTCCAGGGAGGCCACCACTTTCTTGGAGATCAGCACCTCCCCCGTCCTGTTGTCGGTCACCTGCGAGGACAAGGGCAGGGAGGGGACAGTGAGTGCAGCCCCGCGGCAGGGAGGGCCGGCGGGGAGACCCCGGGAGGGGCACCTTGTCGATCTGGAGGTGGCTGGAGAGGGTGCTGTTCCCCAGCCGGTGCTCTTGGCTCTCTTCTTGGTGGTAGTTCCTGGGGAGGCTCCGGAAATCCATGGGGGCAGAGAAGAAGCTGTCCAGGCCCCGCAGCAGGTCATCCTGGGACGGGAGGAGGGACCACTGAGCTGCCGGGCCCACCCCTTCCTGTCCGGTCTTCTCGCCCTTGGGGCCTGACCCCCTGCCCCTCACCCCGTCTGTCCTGTCTCCCTTCTCTGTGCTATCCTGCCCCTCGTGGGTCCCCCCCTCCCTCTCTTCCCCTGCCCCCTTGCCCCTCCTCGGGTCCTCTTCCCCCCAGCCCCTGCTCTCACTCACTTTCAGGAAAAGCCGGCTGAAGCCTTGGAGCAGGCTCTGGAGGCCCAGCAAAGCCGAGGAGCTCTCCTGGGAGTCACTGTCGCGGGTGGGGGCCGCGGAGGCGCGGGGCAGCAGGGCACAGGGGAGCAGCAGGAGAACCAGCGGATGCCACATGGTGGGGGCCGGGGGTGCTGCGGCGAGGGTGGGGATCAGAGCTCCACGCCCGCCACGCCCCCGCCCAGACACCCCTCCCTCACTCTTTCTCAGGCCCTGCCCCCTCCAAGCACCCACACCTCCCATTTCCCCCCAGGTCCGCTCTACCCCTATCTGCTCCAGGCTGCGGGGGGGCCCCCCGGGCGCCTCCCAGGCCTGGCGACCCCATTCCTCGCCTTCTCCCACATTCATACCCAAATCAGCGCCCCCTTTCCTGAGCCACGCCCTAATGCTAAACCGGACTCCGGCCGTCCGCGGACCGTTAAATCCAAACAGTTCTGGTCTCGAGCCCAGTTGGACTGGCTGGAGCGTTGGCTGAGCTCCGCGAGGCCGAGCCACGCCCCTTATTGTACGACCACGCCCCCAACAGCTGACCTCACTCAGGAGCCCGGTCCTCCGCTGACCACGCCCCCGGGTCCTGAGCTTCGCCTCATTTTCCTATCGGACCACGCCCCCAGTCTTTTTTTTTCTTTTGTTTTTTGAGACCCAGATTAAAAATAATAATAATTAATTAGTGGCCGGCGTTGTGGCGCAGTGAGTTAAGCCCCTGCCTACAATGCTGGCATCCCATCCACATGGGCACCGGTTCAAATCCCAGCTGCTCCACTTCCCATCCAGCTCCCTGCTAACTAGCCTGGGAAGGAAGCAAGCTGCCTGGGCCCGGGTACCCACGTGGGAGACCCAGACGAAGCGCCTGGCTCCTGGCTTCAGACTGGCTCAGTTTCGGCTGTTGCAGCCATTTTGGGAGTGATTCAGCTGTTGGAAGATCTCTCTCTCTCTCTCTCTCTCTCTGTAACTCTGCCTTTCAAATAAAACAAAATCTTTAGAGAGTGAGGGAGAGGCACAGGGAAGCGAAGATAGATCTTCCATCGCTGGTTCACTCCCCAGATGGCTAACATAGCCAGGTCTGGGCCAAGCCAAACCCAGGAGCCAGGAGCTTCTTCCATGTCTCTCACATGGGTGGCAGGGGCCTAAGCAACTTCCCCTGCCTTCCCAGGCAAATTAGCAGGGAGCTGGATCGGAAGTGGAGCAGCCAGGACCCAACCTGGTGCCCATATGGGATGCTGGCATCGCAGGAGGCAGCATGCACCACAAAGCATGCCCCAAAAATAAAATCTTAAAAAAAAATAATTTTTATTTATTTGAAAGGTCGAAAGACAGCTGGTTCACTCCCCAGTCTACGCAACAGCCAGGGCTGGGCCAGGTCAAAGCCAGGAGGCTGAACTCCACTCGGGTTTCCGACGTGGGTGGCAGGGGCCCCAGACACTTGGGCCATCACCGGCTGCCTCCCAGCGTGAGCTTCAGCAGGAAACTCGACGGACGGGAAGCAGAAGTAGGACTCGAACCCAGGCACTCCAGTTTGGGACGGGTAAGTGGGGCTCCTCAGAAAGCCCCAGGTCTCCCAGCGAAGCCAGTGACGCCCCCGGCCAGGTGTCCCCCGAGGGATGTGACAAGCGTCCGAGCGCTGAGCGCCAGGCTGCTCTTAGAAGCTGGCCGGCGCTCCATCGATTTAATTATTTTAAATTTCAAAGCCGTTATAGATCAAGACGTGCGAGAAAGCACAATTAAATGAGTTTCTCGAAAAAATGAAACCCAGCGGCGTAGTGACCACTGGCCCAGGCGATTTCTGCCTGCGTGCGCGGATCAGGGCGCCGACGGCCACGCCCCCGCCGTGTGGCCACGCCCCCGCACCTGGGCCACGCCTCCGTGCCCCCGCTTGGGTCTGCGGAGCTCCAGGACGCTCCCTGCGCTCCGGAAACGCCGAGCTCCGGGAAGTCCGAGCGGTCCTGGTTCGCTCGCTCCGAGTCCCTTCTGAGTTTCCCTTAAAAAACTCGGCTCTCTTCGGAAACCCCAAATCCAGTCCCGTGAAGGACCGCGGCATCCGGGCTCCCTCCTCTCCCCAAACCCCGGGCTCGGGACCCCAGACTCCTCCTGTGAGAGCATGGACACCGAGCCTTTGTCTCCGAGGGCCGGCAGTCCGTCCCGGGCGCGGGGGGTCTCTCCCGGCCTTGGCACAGCCGCCACCTGTGGTCCACTCCGTGCGCGGGGATGCGGCCATCTGCGCCCCTGCGATCCCCAGCAGACTCCTGGCTGGGGCCTCTGAACTCCGGCGAGATCGCCAGGGAGCCATGTTGTCACGGGAGTCCATCGGAGCCCACCCGCTCCACGCCCCCACCCTCAAAACGACACTTGGGGCTTCGCCGCGGAGGTCGTATCGGGTTCTCTGCACTTCCCCAGCCCCCTGTGCCCTTGGAGCCCAGGTCTGCAGCCCCCACCTCCTGCGGCCTCAGCCCCCGCCCCCCCAAGTCCTCCTCTCCTGAGCGATCCAAGCGTCCGAACCCCCACTTTCTGCCAGTCCCCAGAGAGACTGCATCTCCCCCCCAAGGCAAAACCCCCTACCCGGCCCGTCGCGGCCGGCCCCCTCCCCGCGGCCGCCGGGCCCGCCCCCGCCCGGCCCCTCCCACTTTTCCCAAACAAAGCTCCCGGCAACTTTCTCCCCGGCCGCGCCCCGCCCGCCGCGGCTCCCCAGCCCCAGGCCGGGAGGTAGGACGGCGCCGGCGGGAGCCGGGGACCCCACTCCGGGGTGTGTGAGTTGGGGTGGGGAGAGGGGCGTGATGAGGCGAGGCGCGCGTCTGCGGGACCCCATCCGCCTCGCTCGCCGCGCTCTTGGCGCGGGAGGGGGGGCCCGAGTTTGCGCTACAGCGTGGCTGCAACTTGGGCCGGAGTTGGGGGGTCGGGGGGCCGGGGCGAGCGTGGGGCCCCGCGGGGCGCGTGAGTGTCCAGGGCGGGGTCAGTTTGGAGAGGGCCGGATCCGGGGCGTGTGTCTGAGCAGGTTGGTTTGCGCTCTGCTCCTTCCTCGTGCGGACAGGAAGGGCCCCCCGGGTGCCCGGGGGAGGGCCTCAGGGCCATCTGGGTGCCCCTCTCGCCTGCTGGGCAATCTGGGGCTTGGGGCGGGAAATCAGGGGGACGTTTCTTACCCCGCTCCTCCGTCCCTTTGTCTGGCCACACGGGGGAGGAGGGCTGGGCTGGGATTTTGGCCTACGGGGGTCCTGAACGCCGCAGCGCCACCAGGTTCGGCCTGGGGTCTTTGTCTGCTTGGGCCCGGGGTCCAGGGTCCCAGGGATGAAGGGTCTGGGGTCCTGGACTCTGAGGTCCTGGGAAAGCTGTGGAAGTCCTGGAAGCCTCCAGGGAGGCGGGATTTCACTGTATTGGAAAAAGTTTTCCCTGTTCCCGGCCTCCGGAAAGTCACTGGGAACTTGCGCTGGATCGGAGCCCACGGCGCAGGGGGAGGGCGGGGCCGGGGCCGGAGGGGAGGCGCCCTCGCCGGTCAGCCCCTCCTCTGATGGGGGTTGTGGGAAGCTGGGGGAGGGGACGCCTGGGCCCTTTGTTCTGGCTCTCCCGATGGCCGGGCGCCCCTGCCCCCCCAGCCTGTGGGTCGCCGGATCCCCCAGCCCGTAGGTCCTTTGTGGCTGTGGCCTCAGCTGCGGCCCTGGGTCTCTGCCCCTCTCCCTCTGGGTGTCTGTCCCTCTCTGGGTCTCTGCTGTGCCCCCTCCCCCCACACGCGTCCCCCCTCTCCACGGGTCTGTCCCCCTCTGTCCAGATCGCCCCCTCCGCCCCTCCTCCTGGAGCAGCTGCTGCTTACATGGTAGCACCTGTTCTCGGGTGGGAACTTTTCCCCCACACCCTCCTTGCCTGTGAGCAGCCCCTGGCTCCTGTTTAAACCGAGTCAGTAATCCGTATCAAAGCTTCCGCCCTCGGGGGCTGCCGGCTGCACTCTGGGCTACTCAAGACTTGCTCACAGTCCAAGTGCTCAGAGAACACCCTTGCCCTCCGCCCTTTCCTCCAGGACCCAGAAGTTCTAGGCCCCAGGCTCCTGCTCCCCTGCTCCCTGGGGCCCCCCAGCCCCCTCCTCCCAGCCCTCCCAGCTGGGAGCCCCTCTGGGTGGACCAAGGCTAGCAGGCTGAGATCTGTGTTCCTGCAGGCCCAGATGGGGGAACCCCGGGCTGGGGCCCCCCTGGACAATGGCAGCAGCTGGACAGGCAGTGAGGAAGGCAGCGAGGAGGGCGCCGGGGGCAGCGAGGGGGCTGGAGGAGACGGGGGCCCGGATGCAGAAGGCGTCTGGAGTCCAGACATCGAGCAGAGCTTCCAGGAGGCCCTGGCCATCTACCCGCCGTGCGGCCGCCGGAAGATCATCCTGTCGGACGAAGGCAAGATGTACGGTGAGTCCGCCCCGTGGCTGCTCGCAGGGCACTGGCCAGCCCTGAGCGCTGTTGGCGTAAAAACACGTGGGATCCTCACGCTGACTCCGAGGAGGAAGCACACAAGGGTTCAGAGTGTTGCCCGAGGTCTCGGGGCGAGTGTGCGGGACAAGTGCGATTTGTGCCCAGGCTGGCTGGCTCCCGTGGAGCCCTGGGCACCTGCAGCACCCCCTGCTGCACCCTCTGGGCACTGCTCCCGCTGTCCTTCTCCCAGTGTGTCCTTCCTGTCGGGAAGTTCTGCCCAAGCTCTAACTCTGCACCGCCTTTCGCTCTCCAGGTCGGAATGAACTGATTGCCCGCTACATCAAACTGAGGACGGGGAAGACCCGAACCCGCAAACAGGTCTCAGGAGGGACACGGGGGCGTCTTCGTATGGGCGGGTTCAGGTTCAAGGGCTTGAACCTTGTTCGTGGGCTTCTGCCTGTATTTGATCATCCGTTACTCCTGGCTACCTGTGCCTACCTGGGTATAGTTTTCCTAGCCGTCATGTTGGAAGCAGAGAGGCAGCTTGCGAGACCAAAAGCGCCCACGGGGAGGGTGGGAACTGGAAGGGGTCTGATGTGCCGGGTCTGGGACAGATCAGGGGTGCCAGCAAGGTCCTGGAAGGAGCAGGACCCCAGACAGCAACTTTGTTCTGTGTGTCTGCCTGAGATGTTCCAGCAGCAACGTGGGGCCCCTGGAGGGAGGGCAAGAGTCGTGGATGCAGGGCTGGGAGCTGGGGCCTGAATGTGCTCCTCTGCCAACTCCCCCAGGTCTCTAGTCACATCCAAGTTTTGGCCAGAAGGAAATCAAGAGAAATTCAGTCCAAGTTAAAGGTAAGGACCACAGCAGACACCCTGAGAGGGGGCAGAGACCCAGAGAGAGGGGGGGCAGAGACCAAAGAGAGGACAGAGACCAAGAGAGAGGGGACGGAGACCTGGGGGTGGACAAAGACCCAGGGTGGGGACAGAGACCCAGAGAGAGGGGACAGAGACCCAGAGGGGGGTGGACAGAGACCCAGAGAGAGGGGACAGAGACCCAGAGAGAGGGGGGGCAGAGACCAAGAGAGGGGCAGAGACCCAGAGAGAGGACAAAGACCAAGAGAGAGGGGCAGAGACCCAGAGAGAGGACAGAGACCCAGAGAGAGGGGGACAGAGACCCAGAGAGAGGGGACAGAGACCAAGAGAGGGGCAGAGACCCAGAGAGAGGGGGGACAGAGACCCAGAGAGAGGGGACAGAGACCCAGAGAGAGAGGGGACAAAGACTCAGAGAGAGAGGGGACAGAGGCCCAGAGAGAGAGGGGACAAAGACTCAGAGAGAGGGAGCAGAGACCTGGGGGTAGACAGAGACCCAGAGAGGGGCAGAGACCCAAAGACGGGACAGAGACCTAGAGAGAGGGGGGACAGAGACCCAGAGAGAGAGGACAGAGACCCAGAGAGAGTGTTCAGAGACCAGAGAGAGAGGGGACAGAGACCCAGAGAGAGGGGACAGAGACCCAGAGAGAGAGGGGACAGAGACCCAGAGAGAGTCTTCAGAGACCAGAGAGAGAGGGGACAGAGACCCAAAGAGAGGGGGACAGAGACCCAGAGAGAGAGGACAGAGACCTAGAGAGAGAGGGGACAGAGACCCAGAGAGAGAGGACAGAGACCTAGAGAGAGAGAGGACAGAGACCTAGAGAGAGAGGGGACAGAGACCCAGAGAGGGAGGGGACAGAGACCCAGAGAGAGGGGACAGAGACCCAGAGAGAGAGGGGACAGAGACCCAGAGAGAGAGGACAGAGACCTAGAGAGAGAGGGGACAGAGACCCAGAGAGAGAGGACAGAGACCCAGAGAGAGAGAGGACAGAGACCCAGAGAGGGAGGGGACAGAGACCCAGAGAGAGGGGACAGAGACCCAGAGAGAGAGGGGACAGAGACCCAGAGAGAGGGGGACAGAGACCCAGAGAGGGAGGGGACAGGGACCCAGAGAGTGTTCAGAGACCAGAGGCAGGGAGACGGAGACCCAGAGCACGGAGACAGAGCCGGAGGTGGGATAGACTCCTGGGTCGGGGAGGGACAGAGCCCGGATGGGCAAAGTCACTGAGGGATGCAGGCAGGGCAGGGAGGCACACACCCACCTGCGGGTCCCTGGAGGGAGAGGAGAGACCCTGGGCAGAGGGGTCTGTGGAGAGGGGGACGGGGCTTTAGCTCAGGACTGGAGAGGAGGGGGGCTCCCAGTGTGGTCCGCGCCCTTCCTGGTGGTCTTGGTCTTTATCCCCGTGATACCCCGAGGAGCTGCTCCCTCGCGCACACGGCCCCCGCCAGCCCCTGCTGTGCCCAGAAACCTTCATTTCCTGTCGCCTGGGCATCCGGACACCTCTGCTTCTCTATGCTTTCCAGGCGTGCCCCCCCCCAGTCCCGTACCCAGGCTCTGCTCCCCCCTTGGCCCCGTGGGGGTGGGGGGCCGCGGGACGGCAGGTGCAGGCCTTGCTTCCTAAGTCGTGTTTTCTTTCCTCCTTCGGTGCCTTCCCCACCCCCACGGGCAGGCCCTGAATGTGGTAAGTCCCCCTGCCCATCCCTCCACCCACTCTCACCCAGACACCTGTCCACTTCGTGCGAGGTGGCTAGGAGGGACAGAGGGCTGCGCCGTGAGGGAGTTCAGCCCCGCCCCCAGCCCCTCGCCTGGACCCCCGCCCCCGCCCTCGCCCCGCCTTTGCTGTGCCGCCCGGCACCCCCGTTCACACAGGCGTTCCACTTTTCCTCCAGGACCAGGTTTCCAAGGACAAAGCTTTCCAGACGATGGCCACCATGTCCTCGGCCCAGCTCATCTCAGCCCCTTCCCTGCAGGCCAAACTCGGCCCCACCGGTCCTCAGGTGGCTTGGGCTTGGGGATCGTGGGGCTCAGGGCTGGAGGGAGGGGCTGCAGCTGCCGCGAGGGGGCGGACTGACCCCTCCCGTCCCCACCCTCCTTGTCTCTTCCTAGACCTCGGAGCTTTTCCAGTTTTGGTCAGGGGGCTCTGGGCCCCCCTGGAACGTTCCAGAGTAAGTACTTGGCGTCCGAGCTCGGGATGTGTCCCCCACGTTGGAACTCCCAGCTCCTAGCTGCCTTTTGAACTCAGATTCTGCAGTGGGGGGACCCGGATTTGAATGCCAGCTCCGCCCTGCCCTTGGCCGCTCAGGGGACTGTGGGTGGACGGCTTCCACTTGGGAGCCCCGGTTCCCCATCTCTCCAGTGGGGCAGGAGTCAGAGCTCCCGCACACGCGGATGGTGATCAGAATCTGACCTTAGGGAGTGCTTAGGGCTAGGGCTGAGGGGGCAGGGCAGCGAGAGTGCAGGGGAGAGGGGGAGGGGGAGGAAGAGGAGGAGGGGGAGGGCAGCCAGGCCTGTTGAGCCAGGAAGGAGGGAGGTGGCTAGCATCGCTTCTTGGGTATGGCTGGCCCTCGGGACCTTCCCGAGATGTGCAGCCTGGGAGTACAGAGGGTTTGGGGATGGAATGGACCCAGCGTGGGACTCGAGGAGTAGGAGGGGCCTGGAGGATGTCCAAGGGGATGATGGCCTCCCAGTGGGACGGTTTGGGCCCCAGAGGCTCCTGGGGAGGGGTGAGGGGAGCCACAGAGGCTCATGGGAAGGTTCATTTTCATCCCATGGAGCCAGTGCAGGGGTTTTCATCTTCTCTCAGACTCCGAAGGAAGACAGTTGGTCCCAGGGGTACACAGGAGCGACCCCTCAACCCCGAGAGCATGCTTCCAGCTTCCTGGAGTACAGATGGGCCCAGAGGCTCATGGGAACATGCAGGCTGGGGCGGCGTGGGTGCTGCCAGGGGGAGAAAGTTCACTGGGAGCCGCCGCTGGGTGGCGACCCCCCAGGGGGGCTGAGAGTGCCTGGGGTTTGCAGGGGTAGGTGCTGAGCTGAAGGGGGCGTGGCTCAGCAGGCGCCCCACCAAGCCCAGGCGCCCCGTTTTCCTGGCGCTGAAGTGAAATGGGGGGACGGGTGTTTGTTAAGTCGCTGCCGTGTGGACACAGCCCTGACACAGCCCTGACGAACAGGTTCCGGGGTGGGGTTTTCTCCGAGGAGGTAGCGGTTAAGGTGGAGCAGGGCTTAGCCAGGCGCTGAAGGGGGAAGCGGATGCATCAGGCGGTGGAGACAGCGCGTGAGAAGGCAGGAAGGTTTGGGGAGTTCCAGGACGCCGGAGGAGGTCGGTGTGAGGCACGCGGCCAGGTGGGTGTTGCGGGAGCCCTCACGGGCACCTGCCGTTCTGCTCAGGTTGGAGCCCCAGTTGACGAGATAGGCGGAGACTCTGTCTCCGTGCAGTGTCTTTGAGGAGGGAGGAGACAGGTAATAGACATGTAAACAACTAGATACAAATGGAGAAGAAACACCTGTGACAACTATTGAGTCCTGTTTGAAAATGGAGTGTATTCGAGCTGGAGACGCAGGACAGAGAGCACGCCTCTCCAGCTGCCTTCAATGACTGTGGCTGAGGGTCTCGGTCCCGCGCTGCCTCCCAGGGTCTGCATGGGCAGGAAGTCAGGAGCCAGAGCCGGTCCTGAAGCCAGGCTCTCTGATGTGGGACGTGGGCTCTGAACCGCTGGGCCAAGTGCCCGCCCCGTGCTGTTTTACTTATTGTTCTTAAAAAAGTATACTTATTTGAAAAGTAGAGCCACAGAGAGGCAGAGTGAGAGCTTGCACCTGCTGGTTCACTCCCCAAATGCCTGCAACAGCCCGGGCTGGGCCAAGCCAAGGCCAAGGGCCAGGAGCTCCAGCTGTGTCTCCCGTGCGGGTGGCGGGTTGGTAGGGACTCAACCTCTGGAGCCATATGCATCTCCCAGGGTGTGCATTAGCAGGAGGCTGGCTTGGTGAAGGGGCGGGGCTTGGTCGAGGCCCCTCCCTGTGGGGGGGTGTGGGGCCCACCCTTGTGAGTGCTTTCAGAGGAGTCAGGCTGGGCCTGTCCGAGTGGGTGGGGGTCCTAACACAAGAGGTCGTGTCCCAGGGCTGAGTACTGGTGTTTAGACTCCAAGATCGGGGTGACAGGGACCAGGGCGGGGCCTCCAGCGGTCAGGGTCTGAAGGTACCTGTTGACCTTTGACCTGACCTTGAAGTCACCGCCAGCTCCTGGGCTGCCTGTGGACCTCTAGACTCCTATCCCTTGCTGTAGCCGATGGTGTCTGTTTAAATTAAAATGAAGTCAAATGAAAAATTCAGTTCCTCAGGCACAGGAACCACTCTAGTGTCTAGAAGGTTCCATGGCCTCCGCAACGTGACCTTTGACCTGATGGCCCATCTCCCGGGCACAGGACATCTTGCTTGCCTGGTCTTTCTGCCTCTTCCTGCCCCAGAGTCCACATCCCCTGGGACTGCTCCGGGTTCCACTCCAGCTCCCCCCGCCCCCTGGGTGTGCAAGGTTGCGCGGGCCAGCTGAGCCCTGTACGCCTCCCTTTCCTCATCGGTCGAATGAGAGGAGCAGGTCTGCGCCCGCTCCTCGGCGGCTGTGTCGCGGCCCCGCCATCGCCGGTGGCTGGTGCAGGTCGCCCCTCCCCGCCTGGCTGAGCCCCGGCTGCCTTTCCTCCCGCAGCGTGAAGCCGTTCTCACAGCCGCCGTTCTCCTTGTCACTGACGCCGCCGTCTGCGGATCTCCCAGGTGAGCGCCTGCCCTCCACTCCCCCTCGCCTCCCCCCAGCTGCTTTCCTTCAGTCTTCCATGAAGCAGGGGACAGGGTCTTGCTGAGGCCCAGCTCTGAGGCAGGGGGTCCGTGGAGTGGAAGGCAAAGGGCAAGTGAAGAGCCTGGCCCTGGGTTTGCATCCCGCCACTCCCCAGCTTAGCAGGTTCTGGGGCGGCCTATGAGTCCAGGCCATTTCAGCCACAGGGGATAGACATCAGATCATTGCTAGCTGGAGCGAAAGAGGAAGAGGAGGAGGTGAAGTGGAAGCAGCAGCAGACAGAAAAGAGCTTACTGGTTCAAGTCACTGCTAGTATGGAATTCTGGCTTCAGGCATGGCTGGATCCAGGAGCACAAAGGGACTTGCTCTGATCAGCTTCCCTCTGTGATGGCTTCGTTGCCAGGCAGGCTGTGCCCACCTGGCAGCCACGACAGGTTCCAGAATTCCACGCCGATGTGACCCTGACAAGCCATTGCTGAAAGAGGGAGCCCCATCCCCTTCAGAGTCCACAGATTCGTCAGCTGGGAGTTCTTTGGGCTACAAGTAACAGAGAACCCAAGCTGAGGCTTCAAGGATCGCAAATTAGCAAACAGCTGCTCCCGCACTGGCTCGGCCCCTCAGCCACGGCAGGACTGGCCTCTCCCTGGCTCCTTCGGCCTCTGTCTTATGGTTCCATGATGGCTGCCCTGGCTCCTAGTCCTGAGCAGGACTTGGCCGAGGCCAATGGCTTCCTCCTCCAAAGTTCTGTCTTTTTCATTCAGGACGGAACTCCTTCCCAGAAGCCCCCCAGCAGATTTCCCTTAACGTCTCATTGGCCAGGACTGTGTCACATGGCCACCTCTAGCTGCAAGGGAGGCGGGGAAAGTGAGTATTTAGCTCTTTCAGCTTCTACGTGGAGGAAGGCAAGAGAGAACGCTGCTTGGTGTAGTCAATGAGTGTTAGCAATTCTTGTTCTTTATTCTCTTTCTCTCTCCCCAGGGTACGAGCCCCCTCAAGCCCTCTCGCCCCTGCCCCCGCCTGCCCCATCACCCCCGGCTTGGCAGGCTCGAGCCCTGGGCACTGCCCGGTTGCAGCTGGTGGAATTCTCGGCCTTCGTGGAGCCGCCTGATGCAGTGGACTCTGTGAGTGGGCTTTTGGGATAAATCACTGGTCTTTGGGTTCCTACGTTGGTCACTCTTCGTGATGCCTACTGGGGACCTAGAAAAGCAGTTTTGGTTTCTGGGCTCAACGTCTCCTGGCTAGGATGGAGACAGGGTGGGTTGACTGTTAGAAGACACAAGTCCCAACTCCCAGGGACTAAACACCATAGAAGATCCTCAGGACCTGCTGCTGGATTCTTGTGTCTGGTGGGCAGATGGAGGAAGGGCTAAGGGTCTAGAGCGTACAGGAGGTTTCATTCTGTTTGCTCATATCCCATTGGCCAGAACTTAACCGTGTGGTCAGACCTAACTGCAAAGCAGCCTGGGAAATGTAGTTAAGTGCTATGTAAAGGAAGTGGGGCTTGTGGACACAGCAGGCTCCGCCCTGCCTCCTAGACATCAATCAGAACACAGTCGCAGCCGGCGCTCAATAGGCTAATCCTCCACCTTGCGGCACCAGCACATCAGGTTCTAGTCCCGGTCGGGGCGCCGGATTCTGTCCCGGTTGCCCCTCTTCCAGGCCAGCTCTCTGCTGTGACCAGGGAGTGCAGTGGAGGATGGCCCAAGTGCTTGGGCCCTGCACCCCATGGGAGACCAGGAGAAGCACCTGGCTCCTGCCTTCGGATCAGCGCGGTGTGCCGGCCGCAGTGGCCATTGGAGGGCGAACCAACGGCAAAGGAAGACATTTCTCTCTGTCTCTCTCTCTCACTGTCCACTCTGCCTGTCAAAAAACAAACAAACAAACAAAAAAAACAAAACAAAAAAAAAACCACAGTCTCTGCGAATGGTGATCCTGGTAAAGCCCGAATCGGAGGCAGGCATTTGGCACAGCAGTTGTCACCGCTCGGGACGCCTGTGTCCCGCACCAGAGCGTCTGGGTTTGCATCCTGGGTCCTCAGCTTCCTCCTGATGGCATAAAGGGAGGCAGCAGATGGTGCCTCAAGTGCTGGGGTCCCTGCCCCCCATGTGGGAAACCTGGATTGAGTTGGGGGCTTCTGGCTGCAGCCTGGCCCGGCCCTGGCTGACATGCATGTTCGGGGCGTGAACCAAGAGTAGATGGTAGCTCGCTCTGTCTCCCTGCCTTTCACATAACATGAGAAGCAAGCAAGCAAACAAGCAAGCAAACCCCAGATCAGGTCAGGTTAAGACCCTCCCATCACACTTGGACCAAAGCCGAAGTCCCTACCCATGGAGTTTTGCGTGTGCTGCCCTCGCCCTCGCTCTGCGCCCACCACACTGGCCTCCCTGCTTTTGCCCAAGCGCACAGGCCCACTCCTGCCTCAGGGTCTTCCCACCTTCCTTGCCTTCTGCCTGGGGACGTGCTCCCCAGATAGCCCTGTGACTCACTCTCTCCACTCATTAGGCCTTTGCTCAGTCATCAAAACCCACCTGATGGAAAAACACCAGCTGCCACCACTTTTGATCCCCTCGTCATATTTTCTTGTGAGTTTGTTTATTTTTTTGGTACCTTGCATCAATCCTTGAAATTTACATTTTCATTGGGTTTATTTTAAACATTAAAAAAGAGATTTATGTATTTCCTTGAAAGGCAGAGTGACACAGAGAGAGGGAGAGACACAGCTTCCATCCGCTGGTTCCTTCCCCACAGCTGGGCCAGGTCAAAGCCAGGAGCTGGGAGCTCCATCCGGTGTCCCACGTGGGTGGCAGAGACCCCAGCACTTGGGCCATCATCTGACGCCTTTCCAGGCTCATCTGCCTGAAGCAAGGTTGGAAGCAGAGTGGCTGGGACTCAAACCAGCACTGCAACGTGGGATGTCAGTATAGCAAGCAGTGGCCTCACCCACAAGGGTGGTGGTGTTTTTATTTATTGATTTTTTAAAGATTTATGTATTTATTTGAAAGAGTTACACAGAGAGAGAAGGAGAGGCACAGAGAGAGAGAGAGAGAGAGAGAGAGAGAAAGGTCTTCCTTTTCTGTTGGTTCACCTCCCAATGACTGCTGCAGCTGGCGTGCTGTGACCGGCGCACCGCGCTGATCCGAAGCCAGGATCCAGGTGCTTCTTCTGGTCTCCCATGGGGTGCAGGACCCAAGCACTTGGGCCATCCTCCACTGCACTCCCGGGCCACAGCAGAGCTGGACTGGAAGAGGGGCAGCCGGGACAGAATCCGGCGCCCCGACCAGGACTAGAACCCGGTGTGCCGGTGCCGCAAGGCGGAGGATTAGCCTGTTGAGCCGTGGCGCCGGCCTACGGGGGTCTTGCGTATGGCTTCCCATTTGTCCTCCCATCCGTCCGTCAGTCCGTCCATCCATCCATCCAACATTCAGGAGCACGTGTTCTGTTGAGGGACAGGTTGATGGGGTGGCGGCTCTGTACAGGAAGTGCTGGGGGGCTGTGGGAAACCATGAGCAAGAGAGGGCCGGGGTCAGCCCTGGCGCCCTGTGCGGGAGGAACGGGAGAGGAGTGGTTGGAGGCTGGGAAGCCAGGGACAGGGCTGGGGCGGGGGACAGAGGATGAGGCCTGTGGGATGGGCTCTGGCGGTGGGGGTCAGGGTCCAGCCCCTCTCCCACTCCTCACTCGTGGGTGCCCCTCCCAGTACCAGAGGCACCTGTTCGTTCACATCAGCCAGCACTGCCCCAGCCCCGGAGCGCCCCCCCTGGAGAGCGTGGACGTCCGGCAGATCTACGACAAATTCCCCGAGAAGAAGGGCGGCCTGCGGGAGCTGTATGACCGTGGGCCCCCCCACGCCTTCTTCCTGGTCAAGTTCTGGGTGAGTTCATGGCGGCCCTGCGAAGGCCTCTGGGAGACGGTCCGTGCTCCAGGCTCTGAGTGTCAGAGCCCCCAGGGCATGGTGCGGACACAATGACCAAAGCCAAAAGCTGGCAGTGCCGAGAACTCCACCCACGTTTCCCAAGTCGGTGGCTGGGATCCAACTGCCTGAACCGTCACCTGCTGCCCCCAGGGGGTGCATTGGCAGGAGCTGGAACTGGAGGAGGAGCTGGAACTCGAACCCAGGCCCTCCAATGTGCGCTGCAGTTCAAGCGCCCACCAGGTCCTACTTAAGCCTGATTGGTTGGGCGTCCAGTCCAGGCACTGCCCGTATGGGCCAGGGCTCCGTAAATCTTGAGTGAATGTTCGGGGGGAGTTAACTCTGGCAGTAACCAGGGCAGGGAAGGGATTCGGTGTGGAGAGGGAAGGCTGCTGCGGGCTTGGGCTCCACTGGTCTTGCTGGGCACGTAGCCATCCTGGTTATGCCCTGGTTTGCTGGCGTGTGAAGTGGAGGCCCAACACAGCTCTGGGGCTGTGCTGCTGAGGTCTCGGGCGAGGTTAGGACGTCAGACAGGTCCCGGAAGCCCCTTAGGAAGCCCCACTTCCGAAGGATGGGCACGTGGGAGCTCCTGATGGGGCCTAGGGTTTTGCCTGGCTTTGCGAGGCCCTGTTGCCCGGCCGACGGATGGGATTAGGTCTCTGAAGAGAGTGGCCTGGCGGAGTGTCAGCAGCTTGAGTTTGGAAGAGGCAGCAGGTGCTCCTCCCAAGGAGGCGGCTGAGCCCAAGGTGTGATGCAGGCCTGGGCCGCATGATGATGGGCCACGAGGGTGATGGGGCCTCTGAGGATGTGGGAGGGGCCAGGGAGCATGTTCTGGAGAAGGACCCGACTCCCCAGGGTGCCCTCAGACCCCGTAGCTAGGGAGCAGCTGCCTCTGTTATTAGTAGCCAGGGTCCTGATGGGCCTTGACCCAACGCCAAGCAGTGACTGTCTCCTTAGTAACCAGCCCTGGGAAGGGGCTGCACTCTTTTAATTTTTTTTTTTTTAAGATTTCTTTATTTATTTGCAAGGGAGAGAGAGAGAGAGAGAGAGAGAGGTCTTCCATCCGCTGGTTCACTCCCCAGATGGCTGCAATGGCCAGAGCTGTGCCAATCCCAAGCCAGGAGCCAGGATCTTCTTCCTGGTCTCCCACACGGGTGCAGGGCCCCAAACACTCCGGCCATCTTCTACTGCTTTCCCAGGCCATAGCAGAGAGCTGGATCGGAACTGGAGCAGCCGGGACTTGAACTGGCGCCCCTATGGGATGCCGGCACTGCAGGTGGTCCCGGGGCTGTGCTCTTGAACTGAGGGGCTTCAAGTGAACAAAGTTGAATTACAGGCCCCTCTGGTGGAGGTCACTGGGGAGGGGGCCTGGCCCGTTTCCAGGACCCAGACTTCTCCAGTGCTGGTGGGAGGGTGGGTGAGCTAGAAAGCAGCCCACGGAGAGGCGGGGCCTTGGGAAGCCCCGGAAGAGGCGACAGGGGAGCCGAGCATGGGGCTGAGACCCCACTGTTCATGAGGGACATTCCTTCTGAGTGCCTCCTTGTTGCCCAGGCGGACCTGAACTGGGGCCCAAGTGGTGAGGATGTGGGGGCCGGCGGCGGTGGCACCGGCGGCGGCGGCAGCAGCAGCGGTGGCTTCTACGGAGTGAGCAGCCAGTACGAGAGCCTGGAGCACATGACCCTCACCTGTTCCTCCAAGGTCTGCTCCTTCGGCAAGCAAGTGGTGGAGAAGGTGGAGGTGAGGCTGGAGGGGCGGAGCTCGGGGCCGGTGGCTGCCTGCCACTCTGGGCTGCAGGAAGGGACCAGGAGCCGTGGCTGCTCAGGCGCTGGGTGGGGTGGGGGACCTCTTGGAGGGATCTTTGGGGGTCGGAGTTCAGAGGTCAGGGAGGGTTCGGAGCATCCATCTGAGGGTTCCTGAGTTGGATGTCCCAGGGTTCAAGACCCCTACCTCTGGTCACTGTGGGTGGGGTGATGGAGGGGGGTGGCAGTGGGAGTGAGTGTGGCATCTGAGAGGCCCGGGGATGGAGCCCGGTCCCTGGGGCGACCCGTGTGTCTCTCAGCCACTGTCCTCGCCACTTCCCGCTCCCCGGTTCAGACAGAGCGGGCCCAGCTGGAGGACGGGAGGTTCGTGTACCGCCTGCTGCGCTCCCCCATGTGCGAGTACCTGGTGAATTTCCTGCACAAGCTGCGGCAGCTGCCCGAGCGATACATGATGAACAGTGTCCTGGAAAACTTCACCATCCTGCAGGTGACGCGCTGGGGCCGGGCCCACGACAGACCCCGCCCAGGGAGCGGATGTGGGGGTGGGGGGTGCCCAGCACTCTCCCACCAGGGGATCCCTGACATGCAGAGCCCCTCAAGGCAGACCCTCAGCCTCCCAGGGACCTGACCTCAGCTCAGGGGACATGATCTGGTGGGAGCTCCTTTAACTCGGGGGGTGAGGAAGAGGCCGCCTGCCCGGGGGAGCCTCTACCCCGGCACAGGGGAAAGATCCCTTTTACTGTGGATGTGGTGTAGATGGGACCCTGCTGACCCTGTCTCACCATCTGACGTGAGGCCCCTCACTGTCCGCCCGCAGCTTAGGGGTCAGCCCTACTGCCCGGGGCAGCTGCCCCCTTGGGGTCCATGGCGGGGTGAGGATCCCTCCTCGGGGAGCTGGGTGCACCGTGGGTCCTGCCCTCCCTCCTCAGTGTGGGCCTCTTGCAGGTGGTGACCAACAGAGACACCCAGGAGCTGCTGCTGTGCACCGCCTACGTCTTCGAGGTCTCCACCAGTGAGCGCGGGGCCCAGCACCATATTTACCGCTTGGTCAGGGACTAAAGGGTAACCCTGGATCACGCTCGTCCCAAGACAGCCTCCCGGCTCTCCCCACGCTTCCTATCTGGGGAGGGGGCTGTGACGAAAAGGGGCTGAGCCAGCCAGGCTGTCCCCCAATATAGGGGGCCCCCCACAACCTGGTTGGTGAGCTGAAGGGGCTGGGGCTGTTTGGACCACACAGGGTGAGTCTGGAAGGACTCAGAGCGGGAAGTCGGGTACGGGGACGGGAGTGAGACAACCCCCAGGTACTGGCCTTGGCCCCTCCCCCCCCACTCCGAGATCTGTGCTGTCACAAACTGAAGATCGACCCCTCTCTGCCGGAGCCAGAGCCAGGTGGGCCCTAGAAATATTTTTTTTTAATATAACAAGATATTTATAAGTGAGTGTTAGGGTCACGACGTATCTCAGCTGGGCAAGCAGTGGGGTGGGGTTTTCCAATGTCACCCTCCCCTTCTCAGCCGTGGGCGGGGCTGTGCTGCCTCCCCCACGCCCCCCACGAGTGTGTGTTGGTTCGTGTTCTGACAAGAGGATAAAGCTATTTTACCAAAACGCAAGGGGATTTATTTGAAGCTTGGGTAAAAAATAGTCTTGTGGGAAGCTGACGAGATGAGGCAAAGAAATGGAGGGGGCAGGAAGCCCCGGGTCCCGAGGGAGACGTGGCAGCGGTGTGGGGCGACACCTGGGCCCCAAGGGCATTGAAGTGGCGCAAGGCTGACAGCCTGGGGGGCACTGGGGCTGAGACCTGGCTGGGGAAGAGCTCAGGACACTTGAAAGGGCCGGGGCGGGGCTCTGGGGAAGGCAGGGCCTGGAGGCCTGGGGCGAGCCAGCCTGTTGTACACGTGGTCCAGGTTTCGGCACAGGAAAATGGACAGCGTCATGAAGCCGAGCTACAGAGAGAGGAGACACGATGAGAGGCAGGGAAGGCGTGCCGGGGGCAGAAGGGCAGCTTGCAGCGCTGGAGGACGGCAGTGGGGTGCAGGGGGTACACCCTGCAGTTAACTGGGGGGGGGGGGCAGCCCGAGAAGCAGTCAGGTGGGAGGAAGCAAGCCCAGGGTGCTTTATTCTGTCTCCCTCTCCGCCTCGGCCTCCACCTCCACCTCTACGCCAGTCTCCGGTTGCTCCTCCTCTTGATCCCAGAGCGGCCAGGGCCCCAGGGCCATGGGAAGCTTGCCCTGCGGGGCCCTGTCCCCCCAGCTGGGGCGGGCACCCGCCATGCCCCAGCCTCCCCACGGGCTGCCGACACGCCCGCCGCTGCCGCTGAGCGCGCCACAGCGCCCGCCGCCACCGCCATCCGCGCTCAGGCCGGGCCCGGGGCGCAAACCATCGGCGCGGGGTCCTTGGGGCTCAGGTTCCCGGCGGAGCGCCCTGCGCTGCAGCTTCAGGCTCAGCGTCATCACACTCACCTGCCGGGAAAAGGAGGGAAATTGCGGCCAATAGCAGGAGGCGACCCTTGTGTACGTCCAATCAGAGCTCAGAGAAGCTAGACCCGCCCCTCCGGGCGGGCGTGAAGGCACCGCCCCTCCCCACCCCGCCCTCCGCCGCGCATGCGTCCTTCCGGAGCGGCGCCAGGGCAAGCACTTAAGGGCGGGGCCTTTGAGGGACTGTGGGGGGCTGATTGCAGGTCGGGGCGGGGTTTGGGTCACCTCGAGTAGACCGACGGCCAGGCAAATGCCCACGATGGAAATGAGGTTGTTGTGCAGCCACTTCTGTAGGCTCTGCGCGCAACCCTGGTGGGTGGGGAAGGGTTAAAGGTGGGATTCTTTCTGGGCTTGGCCCCCAAGCCCGAGCCCAGCCGGTAGCCGAGCCCAGCCGGTAGCCGCCATTCAGGCTCCCACCCTAACTGACAAGGTTCTCTGGGTCCCCTGGCCTCCGGCAAGCTCCTCCGTTCCTGGACGTCAGCTTTCCGGGCCCCGCCCCTCGCAGGCCCCGCCTCGTAAGGCCCCACCCACCGAGGCCCCGCCCCCAGGCTCCCCCCCGCAGCGTCGCAGCGGTCTTGGACAGGCCCGCCCATTGAGGCCACGCCCCAAATGCCCCGCCCCACAGCCACCGCCTACCTAAGCCCCGCCCGCAGGCCCTGCCCCCAGGCTTCCCCGGAGCCTCGCTGCTCTCGGTTAGGCCCCGCCCCGCGCAGGCCCCACCCACCGAGGCCCCGCCCCCAGGCTTCCCCGCAGCCCCGCCGCGGCCCCCGTCCCGCACCTCCCGGTAGATGTAGCCGTTCGCCTGCACCACGCAGAGGTCCGTGTTGTGCCTGGGCCGTGCCCGCGGCCCGAGCCGGCCGAGCTGAGGGAAGAAGACCTTGTCGAGGGCGGTGGAGTCGTTGGTGGCCGACGAGTTGTAGCAGGAGCAGGGCACCCGGTGGGCCTCTGACTCGTTGCCTCTCAGGACGGGGACCCCGAACCAGTCCTGCGGGGAATGCCAGCCGCAGCAGCGCAGCTGGGAGGGGGTGCGGGTCAGAGGGGCCGGGGGTGGGGGGGCTGGGAGAGACACGCGTCCCGGCGGGGACCTGGCGCGGGGCGGACGGGTGACGGGAGTGTGGGGCCCCCGTGAGCGTCTGAGGGACAGTGGTGCGTCCAGGGCCAACCCCGTGGGAACCCGGGGCATGCTAGGGTCCTGCGGCTGAAAACCCACCACGCAGGCTCAGAGGGCGGACTCCCGCCAGGGTCTGGGTCTGGGGCCCCGCAGGTGGCAGCACGCAGGGTCCGGGTGGCTGGGGCCACTCCAGAGTCCGCGAGCCAGCGAAGGGTGGGGGGGCGCTGGGGGCTCAGGCACCTGGAACTGCACGTAGTCCCAGCTCTCCTCGGCCTCGGTCTCCTCCGGGTCGGCGCGATAGTTCCGAATGGTGTCCAGCACGACATCTTGCACCTTCCGCTCCAGCTGAGAGGCTGCGAGTGAGGCCGGGCCGGCTCCGGCCCCCGGGCTGCCCCTTCCCACTGCATGGCTTTGCCCCTGTTGCTCATTCTCCCTGCCGTTTCTCTTCCCCTGCGTCCCCTCTCCCTCTCACCCTCCCTCCACTCCCTTTGGAGGCTCCCTTTGGAGCCCTGCCTCTCTCTCTCTCCGTGCTGTGTCTTTTTCTTATTCTGTGTACCTACGTCTTCCTCTGGGGATGGCAGCTCCTACCTTCGCCTTTGCTTTGGTCTCCGCCCACCGCCCCCACCCCAGTGAGGTGCAGGGGTCGGGGTCGAGCTCACCCGGACCCGCTGGGTGGAGATGAGAATTCCCAGGGTGATCTGCGTGGTGAACAGGAGCAGCAACATCCCAAAATACTGGGGGTGGGGGTGGGGGCAGAGTGGGGAGGTCAGGTTGACCCCGACCAAGCCGTTTCTTGGAGGAGGAAAAGGGGGGTCAGGGGTGACCTGGAGGTGGGCTCTCACCAGGCCCAGAAGACAGCGCAGCTCCTTGAGGGCCCCCACGCAGCCCAGGAGGGCGAGGCCCATGGTGAGGATGCCTGAGATGGCCAGGACCTTGGACCAGATCTGCAGAGGCACGAAGGACAAGCCTGGGGGAGGGGAGAGCAGTGACCATGGGCCCTTGTGCAGAGGGCCATCAGCAACCCGTCCCCCCACGCAGGTACCACCCGCGTGGGAGCAGTACCTGGGGGCTCCTGGTGCCTCTTCCTCCGGCTCTGCCTCTCTGGGACTCTGACCTAGCCCCACCCCAAGTCCCTGGGCTTCGTTCCCCTCTCTCTGTCCATCTCTCTCCACCTGCTCTGCAGCCCTGTCTCGTCCTGTGATAGCGGCCCAGTCCCTTACACCTCCCCGATGCCCCTTCCCTGGGCTTGTTTGGGGGCGCGCGTAGGAACATAACCCGGTCCTCAGCACAGGGCCAACGTGTACAACAGGGACTCCCTTGTTACTTTCCCGTCACTGTCATTCATGCTACTTCTGCTCTCCTCCTCGCCTGTGGGACACCCAGCAAGGTTCTTCCCCTCTCCGAACCTCAGGACGGGGGAAGGCTCGGGGGAGGATCCCGCATGACCGACGCAGGAAGTGCTGGAGGCACGCTGCTGTGATGGTGGGTGTGCACAACCCCGTTTGCCAGAGGAGGGGCAGGGAGCCAGTGCCTGCGGGGCTTGCGAACTTGCTAAGGGAGCTGGGCACTGTGGACCTCCCGGGGACAAGGGGGACCCCAGGGGGTGGCTTGGGAGGATGGGGTCTCGGTCCATGGCTGCCCTCCCCGACTGCCCCAGCCCCCCTCACCCACAAAGGACACGAAGCTGGTCTTGTCGATGAGTATCCAGATACCAAAGCAGAAAATGAGGCTGCCTAGGACCTGGGGAGAGGAGAGGGGAAGTGGGTGGGTGGGGGGTTCTGAGGTCCCGGGGCTGCAGCAGGGGCCAGGCCAGGCTGGGTAGAGGCAACTCACAAAGAAGAAGAGGTTGAAGACGAAGAGGAAGTATTTGACGAGGCTGAGGCAGCTCTCCTGGGCCGACATGTTCTCCTGGAGGGGTGAGCGACCAGCTCGAGGGGCCAGACAGAAGCGGTGTCGGCGAGTGGGGGACGGTGCAGGGGGGGAGACAGAGAGAGAGAGAGAGAGGTGGGGTGGCGGAGAGAAAGGAAGACACAGAGAAAGAGGAAGTGCCGAGGCCGCGGCCCCACCCCCTCTCGCTGCTCACGAGACACTGTCCTCTCCCCCTCACCTGCCCCAGACCAGTACCTGAGGGGCCTTGGAATTGCTGGGCACCAAGGCCACGGGCGGAAGTCCTTCCTCCCAGGTCTCCATGGCTCAGGCCGGGCTTTCACAGGGTCCTGAGCGGCTTGCGCTTGCCTCTGGGCCCTGAGAGCCCAGGGCAGGCCCTGGCCAGCAGCCGACCTCACAGACACTCTGACCTCATGGCCTGCATTCAGCTCTGTCCCCTGTCCCCCTCTCCCTGCCCTGGGTCCCTATCGGCCTCCTCCCCATCTCCTTCCTCCCTTTCTCTGGGTTTTTCTCTCTGGGCCCTGTCCTCCCCCCATCCCCACCCCCATCTCTGGAGTCTGCATCCTGTTGTAGCCCACGGTGCCCCCATGTGCTGGGGGGCAGGGGCCGGGCACTTTCGGGAAGTGAAAGTGGTGCAGGACAGAGGTGGGAAGGTCCCTGACTGGGAGGGCATCAGGGCGGTGCCAACGCAGCCAGCGGAAAGCAAGCCTTGGGCCGTGCTTCCTGCCTCTAGCGGGGCCAGGAGCCGGCCCCAGAACAGCCAGGATTGAGCCTGGGGCCTTGTCCATCAGCTCTGGATTTAGGGTGCTCCATAGCTCTGCAGTCTCACCCGATGTCCCTATAAGCTCCCTTCCCCACCCTGGCCAAGTCCCAGGTCCCTCACAGAATTCCAGCTTGACGGGTTTTCTGATCACACTTTACCTGGGACTTGGGGCACCTGCCTCTGAGCCAGGCCCCCTTCTCTCTTCTGAGAAATCCTATTTTCTTTCTTCTTCTATTTTTTTCTTTTTAAGATTTATTTATTTGAAAGACAGATACAGAGATCCTCCATCCACTGGTTCCACTCTCCAAATGGCCACAACGGCTGGGGCTGGGCCAGGCCAAAGCCAGGAGCCCGGAACTTCTTTTGGGTCACCCATGTAAGTGCAGGGGCCCAAGCACTCGGCCCATCTTCCGCTGCCCTCCCAGGCTCATTAGCAGGGAGCTGGATTGGAAATGGAGCAGCCGGTACTCAAACCTGTGCCCGTAAGGGATGCCGGCACCGCAGGCAGCAGCGGCTTTACTCGCCACGCCACAGCGCTGGCCCAGCAGCTTAACCTAAACCGCAGCGCCAGCCCCTCGTCTCCTGTGTTCTGAATCTGTCTCCCGAGCTCCAGGCAGCAGACGTGCCCTGGGAACCCCGCCCTTACCACACAGAACACAGAGCGCAGGGTCTCCCCCAGACACCCCCCTTCACCTGGTTCCCCATGTGAGACAGCCCCACCCACCAGGTGCTGCCCTGGTCCCATTTCCCACACAGTCTGCCAGTTCCTAAGCTGCTCCACCCCTCTGCCCACTTGGTTCAGGGCTCCTGCTGGCCTGCCTGGACCTGACCCAGGCTCCTCCCTGGCCATTAGTCTCTCCCTTACAGTCTGTCCCCCACACGGACCCAGAGGGTCCAAGTCTCAGTTTGGACATAGACCCACTGTGCTCTGGTCCCTCAACTCCTACTTCTTTTTTTTTTTTTTTAATTTTTTTTTTTTTTTTGACAGGCAGAGTGGACAGTGAGAGAGAGAGACAGAGAGAAAGGTCTTCCTTTGCCGTTGGTTCACCCTCCAATGGCCGGCGCGGCCGGCGCGTTGCGGCTGGCACACCGCGCTGATCCGATGGCAGGAGCCAGGTGCTTCTCCTGGTCTCCCATGGGGTGCAGGGCCCAAGCACTTGGGCCATCCTGCACTGTCCTCCCGGGCCACAGCAGAGAGCTGGCCTGGAAGAGGGGCAACCGGGACAGGATTGGTGCCCCGACCGGGACTAGAACCCGGTGTGCCAGCACTGCAGGTGGAGGATTAGCCTATTGAGTCGCGTCGCCGGCCAAGAAATTTGTTTTTAAAATATTAATTTATGGGGGGTGGGTTCTGGTGTTGTGGTGCAGTGGGTTAGGCCCATATGGGCACAAGTTTGAGTCCCAGCTGCTCCATTTCCCATCCAGCTCCCTGCTAATGCACCAATCCTTGGGCCCCTGCACCTACGTGGGAGACCTGGAAGAAGCTCCTGGCTCTTGGCTTCGGATCAGCCCAGCTCTGGCCGTTGTGGCCAATTGGGGAGTGAACCAGCGGGTGGAAGACCTCTCTCTCTCTCTCTCTCTCTCTCTCTCTCTCTGCCTCTCCTATCTGCGTCACTCTGCCTTTCAAATAAATCTTTTAAATTTTTATTTGAAAGGCAGAGTGACACGGAGGAAGGGAAAGGGAGGGAGACAGATACTGATCTTCCGGCCACTGGTCCACTCACCAAGTGGCACCAACAGCCGGTCTGGGCCAGGCCCAGGCCCAGGCAAGAGCCTGGCGTCCCATCCGTGTGTGCCCCGTGGCTGGCAGGGGCCCAAGCACCTGGGCCATCTTCTGGGGCATTCCCAGGTGCACCTGCAGGGTGCTGGGCGGGGAGTGGCGCGGCCGGGACTCCCACTGTACGCCTATATGGGAAGGTGGCGTCCCAAGCAGCCGCTTGAACCTGCTGCTCCCAAAAGGCTTCGAAGGAAAGAATGGGAAGATCAAGCCCCTCGCTTCCGCCTCGCTTGGGGGAGCGGAAGCAAAGCCCATGCACCAGACAAGGGCCTCGCCTGAGAGCCTGCGGACAGCGTTGGGCGCAGCTCCAAAGCAGAATGCGAAGCGAGCCGAGGCGCATGCGCGCCCCGAACACGTGCGCACGCGCATGCGCGGAGGGCGGGCTGCTGGCGAAGGCGGAGTGGCGCGGGGCGCGCGAGGGGGCGACGGCGCATGCGCAGGGAAACGGTGCGAACGGGCATGCGGAGGCGCCGGCGGCGTCGCCTGAGCGCGACTGTCGAAGGCCGAGGGTGTCTGAGGCGACTGCGTGGCTCCTCAGAGGAGGCGTCTGCGCCGTCGTTTTCGCCTGACTGCCCACCGAATTGTCTGGCGGGAGCCTTAAGGCCAGGGTGAGGGCGAGCTGGCCCCGGGTCGTTCACAGATCGCATGGGCGCGGGCGCCATGCCAGGGCCCGGGGCTCGCTGAGGGTGTCAGGTCGCCGGGCGGGAGTCCCCGGGTCTCCCCGGGCTCCGTACGGGGCTCCGTGGGCTCTTCTTCTTCTTTTTTTTTTTTTTTAATTTTTTAAAAATTTTTCCGCCTCAGGACCTAGGAAGCCGGCTTCAGCCCCCATCGCTGACAGTCGGAGCCCGAGCCTCGGCTTGGCTCTCACCGGACGTGGCCGCAGCTCCGGCCTGAGAGCGACGCCCCGGGCGCCCGGGCGCTGGACGCTCGGCCGGCTCCAGCCCCGGCCAGAAATCATTCCCGCCCTTGGAGGAACCTGGACGCCAGCTGCCTCTTTTCACGGGTGCTAGTCCCCGGGAAGGAGGTGAGCTGTGGGGAGCAGGCGTTCCCGGGGGGCTCCAGCGCCCTTCGGAGGGCGTGGGCCCGGGGGCCGCCAGGGCGCAGGTGCAGCTGTCACGAGGGCCGGGCTTTGATCCATTTACCAAGGAACCGGTCTGAAGGCTGCTGTTCTCGAATGTTCTCCCAGAAGAGTGCGTCAGTGGTGTGGGAGTACAGCTTTGCCTTCTGATCTCAGGGGAACCCGGGTCGGGGTCGGGGTTAGCGAGGTGAGTTCCGCCAGTCCGAGGAGCGCTCCTTATCTCTGCTGCGGGCCAGCGTGTACTGCCGGGGAGGCATTGCGCTTCCTGGGTAGGCTACAGGGACTGCAAAACGCTCCGATGTCTCCGGCTTCCCCGTGGTTCGCTTTTGAACAACTTGAATGAGGATTTCTGTTTTGTTGTTTGTTTCCTACCCTCTGTCTCCCCCCCCCCCAAAAAAAAAAAAAAAAAAAGAATGAGATAAGTTATGGTGAGCACTTTGTAGGGTGTAGCCTGTTTGGTTTTGTGTCGTTAATCGTAGGCTCTTGGTCACTTTCTCTCCTTTTAGTTTTCCTGACTCCGTTTTATTCTGGTTTTCCCCCTAATTATCTGGATATTTCATCTTTTTTTCTTCATAACATCTTAAATTGTGAAATAAATTATGTATCCAGAAAAGTGCACAGAACATATAAAGAGACTTAATGAATTGTTAGTAATCTTATATCTGTGTAACTGCCAACCAGATCAAGAAATAGAACATTACCTGGGCTCTCAAGGACCTGCGGTTAATAGTTCCCTTCTAGAAGTCACGTTTAGGCTAACTTTTGTGATAATCTTTTCTTTGCTCTTCTTTATATTTCTACTTGTATATATGTATCCCTAAAAAAATGCTGCTGCTGATGGCTGGTATTTTGTTGGTAATTCTTGCATCAGTATTCATAAAGAATATTGCTCTGTAGATTTCTTAAAATTTATTTTATTTATTTGAAAGAGTTACAGAGGGAGGTAGAGACAGAGAGAGGGGTCTTCCATCTGATGGTTCACTCCCCAGATGGCCGCAACAGCTGGAGCTGAGCCAATCCGAAGCCAGGAGCCAGGAGCCTCCTCTGGGTCTTCCACACAGGTGCAGGGGCCCAAGGACTTTTTCCCAGGCCACAGCAGAGAACTGGATCAGAAGAGGAGCATCTGGGACTAGAACTGGCATCCATATGAGATGTCGGTGCTTCAGGCCAGGGCTTTAACCTGTTGTGTCACAGCGCCGGCCCCACTCCGTAGATTTCTTGTTGTGTCTGTGTCTGGCTTTTGTGTCAAGGTAATGTTGGTCTCATAGAATAACTTGTCACTTCTTCAACTCTTTGAAAAAGTTTGAGATGGACTGGTATAAGTTCTTTAGAGGTTTCATGGGATTTATCCACAAAGCCGTCAGCCTCAGAGCTGTTCTTTTTTAGGAGGTTTTTGGTTGTTGATTTCCTCTCTATAGGTACCAGTTCTATAGGAACATTAAAGTTTTCTGTCTTCCTGAGTTAGTCTCGGGAGAGACTATGGATTTGAATAGGATTTGTCCCTCTGAAATCATGCAGAGGTTTAATCCCCAGAGTCCTATGCTAATTGTGTTAGGCAGAAGGAAACTGCTCTGTGATGTTTAGATGTGGGTTTTGGGCAGTGATTAGATCACATTAGATCGCTAGGGCGGGGCCCCATGAGAGATCACACATGCAGTGACACACACGTGACCACACTTTGATGGAATGCAGTCCAGGGCCGGGGGCCTTCCTACGAGCCTGGGCCATGCTGTTTGGATCTTGTTTCTCTAGACCCTCAAATTAAAACAAAACTATTTTCTTTGTATAAAGTAGTCTACCTCAGATATTACTCTATAGTAATGAAAAATTGAGTGAAATTGTAGGTTTTGTGTTTCTAAGAATTTGTCCATTTCCTTTAGGTTATCCAATTTGTTGGTATACACTTGCTCATAGTACTTTCTTATATACTTTTAAAAAGATAATAATTATTTGAAAGAGTTACAGAGAGAGAGAGAGAGAGAGAGAGAGGTCTTCCATCCGCTGGTTCACTCCCCAGATGGCCGCAACAGCCAGAGCTGAGCTTATCCAAAGCCAGGAGCCAGGAGCTTCTTCCAGGTCTCCCACGCAGGTGCAGGGGCCCAAGGACTTGGGCCATCTTCCACTGTTTTCCCAGGCCATAGAAGAGAGCTGGATTGTAAGTGGAGCAGCTGGGACATGAACTGGCACCCATATGGGATGCTGGCACTGCAGGCTGGGGCTTTAAACTGCTGTGCCACAGTGCCAGCCCCTCTTATATACATTTTTATTTCTATAAAATCAGTAGTAATGTCTCCATTTTTATTTTTTATTTCAGTTATTTGAATTGTTCCTCTTTTTTTTCCTTGGTCCATCTAGCTAAAGGTTTGTCAATTTTGTTGATATTTTCAAGGAACAAGTTTATTTTCATTGACTTTCCCTATTGTATATTCATTTATCTTCTCCAATATTTATTACCTTCTTTCTGTGAACTTTGAGTTTAGTTTGTTCTTTTTCTAGTCCTTTAAATTATAAAGTTAGGTTGTTGATTTGAGATCTTTCTTATTTTTAAAAAATATATTTCTTTATTTGGAAGTCAGAGATACAGAGAGAGAGGGAGAGACAGAGAGAGAGGGAGAGAGAAAGGGATCTTTCATCTGCTTGTCCACTTCCCTGATGACTGCCATGGCCAGGGCTGGACTAGGCTGAAGCCGGGAGCCAGGAGCTTCTTCCAGGTCTCCCAGGTGGGAAGCAGGGGCCCAAGGACCTGGGCCATCTTCTGCTGCTTTTCCAGGTGCATTAGCAGGGAGGTGGATCAGAAGTAGAGTAGCTGGGACTGGAACCAGTGCCCATATGGGATGTTGGTGTCGCAGGTGATAGCTTTACACGCTATACCATAGTACCGGCCTCCTGATGTTGTATTGTTAATACATAACGTCAGGAGACACATTATGTCAGTAGATTTTATTACTTAGCTGAGGTAGTGTCTAACACTGTAAAGATCCTATTTTCCTGGTTTTGAAGGAGAGTATCTTGTGGGGAGATGGAGTAATGCTACAATTACCCTGTCTCCATTAACCTTTACCATCTTATGTTAGCAACCATTGATAATTCTTGTTTGGATGAATTATTACCCTGGTAGTTTCCAAACAATGATTTTTTAAAAAATACTATATACATGATTGACATGTAAACCACTGTACATATTTAATGTGAACAACCAGGTGAATTTGGGGTAAATAATGATTTTCTAATTTCATCATTTCTTGTACATTTATTAGTTTGCATTCTGTTGTAGAGAAGAAATTTTCTTTAAAGGTTTATTTATTTATTTGAAAGGCAGAGTTGTAGAGAGGCAGAGGCAGAGAGGTCTTTCATCTGCTGGTTCACTCCCCAGATGGCCACAATGGCTGGAGCTGTGCTAATCCGAAGCCAGCAGCTTTTTCCAAGTCTCCCATGTGGGTGCAGGGGCCCAAGGACTTGGACCATCTTCTATTGCTTTTCCAGGCTGTAGCAGAGCTGGATCAGAAGTGGAACAGCTGGGACTGAGACTGGTGCCCACATGGGATGCCGGCACTGCAGGCGGTGGCTTCACCACAGCACCAGCTCCTATTATTTTCTCTTTTGGTGCTTTAATTTTGGTGCTTTAATTTTCCTGAATTCGGCTGATGTGAGCTGCTTTAATATGATTTCTGTGTCCAGTACCATATTTTTATTTTTAACTTCAACTTATCAATGCATATTTTCATTATTATGAAAGTAAAACATGATTTTTACAGACAATTTGCAAAACTAATTTAAAAGCAGAAAGATCTAAATATCCCAACAGTCCTGTTTTCTGTGTATTGATGTCCTTTCCTCTCAGCCTTTTCTTTCATTGTAATCTTAAGTGTTTAGAGAACTAAAGGTTGAGATTTGAACCTTAGTTTTGTGTTTTAACCTATCATTGAATTATAAGCATTTTTCTGAGCAGCTAAGAGCTCTTTGGGAACAGTGTCTCATCATGAATTCCCCATGAGCCTGCGGTGATGCCTTGAGGTCTGCCCGTGTGTCTTCTGATGGATAGCATGCTCCTTCCCCTCTGGAAGAAACCTCCAATTCCCTCTCTCTCTTCCTCGCTTTAACAAACCATTTTTTTTCTTTTTCAGCATACTTTTTGTCCATTCTCTTGTAGTGCATTTGAAGAGCCAACAAAAGGCCAGAGCAGTGCAAGCACAGAGAGCAGAAAGGAGAGTGGCCCCAGATATGAGGTAGTGCATTGTCCTCTAATGAGAAGAGAGCAGTGGAGGTTAACAGACACAGCGTAACACTGGGGAATGAGAATGCTGTGGAGAGAATAACAGAGAGAGATGGGTGGGTAGCTGGTATTTGGGATAGGTAGACAGGGAAGGCACCTCTGGTGAGGCAGTGTGTGAGTGTTTTACAGATGAGAAAGTTCAGCGGTAAAGCGACTTTTCTGGGGTTACAAGGCAGACTTACTGTTCAGTTAGTCTCTGACTCAAAAGCCGATTTTAAATGGTACCTCCCTCTATAGGGATTATACCTAGTGTTTTGAGAAATCCTTTGAATGGGATTTCCCCCTGCTAGCTTTGTGTATCTCTGTCATTGTCTCTTGTATGAAAACTTTTCTAGGTAAAATTTGGTAAGAATTTTTTGTATGTGTGCTTTGATGTCAATGGTGGTAGGAGTAGAAAGGAAGACTTGCTTTAAGAGGAGTTGAGGGTTGCTTTGGAACTTAGTTATTTAATTCTAAAATCTGCACTTCTTGGTATTCCTAAGCTCTGCTCCGGAAGGCAAACCCTCCCTTGGAGAAGTTGGGGCTGCCCCAGAGAGTCTGCCTGAGATGAAGATAGAGGCTCAAGCTTTAGAATTCTTGATGACAAAATCCTCATCTACCGAAACAAAGCTCTCTGATGTTCTTCCAGGAACTCAAGCTTGGGAAGATAAAGGCCCAGAGCCTGTGACCCTGCCTGCAACAGCCTATGTTTCAGAGGCCCAAGCAACAGCAACTCGGGCTGCAATGGCTCAGGCTTGGGAGACTCAGGCTTTTGTGGCTAAGGCCAGGACTGGCAATCCAAAGCAAACTGCATTGACTATGGCAACTTCCGCAATGCTTAAACAGACTCTCTCAGATGAGAAGTTTCAGATGACAGAAAGCAAAGACAGTAAGATCTTCACTCGTCCACTGTGGTCTGGAAAGGTTGAATATATCCTGTCCCAGCTGGGCTACAGTGTGAGACCATCCAATATCTGGCAGTTTATCTACATGTGGCTTCACTATGGAGGCTGTAAGTCTGGGGACCAGGTAACATAGATCCATAGGAGCTAGCACGACACAGGCCTGTCCATACTTTAAATTCTGGTGACTTTGAGATATGTAGAGACTGGAAAATTGAAATTCTGAGCAGAATAGGATCAACGTGCCCCAACACCTAGGATCATGGAAGGGTAGGGAGTGCAAGGTCTCTGAAAATGAAGATGCTGTGACTGGAGGCCTGGGTCAGAGGTGGGCTTAGAAATGGGTATCTGGCCGGCGCCGTGGCTCAACAGGCTAATCCTCCGCCTTGCGGCGCCGGCACACCGGGTTCTAGTCCCGGTCGGGGCACCGATCCTGTCCCGGTTGCCCCTCTTCCAGGCCAGCTCTCTGCTGTGGCCAGGGAGTGCAGTGGAGGATGGCCCAAGTGCTTGGGCTCTGCACCCCATGGGAGACCAGGATAAGCACCTGGCTCCTGCCATCGGAACAGTGCGGTGCGCCGGCCGCAGCGAGCTACCGCGGCGGCCATTGGAGGGTGAACCAACGGCAAAAGGAAGACCTTTCTCTCTGTCTCTCTCTCTCACTGTCCACTCTGCCTGTCAAAAAAAAAAAAAAAAAAGAAAGAAATGGGTATCTGGGTATTCCAGGAGATGCAGTCCATGGGACTGGATACCTGGGACTGTGAGGGATGTGGAGACAGGTGAGCCCTGATGCTTGTGGTCCCAAGGGATGTTGCTGGTAGGGAGCATGTTTCCCTGGGCCCTGAAGAATTCCAAGTACAGAAAGACCAGAGGGTTCTCAGATACCCTTCTGATTCTTCTTCACAGGTAGTTTCCTTGTTATCTACATCCTCTTGCTGTTCTTAGTCGGGGTTCCTCTCCTCTTCCTGGAGCTGGCAGCCGGTCAGAGGATGCGCCTGAGCAACATGGGTTTATGGAAGATCATTAGCCCCTGGACTGGTGGTGTTGGGTATACCAGCTTCACGGTGAGGAGTGCTAGGCTTTCCAGGCTTATCTTTTATCCCATCCCAGACCCTTGTACTAGGACGGATCCTGTGACTTCACTTCCATGGGTCAAGCTCCTTCAGCACCCAATCCTCTGTCAGATCCTCTCCTGTTTCCTGTCCCTGTACTGTCCTAGCTGCTCCTCCCTGTCCCCAGGTGTGCTTCATCACCAGCATGTACTTCAATGTGGTCAATGCCTGGATCCTCTTCTACCTGAGCCAGTCCTTTCAGTTTCCTGCTCCATGGGAGAAATGTCCCTTATTGAAGAACTCCAGTGACTTTGGTAAGGAGAAGGGAAAACAGAATGGGATAGGAACTTGGGAGAGGAGGAAGGAGCATGGAGAGACAGGAAGAGGAAGATGAAGAAGAAAGGAGTTGTGGAGGGGAGGGAGGTGGAGAGAAGAAGGAAGAGGGGAGGGCTCTCCCTGTCCAGCAGGCATGTCCAGAGCCACGTTCCCTCAGATCCTGACTGTGCACGGACGACACCTTCCATGTACTTCTGGTACAAGCAGACCTTGAAGGCCTCAGACAGAATTGAGGATGGTGGGCCACCAGCCTTCAGTCTGACCCTGCCCTTCTTTATATTATGGTGTATTGTTGGTGCTTTCGTGTCCAATGGGCTCAAGTTCATTGGGAAGGTGAGCCACCATTTTTGGATTCCTTGACATTCTCAGATGCTTTAGCCTACTCCTCACTTTGTTATTGCTGACCTCATAATTTCTTACCCTCTCCTGCCTTTCACTCCCATTAACCCTCACCCTGCTGAAGGCTACCTTCTAACTCCTACTAATATCTGACTCAGAACTTTTGCTCTCTGCTGACTGCTGGTTGGCCCTTATTGGTGCTTGGTTGCTGATGATGTCCCACTCTCAATTCAGGTAATGTATGTCTTGGTACCACTGCCTTATTTCTTCATCGTGTGTTTCCTCTTCTGGAGTCTGCTGCAGGATGGGGCCACGTATGGCCTTCAACATTTGGTGGTTGCCAAGGTGAGGTATATCTCCCTCACTCCCTATCAGGCCTTAGAGGACAACATAGCTGCCTATTCTTAGGGCCTCTTTTCCCCATTATCTCTTTTTATGCCTCTCCCCTTCCTCCCCCACCTTAACATTTTTGTTGTAGTTGTCCTCTCCTTTTTAATCCCTCCCTTATACTGTTCTTCTCCCTTTTAGATATCATCCATGTACAACATCCAGGTGTGGTCCCTAGCAGGGTGCCAAGTCTTGTTTGACTTGGGCCTAGGCTTTGGCCCTGTCGCCTCCTTATCCTCGCACATGGACCAGTCCAACAACTGTCTCACTGATGCTTTTGTCATGGCTGTGGTCAACCTGTTCACCTTGGTTGTTATCATACCTTTCATCTTCTCTATCCTGGGCCTCTGGGCTACAGTCATCACGCACCGCTGCAGTGAGAAGTAAGGCCAGCTCCTTGAGGGTCCCAGCCCCGGGGAGTTAACAAAACCCAGATACTCGAACCTTAGAGGTTCTGCAGAGACCAGACTCACTCAGCTCAGCCTCAGCTGTGCTGGCAGTTCTTTACTTCTCTCTACAGATAAATATAGAGATCATATAGAGATAAATATAGAGGTCATATAGAGATAAATATAGAGATCATATGTCTTTTTTTTTAGATTTCCTATTATCTTTAGAGGCAGTTAAGAGCAAGATTAGACCCTAACTGGGGACATATCATGTCTTTGCCACTTCCAAGTTACCTGTGTACCCTGAATTCCTCATCTGTAAAATTTTTTAAAAAATGATACCTATAGCCTATGAAAGTTGATATATATATATCTGTATATATCATATAGATATTATAAAGGGCTTAAAACAGTCCCTGGCATATTATTATTAGATCTTGACTATTAAAATAAAAACCAAGAAGTTATCTGTCAAGGGGATTGCCTAGGAAAGTGATCACTTAGGAATTACTGGGCATCTTGGTTTCATTTGTTTATCTAATTTTGCTCCCAGCATTCTGAGCTAAGAACTGACAAATTAATACACTGAGCCCCTGCTGTGGTCAATCACTAAAACGAATACCTCACACAAACCACAGATTTAAACTTCTGTACATTTTTCCTGTTTGGCTCAGGAAGCCATAAAAGTAAATCTGGGGGCCGCCGCCGTGGCACACTAGGTGCCGGCAGTGCCGGCATCCCATATGGGCACCATTCTAGTCTTGGTTGCTCCTCTTACAGTCCAGCCCTCTGTAGTGGCCTGGGAAAGTAGTGGAGGATGGCCCAAGTGCTTGGACCCCCGCACCCCGATGGGAGACTGGGAGGAAGCACCTGGCTCCTGGCTTCAGATTGGCACAGCCGTAGCTGTTGCAGCCACTTGGGGAGTGAACCAACGAAAGTAAGACCTTTCTCTCTCTTTCTCTTTCTCTCTCTCTCTCTCTCTCTCTCTCTGTAACTCTGCCTGTCAAATAAATAAAATCTTTTTTTTTTTAAAGTAAATCTGGTTAATCTAATTCTGGTTAGGGTATGTTAGATGAGACCAGCATCCAAACCAATTTTGCCTACTTAACAGTTTTACCTGTGATTGTACTGGATAACTGAAATGATCACTATGTTCACTTTGGAAATGTCATTACTCTTCCTTTCAACACTGCTGGTCTACAAAACCTATAGGAAAATTTCAGTTCTAGGGCACAAATTCCAGGGTTCTTCCTTCTCCACAGAGAGTACCTACAACCCTATGTTATCATTAAAACAAAACACTCAATATATATCTTATATTATCCTCCCCAGAGCCCTTTTTGAACCCTAGAAACCTTCAAACTCAGAGGCTGCCAACTAAACAACTTATGATATACTAACAAAGTTATATTAAAAATGGCACACATTTAGGTTACTCCAGTCCCATATCAAAATGGCATTTAAGACCATCCCTAGGGGCTGGCCTAGTGGCACAGTGAGTTAAGTCGCTGCCTGCAGTGCTCGCATCCTATATGGGTTGGTTCAAATTCTGGCTGCTCTCCTTCTGGTCCAGCTCCCTGGTAATGTACCTGGAAGGTGGTAGAAATGGTGTACGGTATTTGGACTCCCACGTGGGAGACCTGGATGGAGTTCCAAGTGCCACCCAGTGGCCCAGCCATTGTGGCCATTTGAGAGGAGAACCAGAGTATGGAAGATCTCTGTCTCTGTATATAACTGCCTTTCACATAAATAAATAATCTTTTTTAAAAAAGACCATACCAGGGAGTGCAGTGGAGGATGGCCCAAGTGTTTGGGCTCTGCACCCCATGGGAGACCAGGAGAAGTACCTGGCTCCTGCCATCGGAACAGTGCGGTGCGCCGGCCACAGCGCGCTACCGCGGCGGCCATTAGAGGGTGAACCAACGGCAAAAGGAAGACCTTTCTCTCTGTCTCTCTCTCTCTCACTGTCCACTCTGCCTGTCAAAAAAAAAAAAAAAAAAAGACCATACCTATTCATAGAATATTCCAGCTGGGGATGGCACAGCAGGTTAACGCCTTGGCCTGGGATGCCAGTGTCCGATATGGGCACTGGTTTGAGACCCAGCTGCTCCACTTCCGATCCAGCTCTCTGCTACGGTCTGGGAAAGCAGTGGAGGATAGGCCAGGTCCTTGGGCCCCTGAACCCATGTGGGAGACCTGGAGGAGGCTCCTGACTCCTGGCTTCAGATCAGCGCAGCTCCGGCCAATTTGGGAGTGAATTAGCAGATTGGAGACCTCTCTCTCTCTCCACCCCCCCCCCCCCCGCTTCTCTCTCTGTGTAACTATTTCAAATAAATAAATACATCTTTTTTAAAAATTCCAGCTGTCTACTTTCTGAATTCCACCTTCTTAACTGTGGACTCTTATTTTAAAGATTTCTGTTCATCCAGTACACTTAAAACGCCAAAGATTCTGAGTATTAGTCTTTTTCCTCCCATTAACCTTATATTTAAGGAACTTTATGCATTTCGTAAGTACAACTTTAGGAATATGCGATTCTTCCTACTATACCTGCACTCCCATCCTCGACCTCCTTCCTCTCCTATTCCCATTATTTTTTACTAAGATCTATGTTCAATTAGCTTTATACACATATAATTAACTCTATACTGAGTAAAGAGTTCAACAGATAGTATGGAAGAGAACACTGTTCCTCAGCAGTCGAGAAAGGCTGTTAAAAGTCATTGCATCTCAGCCGGCGCCGCGGCTCACTAGGCTAATCCTCCGCCTTGCGGCGCCGGCACACCGGGTTCTAGTCCCGGTCGGGGCACCGGTCCCGCCCCGGATGCCCCTCTTCCAGGCCAGCTCTCTGCTGTGGCCAGGGAGTGCAGTGGAGGATGGCCCAAGTCCTTGGGCCCTGCACCCCAGGGGAGACCAGGAGAAGCACCTGGCTCCTGCCATCGGATCAGCGCGGTGCGCCGGCCACAGCGCGCCAACCGCGGCGGCCATTGGAGGGTGAACCAATGGCAAAAGGAAGACCTTTCTCTCTGTCTCTCTCTCTCACTGTCCACTCTGCCTGTCAAAAAAAAAAAAAAAAACACAAAGTCATTGCATCTCAAAGAGTCAATTTCACTTCTGTAGATTACCTTTTAGGTGCTCTGTTAGTTATCACAGATCAGAGAGAACATACGGTATTTGTCCTTTTGGGACTGGCTTATTTCACTAAGTATGATATTTTCCAGTTTCATCTATGTTGTTGCAAATGATAGGATTTTATTTTTTTACTGCTATTTAGTATTCCATGGTGTAGTTATCCCATAATTTCTTTATGTAGTCTTTAATTGAGGGACATTTGGGGTGATTCCATATCTTAGCTATTGTGAACTGAGCTGCAGTAAACATGGAGTGCAGATAATTCTTTCATATGCTGATTTTATTTCCTTGAGTAAATTCCCAGGAGTGAGATGGCTGGGTTATATGGTAGGTCTATATTCAGATTTCTAAGGTATCTCCTTACTGTCTTCCACCGTGTCTTCCATCAGTGGATTAAGGTACCTTTTCCCCATATCCTCACCAGCATTTGTTGTTTGTTGATTTCTATATAAAAGCTATTCTAACAGGGCTGAGGTGAAACCTTATTGTGGTTTTGATTTGCATTTTCCTGATGGCTAGTGATCCTGAGCATTTTTTCATGTGTCTGTTGGCCATTTGAATTTCCTCTTTTGAAAAATGCCTGTTGGGCCAGCGCTGTGGCTCACTTAGTTAATCCTCCACCTGCAGCGCCGGCATCCCATATGGGTGCCAGTTCTAGTCCTGGTTGCTCCTCTTCCAGTCCAGCTCTCTGCTGTGGCCCAGGAAGGCAGTGGAGGATGGCCCAAGTGCTTGGGCCCCTGGAGACCAGGAAGAAGAACCTGGCTCCTGGCTTCGGTTTGGCGTAGTTCCCGCCATAGCAGCCATTTGGGGGGTGAACCAACGGAAGGAAGACCTTTCTCTCTGTCTCTCTCTCTCATTGTCTAACTATATCTGTAAATGAAAAAAAGTACTTAAAAAAGGAAAAATGCCTGTTTAGGGGCCAGTGCTGTGGCACAGTGGGTTAAAACCCTGGCTTGAGGTGCTGGCATCCCATATAGGTGCTGGTTCTAGACCCTGCTGCTCCACTTCTGATCCAGCTCTCTGCGATGGCTTGGGAAAGCAGTAGAAGATGGCACAAGTACTTGGGACCCTGCACCCATGTGGGAGAACTGTTAGAAGCTCCTGGCTCCTGGCTTTGGATTAGCCCAGCTCTGGCCATTGCAGCCATTTGGAGAGTGAACCAGCAGATGGAAGACACTCCCCCCTCTGCCTCTGTAACTATGCCTTTCAAATAAATAAATCATTAAAAAGATTTACTTATGAGGGCCAGCACTGTGGTGTAGCAGGTAAAGCTGCCGCCTGCAGTGCCGGCATCCCGTGTGTGTGCCAGTTTGAGTCCTGGCTGCTCCACTTCCAATCCAGCTCTCTGCTATGGCCTGGGAAGGCAGTAGAAGATGGCCTCAGTCCTTGGGCCCATGCACCTGTGTGGGAGACCCGGAAGAAGCTCCTGGCCTCCAGCTCCAGCCAATTAGGGAGTGAACCAGTGGATAGAAGATATTCCCTCTCCCTCTCTCTCTCTCTCTCTCTCTCTCTCTCTCTCTCTCCCCCCTTCTCTCTCTGCATAACTCTTTCAAATAAATAAATAAATGTTAAAAAAAGATTTACTTATTTATTATTTGAAAGGTGGATTAGAGAGCCTAGGAAGAGAGAGAGAGAGATGTCTTCCATCATTGGTTCACTCCCAAAATGGCTGCAATGGCTGGAGCTGGGCTGATTCAAAGCCAGGAGCCAGGGTTTTCTTCCAGGTCTCCTACGTGGATGCAGGGGCCCAATGACTTGGGCCACCTTCTGGTTTCCCAGGCCACAGCAGAGAGCTAGATAAGAAGTGAAGCAGCTGGAATTCAAACCAGCATCCATATGGGATGCCAGCACTGCAGGCAGTGGGTTGCCTGCTATGCCACAGCACTGGCCCTGTCCTTTGCCCACTTCTTAACTGGGTTGCTTGATTTGTTGTTGTTGAGTTTCTTGGTCTCTCTATATATTCTGATTATTAATCCTTTATCAGTTGCATAGTTTACAAATAATTTCTCTCATTCTGTTGATTGCCTCTTCACTTTGCTGAGTGTTTCTTTTGTAGTGCAGAAGTTTCTCAGTGTGGTGCAATCCCATTTGTTAATTTTGGTTTTGATTACTTGTATCTCTGGGTTTTTTCCCAAGAACTCTTTCCCTATGCCAATGCTTTGCAGGGTTTCCCCAATGTTCTCTCATAATTTGATTGTATTGGGTCATTGATTTAGATCTTTAATCCATTTTGAGTGATTTTTGTATAAGGTGTAAGGTAGGAGTCTTGCTTAATACTTCTGGTGTAAGGGTTCTTGTTTCATACTTCTGCATGTGGAGATCCAGTTTTTCCAGCACTGTTTGTTGAAGAGACTGTCCTTGTTCCAGAGAGTGATTTTAGCTCCTTTGTCAATGATAAGTTGGTTTAGATGTATGGGTTGATTTCTGGCATTTCTGTTCTGTTCCATTGGTCTATCCATCTGTTTTATACCAGTACCAGGCTGTTTTGATTATAGCTGCCCTGTAGTATGTCTTGAAATCTGATATTGTGATGCCTCTGGCTTTGTTTTTGTTGTACAAGATTGCTTTAGCTATTTGGGGTCTTCTGTGTTTCCATATTAATTTCAGCAACATTTTTTCTATATCTGAGAAGAATGTCTTTGGTATTTTGATTGGTATTGCCTTGAATCTGTAAATTGCTTTTGGTAGTATGGACATTTTGATCCATGAACTTGGAAAAGATTTTTCCATTTTTTGTGTCTTCTATTTCTTAAATGTTTTGTAATTCTCATCATGGAGATCTTTGACATCCTTAATTAAATTATTCCAAGGTATTCTGAGTGGGATTGATCTTAGAAGTTGTTTCTTAGCCGTGGTATTATCTATATATACAAAGGCTATTGATTTTTATGTATTGATTTTATTTTTTTAAAGATTTCTTTATCTTTATTTGAAAGAGTTACATAGAGAGAAGGAGAGGCAGAGAGAGAGAGAGAGAGAGAGAGAGAGAGGTCTTTCACCCGCTGGTTGACTCACTCCCCAGCTGGCTGCAACAGCTGGAGCTGTGCCAATCCAAAGCCAGGATCCAGGAGATTCTTCTGGGTTTCCCACGCGGGTGCAGGGACCCAAGGACTTGGGCCCTCTACTGCTTTTCCCAGGCCATATCAGAGAGCTGAATCAGAAGTGGAGCGGCCGGGTGGCTTTACCCACTATGGCACAGTGCTGGCCCATTTTATGCAATGATTTTATATCCTACAACTTTACCAAACTCTTCTTTGAGTTCCAATAGTCTCTTAGTGGTGTCTTTTGGATTCCCTATATATAAATCATGTCACCAAATAGGTATAGTTTGAATTCCTCCTTCACAATTTGTATCCCTTTGATTTCTTTTTCTTGCCTAATGACTCTGATTAAAACTTTCAGAACTGTATCGAATAGCAGTGGTGAGAGTGGGCATCCTTGTCTGGATCTCAGTGGGAATGCTTCCAACTTTTTCCCATTCAATAGGACGCTGGCTGTGGGTTTGTTATAAATTGCCTTGATTTTGTTGAGGAATGTTCCTTGTATACCCAAATTGCTTAAAGTTGTCATCATGAAAGGGTATTGTATTTTTTTTTTAATTTTTGACAGAGTGGACACGAGAGAGAGAGAGACAGAGAGAAAGGTCTTCCTTTGCTGTTGGTTCACCCTCCAATGGCCACCGCGCTGCAGCCGGCGCACTGTGCTAATCCGAAGGCAGGAGCCAGGTGCTTCTCCTGGTCTCCCATGGGGTGCAGAGCCCAAGCACTTGGGCCATCCTCCACTGCACTCCCGGGCCATAGCAGAGAGCTGGCCTGGAAGAGGGGCAACCGGGACAGAATCTGGCGCCCCGACCAGGACTAGAACCCGGTGTGCCAGTGCCTCTAGGCGAAGGATTAGCTTGTTGAGCCACGGCGCCAGCCTGGTATTGTATTTTATCAAATGCATTCTCTGCATCTATTGAGATAATCATATGGTTTTTGTTCTTTAATTTGCTAATGTGATATATCACACTGATTGATTGGCGAATGTTGAACCATCCCTGCATACCAAGGATAAATCCCACTTGGACTGGGTGAATGATCTTTCTGATGTGTTATTAGATTCAATTGGCTAGTAGTTTGTTGAGGATTTTTGCATCTGTGTTCATTAGGGAAATTGGTCTGTAGTTCTCTTTCTCTGTTGTATTTTTTCAGGTTTGTTCATTTATTTTAAAGATTTATTTATTTATTTACTTGAAAAGCAGAGTTACAGAGAGGCAGAAGCAGAGAGAGAAAGAGAGCAAGATCTTGCATGTGCTGGTTTACTCCCTGAATGGCTGCAATGGCCAGAACTGGGCCCATCCAAAGCCAGGAGCCAGGAGCCAGGAGCCTCTTCTGAGTCTCCCATGCAGGGGCAGGGGCCCAAGCTCTTTGGGCCATCTTCCACTGCTGTCCCAGGCCATAGCAGAGAGCTGCATCAGAAGTGGAGCAGCTGGGATTCAAACTGGCACCCACATGGGATGCTGGCGCTGTAGGCGACGGCTTTAACCACTATGCCACAGTGTCGGCCCCTCTTTTTCGGGTGTAGGAATTAAGGTGATGCTAGCTTCATAAGAGGAGTTTTGGAGGATTCCCTCCCTTTCCATTGTTTTGAATAACTTGAGAAGAATTGGAGTTAGTTCTTCTTTATATGTCTGATGGAATTCAGCAGTGAAGCTTTTGGATCCTGGGCTTTTCTTTGTTGCGAGGTCAGTTTCTGTCTTGGTTATTGCTCTGTTTGGGTTTTCTGTGTCTTCATGGCTCAATTTAGGAAGTTTTTATGTGTCCAGAAATTAAACCATTTCTTCTAGGTTTCCTGATTTGTGGACATACAGCTCTTTGTAGTAATTTATGATGCTTCTTTTTATTTCTGTGGTGTCTGTTGTTACATTTCCTTTTCCATCTCTAATTTTATTGATTTGGGTCTTCTCCCTCCTGTTTCTGGTTAGTTGGGCCAATGGTGTGTCAACTTTGTTTATTTCTTAAAAAAAAAAAAAAGAAAGATCGTTTCACTGATCTTCTGTTATTTTTTTGTTTCAATTTTGTTTCTTTAATTTTAATTATTTCTTTTTTCTTACTAGTTTTGGGTTTGGTTTGCTGCTGTTTTTCTAGGTCCTTGAGGTGCATTGATAGTTCATTTATTTTCTGCCTTTCCAATTTCTTGGTGTAGGCATCAAGTGCTATACACTTTCCTTTTAACATTGCTTTTGCTGTATCCTATAAGTTTTGACATGTTGTGTTGTCGTCTTCATTTGTTTCCAGAAATTTTTTATTTCTCTTTTGATTTCTCCAGTCACCCACTGTTCATTCAGGAGCATGTTGTTCAGTCTCCATGTGTTTGCATATGTTCTAGACATTCTTGAGTTGTTGATTTCCAGCTTCATTCCATTATGGTCAGAGAAGATGCATGGTATGGTTTTGATTTTTTTCAATTTTCTGAGACTTGCTTTATGGCCTAGCATGTGGTCTATCTTAGAGAAAGTTCCACGCACTGGTGAGAAGAATGTGTATTCTGCAACTTATGATGAAAAATTATGTAGATATCTTTTAGGTCCTTTTGGTCTATAGTGTCAGTTAACTCTGTTATTTCCTTGCTGATTTTCTGTCTGGTTGATTTGTCCATTGCTGAAAGTGGGGTATTGAAGTCCCCCATTGTTATTGTATTGGGGTCTATGTCTCCCTTTAGATCATTAACATTTCTTTTAAATAGCCAGGTGCCCTGTAACTAGGTGCACATATGTTGACTATAGTCACATCTTCCTGTTGCATTGATCCCTTAATCATTACATAGTGCCCTTCTTTGTTTCATATAACAGTTTTTGTGTTAAAGTCTATTTTGTCTGATATTAGGATGGCTATACCAGCTCTTTCTTGGTTTCTGTTAACATGGAATATCTTCTTCTATCCTTTCTTCTTCTTCTTCTTTTTTTTTTTTTGGACAGGCAGAGTGGACAGTGAGAGAGAGACAGAGAGAAAGGTCTTCCTTTGCCGTTGGTTTACCCTCCAATGGCTGCTGCGACCAGCGCATCGTGCTGATCCAAAGCCAGGAGCCAGGTGCTTCTCCTGGTCTCCCATGTGGGTGCAGGGCCCAAGCACTTGGGCCATCCTCCACTGCCTTCCCGGGCCATAGCAGAGAGCTGGCCTGGAAGAGGGGCAACCAGGATAGAATCTGGCGCCCCGACCGGGACTAGAACCCGGTGTGCTGGTGCCGCAAGGCGGAGGATTAGCCTGTTAAGCCACGGCGCCAGCTCTTCTATCCTTTCAGTCTGTGTGCATCTTTGTTGGTGACATGTGTTTCTTGTATGCAGCAAATAGATGTTTTTTTTTTTTAATCCATTCATCCAGCCTGTATATTTTAATTGGAGTTGAGGCAATTTACATTCAAGATGATTATTGATAAGTAACGACTTGGCCACTCCCCCAAATGCCACAACAGCCAGGGCTAGGCCAGGAATCAGAAATTCCATCTGGGTCTCCTATGTGGGTGGCAGGGGCCCAAGCACTTGGGCCATCTTCTGCTGCTTTTCTTAGGCCATTAGCAGGGAGCTGGATGGGAAGTGGAGCAGCCAGAACCTGTGAGATGTCTTTATTGCAGGTAGCAGCTTTACCCACTGAGCCATAATGCTGACCTCTCATTTAGGTCTTTAAATCATTTTGAGTTGATTTCTGTTTATGGTGAGAGGTTGGGATCTGGTTTGATTCTTCTGCATGTCGATACCCATTTTATTCAGCATCATTTATTGGAAAGACTGTGCTGCACCAAACGCCCACCCATGCTTTTGGTTTAAAGTCTATTTAATCTAAGTGTGGCTACTCCTGCTTTCTTTTGATTCCATTTGCATGTAATAATTTACTTCACCCATTCATTTTCAGCTTATGTGAAGTGAGTTGTAAGCAGCATACATTTGACTCTTATTTTCTTTAAAAACCATTCGTTCTGTATATTTTAATTGGAGAATTTAATCCATTTAAATGTAAGGTTGTTATTGATAAGTGAGGTCTTACTGCTACTGTTTTGACACTTATTTTTAAGTTTTATTATAATTATTTTTTCCTCTCTTACTGTTTTTGTGGCTGGCTAAGTTATTTTCCTAGTAACATGTTTGAATTCCTTGATTATTTGTGGTGTTCCTATTATAGACTTTTGCTTTGTGGTTACCATGAGGTTTACAAGAAAAAGCTATAGATTGTAATAAGCTATTTTGAAATTATGGCAATTTAATATTGATCATAAAGACAGGGAAAAAATAAAAAGATAAAAAATAATAATTAAAAACTGTGCTTGCACTCTGTTGTCCCCAACATTTTGAATTTTTGGTGTCCTATTTTACTTTTTTCTATGTTTCCTATCAGCATATTAGCAATTATTATTTTATTAATTTTTAGTCTTGAAACTAAAGGTATGAATGTGTTATACACACATGTTTATAATATTAAAGCATTCTGAATTTGCGTTGTTACTCTTACCAATGGGTTTGTTACTTTATGATATCTCTTCTTATCCATTAGCCTCTCTCTCAGTTTTAAGAACCTTCTTTTGCATTTCTTATAGGAGAGGTCCAGTGGTGATAAATTCTTTCAACTCTGTCTGGAAATGTCCATATCTCTTCTGCGCATCTAAAGGATACCTTTGCTGGGTACGGTATTCTTGGTTGGCAGTTTTTTCCTTCAGTGTGTGAAAATATCCTACTGTCTCCTAACTTGTAAGTTTTCTGCTGAGCAGTCTGTTGTCAGGTGAACTGGGACACCATTCTGTGGGGTTTCTTTTCCCTTGTTCTGAGAATCTTATTTATCTTTAACCTTGGAGAGCTTGAGTATAAAATGCTTGGGGTAGACTTAGTTGAGGTGAATCTGACTGGTGGTCTTTGACCTTCCTGTACTTGGATATTTGTGTCTTTTTCTGGATTTGGGCAGTTTTCTGTTCTCTTTGAATAAGCTTTATATCCCTTTTGACCTTTGCAAGTCCATCTTGAGCCCCAGCAAGTCGAATATTTGCTCTTTTAATACTGTCCCAGAATTTCCATAAGCTTTTTCTTCTTCATTCTTTTTTCTCCTATCACTGTGTGTTTTCAAATAGCCTTTATGATTTATTCTGGTGTTGATACTTTCTATAGTGTTTTTATTTTGTTTAGTGTACTTTTCACCTGAAGAGTTTCTGTTTGTTTTTGATGTATTGTATTTTTTTAAAAGATTTCTTTATTTGGAAGGCAGAATGACAGAGACAGAGAGAGGAATAAGAGAAGGGGTGGAGAGACAGATAAGAAGAGAGGAGAGAGTTCTTCTGTCTGCTGGTTCACTCCCTGGATGCCTGCAACAGCCAGGTCTTGACCAGGCTAAAGCTAGGAGGCAGGAACTCCTGCGAGTGTCAGCTTAATCCACTGTGCCACAATGGCAGCTCCTCTGTTTGGATTTTAAAAACTACCTCAACCTCTCTGTCAGGTTTCTCTGTTAGAGTATTGAATTATTTCTGCATTTTCTTGAAGCCCATTGAGTTTCCTTGAAACAGATGTTCTGAATTTTCCATAGGAAAGTTTGTGGATATCAGTTGTTACATTGTTGGTTTCACCTTATTTTATTCGTTAGGTACATCATGGTTCCCTGAAAGTTCTTGATATTTGTTGGTTAACGGACCAGCGCTATGGTGCAGTGGGTTAAGCCACTGTCTGTATTGCTGACATCCCATATGGGTGCTGGTTCAAGTCCAGGCTGCCCTACTTTTGATCCAGCTCCCTGCTAATGCACCTGGGAAAGCAGTGGAAGATGTGCCAAGTGCTTGGACCTCTGCACGCATGTGGGAGACCCAGAAGAAACTATTGGCTCCTGGTTTCTGCTTGGCCAAGCTACTGCAGCCATTTGGGGAGTGAACCAGTGGATATCTGGAAGATTCTCTCTCTCTCTCTTCCCCCTTTCTCTCTTCCCTTCTCCCCCTCTCTTCCCCTCTCCCTCTCTCTTTCTGTAATTCTGACTTTCAAATAAGCAAATAAATCTTAAAATAATGAATCAAGATGCCATATATCCATGGTGAATGATACTCTCTGGCTCCCATGTTTTCAGTCTTGTAAGACCCTAACTCTACCCTATGTAAGATCTTCAACTTCTTCCTCTCCACTACCTCCAAATTCTATTTCACAACAGTTAACATCTTCAAATCTCTTTTATTAAACATTTTTTTAAAAAATTTGTTGGGTGGTAACATTGTCTGCACGTTGAAGTACTCGAGTAGGTATTATTTCAGTCTTTATAATCTGGTTTTGTTTGTCTTTCCACAAATTCTGGGCAATCCGATTATTTTCTCTGTGCAGAAATTTTAAGTCTTATATAATTCAATTTGTCTATTTTTAGAAATTTATAATCTTGATGATAGCAAAGTTATCAAATTTTTCTTTTGTTGTTCAAGTTTTTTGTGTTCTAGGATATTTTGTTTATCTCAAAGTTACAAAAATTTTTCTCCTGTGTTTTTTTTTTTTAAGATTTATTTATTGAAAGAGTTACACAGAGAGAGAAGGAGGAAGAGAAAGAGAGAGAGAGAGAGAGAGGTCTTCCATCCACTGTTCCACTCCCTAAATGGCCACAGTAGCTGGAGCTGGGCTGATCCGAAGACAGGAGCCCGGCAGCTTCTTCCAGGTCTCCCACGCGGTACAGGGGCCCAAGGATTTGGGCCATCTCCCACTGCTTTCCCAGGCCACAGCAGAGAGCTGGATTGGAAATGGAGCAGCCGGGACTTGAACTGTCGCCCATATGGGATGCTGGTGCTACAGGCAGTAGCTCTACCCTCTATACCACACCACCGGCCCCTCCTATGTTTTCTTCAGAAGTTTTATAGGTTTAGCTTTTTCTTTCTTGTTATTTTTGCTTTTTATTTTTAAAAAATATTTATTTATTTATTTGAGAGGCAGAGTTGGAGAGAGAGGGAGAGACACAGAAAGAGGTCTTCCACCCATTGATTCACCCCTCAAATGGCTGCAATGGCCGAAGCTAAGCCAATCTGAAGCCAGAAGCTTCTGCCAGGTCTCCCTCGTGAGTGCAAGGGCACAAGGACTTGGGCAATCTTCCACTGCTGTCCCGGGCCACAGCAGAGAGCTGGATCAGGAGTGGAGCAGCCAGGATTCTAACTGGGGCCCATATGGGATGCCAGTGCTATAAATGGCGACTTTACCTGCTGCACCACAGCGCCAGCCCTTCTGTAGGACTTTTATTGTTTCTTCCTCAAATATTTGGTAGTATGCTAGTGGAGCCAGCTGGGCCTGGAATTTTCTTCGTGGAGAGATTTTTAAATCATACTTTAATTTATCTGATGTACTACAGTGCTCTTTCGGTTTTATATTTCTTCACACGCTGATTAGCTAATTGACAGTCTATATGCTACAGGAAATTTTTTCATTTCATCCAAGTTGTCAAGACGTGTGTTGGCACAATGTTGTTCATATTTTTGTTTTAGTCTTAAATGAACCTGAAGTGATTCCCTCTTCCCTTCCTTTCTGGATATTGATAATTTGCATCTTTTCATTTTTCTCCCTTGATCAGTATAGCTAGATTTTTAAAAAAAAAGATTTACTTATTTATTTGAAAGGGAGAGAGAGAGAGAGAGAGAGAGAGGTCTTCCATCCGCTGGTTCACTCCCCAAATGGTCACAATGGCCAGAGCTGCCCTGATCCAAAGCCAAGAGCCAGGATCTTCTTCCAGGTCACCCACCTGCGTGCAGGGGCCCAAGGACTTGGACCATCTTCTACTGCTTTCCCAGGCCATAACAAAGCTGGATAGGAAGTGGAGCAGCCAATACTCAAACCGGTGCCCATATGGGATGCTGGTGCTGCAAGCAGTGGCTTACTCAGTGAGCACAACACCAACCCCAATTTTAATTTTTTTTAAAGATTTATTTTATTTATTTGAAAGGCAGAGTTGTTTTTGTTTTTGTTTTTGACAGGTAGAGTTATAGACAGTGAGAGAGACAGAGAGAAACGTCTTCTTCCATTGGTTCACCCCCCAAATGGCCGCTACGGCCGGAGCTACGGTGATCCGAAGCCAGGAACCAGGTGCTTCTCCTTGTTTCCCATGTGGGTGCAGGGCCCAAGCACCTGGGCCATCCTCCACTGCACTCCCGGGCCACAGCAGAGAGCTGGACTGGAAGAGGAGCAACCGGGACAAGAACCCGGTGCCCATATGGGATACCGGCGCCGCAGGCGGAGGATTAACCAAGTGAGCCACGGCGCCGGCCCTAATTTTAATTTTTGAAATCAGCTTTGGTCTTGTCATTCTCTCTCGTGCCGAATGTCACTGCTGGTTTCCATCTCACTGACTTCTGCTCGTAACACACCCTTCTGCCCCCCCCCCCTTTTTTTTTTTGCTTATTTTGGTGAAAGCATAGATTAATTTTGGGCCTTATCTAATATTAGAGTTAGAGCTATAAATTTCTCTCTAGGCTCACTTTAGTGGAATAATTTTGATATATTGCTTTGTTTTCTCTCCATTCAAAATAACATAATTTTCCTTTGCCTGTTACTTAGAAGTATGTTTAAAAATTTCCAAATATTTGTGCTTTTACCAGCCTTGTTGCTGTTAATGATTGCAGTTCAGTGTGGACAGTGTATGGTTGCAGCTCTTAATTGAGACTTATTTTATGACTCAGAATATGACCTATCATGGAGAACATTGTGCATGAACTCTGTGTGTTGTTTTATTTGAAAGGCAGAAAGAAAGAGAGAGACAGAAATCTTTCATCCACTGATTCACTCTGCAAATGTCTGCAACAGCTGGGCTGGGCCGGGCTGGGCCAGGCTAAGGCCAGGAGCCAAGAACTCAGTCCAGGTCCCCACGTGGTGGCAGGGACCCCAGTACCTGAGCCATCGCTGTTGCTGTCCAGAGTGTGCATTAGCAGGGACCTGGATCAGAAGTGGTGCTGGGACTCAGATCTAGGTTCTCTGATAGGGGATGCGGGCATTACCCCTGCACCAAATAAATGCCCCTTTAAATAATCACAATAGCTGTTTTAATGTTCATGACTGCAGTGCCATCCTCTTTGCCATGTATTGGTTTGTTTTATTAACTGACTTTCTTCCTGTTTGAGAGTCACCTTTTCCTCCTTATTCATTTGTTTACTAACTTTGGTTGAGCCTTGAACTTCCTTTAATGACTATTGATCCTTGTTCTAGCAACCAACATTACTTGTGGTTCAACCTGGTCCTTTGAGGATTATTTTTAGTTCTGTTAGAATGGATCTGGAGAAGCCTTTTCTCCAGGATCCCTCAGTGCCACTGCGAAGCCTTGGGCTTTCTGGGATCTCTACTGAGTATCCCACCCAGAACTTGGATAGTCTTCCGTCATTCCTTATATGCCCTTAAGGATTTTCACTCTGCCCATGCGCCTCTTAATATTCAGTAAGACCCAAGGATGCCTTTGAAAGTTTGGGGATTTTTCCACACAGCTGAATCTCCTCCAGAATTCTTCCTTACAATTTCCAAGTGCTTCAGCCTCCCTCCAACTGCGTGAGACCACCGTGATTTCTTGGGATCGCCTGTCCTGCCCGGCAGACTATAATGGATCTTCAGGCAGAAAACTGTGTGGCATGACATTCTAATTTTAAACATCTTTGTGGGTCAGCGCTGTAGCATGGCAGGTAACACCACTGCCTGCAGTGCTGGCCTCCCTCAGAGGCGCCATTGAGTCCCGGCTACTCCACTTCCAATCCAGCTCTCTGCTATGGCCTGGGACAGCAGTAGAAGATGGCCCAGGTCCTTGGGCCCCTGCACCCATGTGGGAGACCCGGAGGAAGCTCCAGGCTCCTGGCTTCGGATCAGTGCAGCTCTGGCCATTACAACAATTTGATGGAAGTAGTAGAAGACCTCTCTCTCTCTCTCTCTCTCTCTCTGCCTCTGCCTCTGCCTCTGCCTCTGCCTCTATGTAACTCTGCCTTTCAAATAAATAAATAAATCTTTTTTTAAAAAAAGATCTTTGTGGGCTATTTAAATTTTTTTCTCTTAAAATATTTTCAAATTTGTTTCTATTTTTAAACAGTTTTATCAATTTGATAATTCTAATATTTGGAAGTCACTGTATATCTATTTTTACTGTGCTGTGTCTGATGGCTATTGCTCATGGTGTTTTGATTTTGTCTGCTTGGTTGTTTCTGTGTCCTATTTTATTATCTGTGGGAACCATTATTTATAGGCATTTTTAAAGGCCTAAGGTGAAGGTGTATTCATCCAGATAGGATTTTTCATTCTACTTAATGCATAGAGACACAGGAAAGAGACTACTTAAAACTCAGTTATGGGCTTGAGATTCCAATCCAAGTCACAGCTTTGGACTGCAAATCCAGGCTGGGGCTAGTTTGTGATTATAACAGGTCAGAACTTTTGAAAGTTCCAAGGCCGGCGCCGTGGCTCAACAGACTAATCCTCCGCCTAGCGGCGCCAGCACACCGGGTTCTAGTCCCAGTCGGGGCACCGGATTCTGTCCCGGTAGCCCCTCTTCCAGGCCAGCTCTCTGCTATGGCCCGGGAGTGCAGTGGAGAATGGCCCAAGTCCTTGGGCCCTGCACCCCATGGGAGACCAGGAGAAGCACCTGGCTCCTGGCTTCGGATCAGCGAGATGCACCGGCCGCAGCAGCCATTGGAGGGTGAACCAACGGCAAAAAGGAAGACCTTCCTCTCTGTCTCTCTCTCTCACTATCCACTCTGCCTGTCAAAAAAAAAAAAAAAAAGTATCTTCCAGCCTTTTAAATTATCCACTGAGAAGACTGATCTGAATATCTAACTAGCCTATTACTAGAATACCATATAGTATATTTCCTAAAATATGATAAAACTATACTTATGTTGAAGCTTACATTTTGCTCTCACCAGTAAGTCTTGGCAAGCTTTCCGTTGCAGATTTTTAAAAAAGATTTATGTATTTGAGAGGGAGAGTTACAGACAGAGAGAGGGAGAGACGGAGAGAGAGGTCTTCCCATCCACCGACTCACTTCCCAAATGGCCACAGTGTCAAGCTGGGCCAATCCGAAGCCAGGAGCTTCTAGGTCTTCCACCTGAGTGCAGCGCCCCAAGCACTTGGGCCATCTTCTACTGTTTTCCCAGCTCATTAGCAGGGAGCTGAATTGAAAGTGGAGCAGCCAGGACTCAAACTGGTGCCCATATGTGATGCCAGCACTGCAGCCAGAGGCTAACTTACTAAGCCACAGTGCTGGGCCCCATTGCAGTTTTTATAGAGCAGTGAGCTGAACTTTTTTTTTTTTTTTTTGACAGAGTGGACAGTGAGAGAGAGAGACAGAGAGAAAGGTCTTCCTTTTTGCCGTTGGTTCACCCTCCAATGGCCGCTGTGGCCGGCACATCTCACTGATCCGAAGCCAGGAGCCAGGTGCTTCTCCTGGTCTCCCATGGGGTGCAGGGCCCAAGCACTTGGGCCATCCTCCACTGCCTTCCCGGGCCATAGCAGAGAGCTGGCCTGGAAGAGGGGCAACCGGGATAGAATCCGGCACCTCAACCGGGACTAGAACCCGGTGTGCTGGTGCCGCAAGGCGGAGGATTAGCCTGTTAAGCCACGGCACCGGCCAAGCTGAACTTTTTAAAAAAGATTTATGTACTTTAAAGGCAGAATGACAGAGAGAGAGAAAGAGATACACAGAGAGAAAGAGTTCTTCCATCTGCTGGTTCACTCCTCAGATGACTGCAACAGCTGGGGTTTGGCCAGGATGAAGGTAGGAACCTGGGTCTCCCATGTGGGAGATTTAGCAAGGAGCATTAGCAAAGAGCTGGATTGAAAGCAGAGCCACTGGGACTTGAACCAGTGCTCTGTTATGATATGCTGGCATCACAGGCATCAGCTTAACCCACTGCACCACACTGCCAGCCCCAGTGAGCTGAAACTAAAGATTTGTAGAAGTTAGTCTAAGTGCTGAATGATGGTGGGAGTGGGGTTGATACAGGGCATGAGGGCACAGTGGGCCTGAAACTGTCAAGTATGGCTGGCACATGGATGGGGAGCAGGGTATGGGGAAGACAGTGCTGGAATGGCCAGCTGGGCTCAGGTCACACAGTCCAAACCACAGTTCCTTTTAGGAGCACAGCTCCTTGGGAGCATTCTGCAGTTTATTGTCTAGGTAAACTATTCTCTGACCTCCTGTAATATGAAGCTTAAAAGACTGACTTTTTACCAGAGGGAAGATGTAGGCAGGGAATAAGAGGCCTCATCACTAGAGCAGAGACCACAAAATCCCCAAGAAGAGTACAGAAAACGCTTCTCCTAAGGTTCTCCATGGTTGTACATCTCCAGAGTCATACAAGCTAATTCACGTCCCTCAAAGGGGAGCCTTCTCGGCTTGATCCCAGGCTCTGTGTCACCCAGATGAGTAGTGGTCATCCAGTGGCATCCTTCCTCGTCGGGAGGATAAGGGGGGCCGTCTGCTAAATGGCCAGTGTTCCTGTCCGCCTCACCCCTTTCTCCAGGAATGTTGAAATGCTTATCCAGCTGATAGCCCTGGGGGAGCTGCCTGCTGAAGCGCAGCCCCCTGAAAACCTCCTGGACAACCCAAGCTCCGTCTATAACGCCTGGCTCAATGACCTCCCCCAGCACATCAGGGACTTGGTGCTGAGCCGGGTGCCCGAGTGTGACATAAAGAAGCAGTTTCTGAAGGTCAGTGAAGATGGCTGTGGAGGAGGGGGGCACCAGAAATAATCCCAGAGACCCCAGGGCAGCCTGTGGTCCTGGCCATGCCACACCTGTGGTTCACAGTGTGCTGTTTCACGGGGATCCTGAGTCAACTGACTTTCTGCTTGGAGATCTGATTTTCCCAGTGATCCAAGGCTTTGAGGGAGTTTTCCAGATGGTAGAATGTTGTATTACCATTTGTTAAGTTTAAGGACACTTTGACTTCTACCCTGTCTCTCCTTGCAGTATAAGGAGGGCCAGAGATTTGTATTCCTGAACTTCATTGAAGCCACATCATTCCTTCCTGGGTCCGTCTTCTGGTCTATGCTCTTCTTCGTGACAGTGCTCATCCTGGGACTGAGCACCATCGTAGGGTTCATGCAGGGACTTCTGATCCCACTCCAGGACACCTTCTCGTCCTTCAGGCGGCACAGAAAGCTGTTCTCAGGTACTCTGACCCATGACCCTGACTCCACTGAGGCTCGTTCAGCCAGACCTCTGGCCTTGATCAAGACCCAATATTTCCTCTAGTGTTCGTCTCTATGCTTATGTTCCTGTGCGGCCTCTTCTTCCTTCGACCTCCAGGCGTCTACTTCTTCAGTCTGCTGCATGAACACTGGACAGTCCTTCCCATCATCATCGTTGTCATGTTTGAAAACATTACCATAGTGTGGGCTTATGGGGCCAAGAGGTAATCTAGGCCCAGGTTCCCACAAAGCATGGGTCTATGGGAAACATTAACAGCTTTCTTGTTGTTGCTTCTTTTCTCATCCAATTAGGGCAACACAGGGATCTTTAATTTCAGGACCTCTGGGAAATCTTTTTATTAATTCTATTACTGAACATATTTTATAGTGCTTCACATGTGCCCAGCACTGTTTTACTTGCCAAGAGAGTGCATTGAATAAAACAAGCATCCTTGTCTAGTTCACTCCACAAATGGATCGGAAGTGGAGCAGCTGGGATATGAACCAGCGCCATTATGGGATGCTGGCACTGCAGGCAGCAGCTTTACCTGCTATGCCACAGTTCCAGCTTCTATAAAGAGTGTTTTAAGATTTATTTATTTGAAAGGCAGAGTTTCAGAGAGAGAGAGCTTCCCACTCACTGGTTCACTCCCCAGATAGCCACAACAGCTGGAGCAGGGCTGATCTGGAGCCAGGAGCCAGGAGCTTCTGGGCCTCCCATGTGGATGCAAGGGTCCAAGCACTTGGGCCATCTTCTATTGTTTTCCTGGGCCATAGCAGAGAGCTGGAATGGAAGAGGAGTAGCCAGGTCTCAAACTGGCACCCATATGGGATGCTGACACTGCAGGTGGTGGCTTTACCTCCTACACCACAGTGCCAGCCCCCATGCAGAGAGTTTTTGGGGAACAGGGAGGTTAGAGAAGGGGTGAGACCAGAGAGATAATGGAGGCCAGATCATTTAGTGCCTTGTAAGCCATGGTCGATCTTAGCTTTTGGGGGTAGGGGAGCAGCACTGTTGTAGCAGGTAAAAGCCACCACCTGTGGTGCCAGCATCCCATTATGGGTGCCAGTTCGTGTCTCAGCTGCTCCACTAATGATCCAGCTCTCTGCTATGGCCTGGGAAAGCAGTAGAAGGTGGACCAAGTGCTTGGACCCCTGCACCTGTGTGGGAGACCGGGAAGAAGTTCCTGGCTCCTGGCTTTGGATCAGCCCAACTTTGGCCATCGTAGCCATTTGGGGAGTGAACCAGGGATGGAAGATCTCTCTCTCTCTCTTTCTGCCTCTACCTCACTGTAACTCTGCCTTTCAAAATAAATAAATAAATCTTTTTTTAAAAAACTTAGTTTTTTATGCAGAGAGATCAGGCATTGCAGGGTTTCAGTAGGGGAGTGACACTATCAGATCTATTTTTAAACAGGTATTTGACTGTTGTGTGGAAGATAGACTATGAAGAGTCAATGTGAAGGAGAAGAGTTGGATGGCATGCAGTGTTACAAATGAGAGCTAACAGTGGTTCGGGCTAGGGATGTAGAGATGTTGGGGAGAAGTGAACTGACTTGGGAAGGTAGACCTATAAGGGCAAAGGAACAAGATAATCAGGGACTGGGACCTTGAAGACACAGCTGTGGAGGAGTCCCCAGCACAACATAGACATTCTTGTGTTCGTGGCCTTTATCCTGAGGGCACTGGGGCACATGGAAGGTCCTTGAATGGTATAAGGATGTTTGGAAAGTTTTCCTGGGTTGGTGTGAAGTACAGCCTTACTAGGGAGAAGATACAAGAGGGTGAGTCTTGAAGTGAAGCAGATGAGTAGAGGTGTAATAGGATATTTTGAAGATACTAAGGGTGGGCTATCCCTGCTCTCAAGGCTGGGTAAGGCCCTGATGGGCCTCTCACACTCATGTCCCTTCCCCAGGTTCCTTGAAGACCTTACGATCCTGTTGGGCCATCCCATCTCCCCCATCTATGGTTGGCTATGGTGTGGTCTGTGTCCAGTTATGTTGCTAGTCATGTTTGTGGTAACTGTAGTTCGTCTTGCTGTGAAGAACATCACCTATGTGGCCTGGGACTCGAGCAGTGTGAGCTTCCCTCTGCAAATCCCAGAACCCCTTGGAGCAGAGCCCAGACCTTTCAGTCCACTCTTGACTGAAGAATCTGGTCATTTCGTTCTCTGAATCCCTGAAGACTTAGTCTTGTGTCCTCGTTCTCCTCCCACCTCGCCCTTCCACATCCTTCCTCTTCTCCTTTGGAACTTTGACCCTCTAAACCCGTTTCCCATCTCTTTGCAGTCAAAAGAGGTGATTCGGCGATACCCATCGTGGGCACTGGTCTTGATGCTCATCCTTTGGCTCGCTGCAATCTCCCCCATCCCTGCATACTTTGTCTACTGCCTCATCAACAAGATCCCCTTCAGGTCTAAGATGGAGGACAAGCCGGCAGTAACCTCCAGTTCCCTCTTCCCAAGTAACCAGATAATGCCGGGTCAGGAGGTCAAAAAGGTGGAGATTCGGCAAGATAAAGCAAAGGCTGATCAACCTGTTGTGTGACTTCCAAACTTCATTCAACACACACCCCTCAAGAGGTCTGACTCTTAGTGTCAGCTTCCAACCGGTGGTGTCCCTAGATCCAGAACCACTTTTATTCCCAAAGGGAGGGGAATTATTTGGGTGGCAAGTGCAGTTTGGTTTGAAGTCCCCTCCTGGGCTCTGCCTTCCCCAGTTACCACTGTCACTATGTTTTCCCAGTCCCTTACTTCAGTACACACACACACAAGTCATACGTGCTATTGATGATGCCTGGCCTGGAGCCAGAGGAGTAGTACTGCTGGTCAATAAATCAACCCACTGGAACTCCAAGCACTGAGTGTAAGATCTTTTCTGTAGACTTCACAAGACTTCCATCTTTCTAAAGCCAAAAGCCTAGCCCTGAGTTCCTGCCCTGCCCTTGCCACGGCAAATTCAAACACTAGATCACTCGAATCACCTCACCCCAGGACTGACTGTTAGACCAGGGAAGCCTAGAAACTGGTGGCTTCAACAAAGCTGGAAAGGATATAATGTGCTTTCCACTGAGACACACCAATCCTATCAGAGATCTAAAAGTTATCAAAAAAAAAAAAAGGTTGCACCAGTGGTTCAAACACTGCATGGTGGACAAGGGTATTTGCAGATCAGTGCACAGCCAGTTCAGGGAACTACCAAGTTATATGGCTAAACCCACCAGGGGGCCACAGCTGCATCATTGGCCTTATCACAGGACTAAGGAGAATGCTTTGTCCAGGCAATGATGTGGATTTCTTGGAACTTGTGTTAGGGGTGCCTCCATAAATAAGCCACAGTGCTTTCCCAGAGGAGGTCGGGGCCAGTCAGCTGATGGTTGAGGACAGGGGCTGTAAGTAGAGGTGGTTGAGATTGCCAGATTCAGGAAATGGAGATGCCCAGAGGTAACAGGATTTTGGACTGCTGAGGACCCATGAGTAAGTTTCTGTGTTGAGGAAGGAAGACATCCCCCAACCGCTGGTGGGGGGACATGGGGCGGGGCTAATAAATGGAAACAGCCGGGGTGTCGGAAGTCTTGGCCTCCGAAACCACGATTCTCCAAGCTTGAGGATAGGCGGGCTGGAGGAGGCGTGAACCCCCAGATCGTCACCCATTGGTTCCTGCACGCTACTGGCCCCGCCCCCTCGCTCCTCTCTCACCCGAATCCAAACGATCCGCCAGCTCAAAGACTGGTGCCTGTGAGTCGGGTAAGGTGGGGATGGAGAGACGTGGTCAAATGGTCCGGGTGCTCAGCTTCTTTACTTTGGGGAACCCAAGGGCTCATCCTCTCTGCCCTCTTCCCTCCCACCCAGTTCCAGCTTTGGGGGTGGAACCTGTGGGAGGGGATCGAAAGATGGGGGATTACAAGGTAAACCGATGGAGGCGGGATGAAGACCTTGGCGTGTCCCTCTCAGCTTTCCTCTCAGGCCGCTGGTCGAACGTCCTTTGGCTCCTAACCGCAAGGTTGTTTGAATCGGGGACACCCCCCACTGCTGCGGTGGGAGGTCCTTATGGAGCAGTAGGAAGACGGACTCCCTTTGTAAGTATTTCTCCCATTACTCTGAAGGTCCTTACACTGTCCACAGTCGGGCTTCCTGCACCAGCCTGTGTGATCCGAGCCTTTTTCTCACTGCTGCTGGGACTCGCTGGCCTTCTTAAACAAAATGGAGCCCAGTTCCTTGGTGGGGCTTCCTTACATTATTCCTCACAAGAATGGTGTGAGGTAGAGCTGTTGTCACCCCCAGATTCCTGAGCAGACCTGGGAGGAAGAGTGGTTCATACAGTGAGGCAGGGGTACAGCCTGACAAAGAGCGTTGTCTTCCGTCTTCTAGCTCTTTTATTTTGGAAAATTTAAAATCTATACAAAAGAGTAACACAACTAATTGCTATATACTCATCACCCGCTTCAGTAATGACCAATGTCATGATCAATCTTTTCATCTTTCCTCCTCCCACTTATTTTGAAGCTAATCCCAAAGTTATCATTTAATCTGAGATATGTCAGCACATATCTCCAAAAAAGATAATCTCTTTAAAACAACTACAAAGCTACTATTGAACTAGAACAAATGGCAGTAATTATCTAATGTCATCAAATATCCACTCAGTATTCAGGTTTCCCTGGTTGTCTCATTTTTTTTTTTTAGATTTATTTATTTACTTTGAAAGAGTTACACAGAGAGAGAAGGAGAGACAGAGAGAGAGAGAGAGAGAGAGAGAGAGAGGTCTTCCATCTGATGGTTCACTCCCCAATTGGCCAGAGATGGGCCAATCCGAAGCCAGGAGCCAGGAGCCTCCTCCAGGTCTCCCATGAGGGTGAAGGGGCCCAAGGACCTGGGCTATCCTCCATTGCTTTCCCAGGCCAAAGCAGAGAGCTGGATCGGAAGTGGAACAGTCGGGACTTGAACCGGCACCCATATGGGATGACGGCACTGCAGGCGGCAGCTTTACCTACTACACCACAGTGCCTGCCCCATATATTTTTCCTGGTAGCTTTATCTTTTTAAAACAGCTTTATTGACATGTAATTCACATAGCATAAAATTCGCCCAATTTAAGGATCTATTTCAACAGCATTTAGTATATCCACAGAATTGTGCGTTCTTCCCTACAGTCAATTTTATTACATTTTCATTACCCTAAAAAGAAACCCCTCACCCTTAGCCACCACGCCTCCCACTTTGCCAGCCACCACCACCACCACCTCCGACTTTAGGCCATCATTGATATACTTTCTGTCTCTGCATTTGTCTATTTTGGACATTTCATACAAATAGATGCAATACAATATGTAGCTCTATATGGCCAGCTCCTTTGGTTTACATTAATGTTTTTGAAATTCATTCATGTCATAGGGTGAGGCACTACTGCATTTCTTTTTGTTGCTTAATGATCTTCCATCCACTGCTTCACTCCCCAGATAGCTGCAACAGCCAGGGTTGAACTAGGCTGAGGCTAGGCTGAGGCTAGGTGCCGGGAACTCCATCTGGGTCTCCTGCGTGGGTGGCAGTGTCCCAAGCACTTGGGCCATCATCTGCTTCCCAGGAAGCTAGATTGGAAGTGGAGGCAGAACTTCACGCCAGGCACTCAGATATGGGATATGGGCATCCCAAGTGGTAGCTTAACCCACTGTACCACAACATCTGCCCCAAATGTCTCATTAAAAAAAAAAAAGTTTCCTCTCTGTCTCTCTCTCACTGTCTATCTATCTGTCAAATAAATAATTTTTTTTTATTTTTGACAGGCAGAGTGGACAGTGAGAGAGAGAGAGAAAGGTCTTCCTTTGCCGTTGGTTCACCCTCCAATGGCCGCCGTGGCCGGTGCACTGCGGCTGGCGCACCGCGCTGATCCGAAGCCAGGAGCCAGATGCTTCTCCTGGTCTCCCATGCAGGTGCAGGGCCCAAGGACCTGGGCCATCCTCCACTGCACTCCCTGGCCACAGCAGAGAGCTGGCCTGGAAGAGGGGCAGCCGGGACAGAATCCGGCGCCCCGACTGGGACTAGAACCCAGTGTGCCGGCGCCGCAAGGTGGAGGATTAGCCTGTTGAGTCACGGCGCCAAACAAAATAAATAAATTTTTAAAAATTTTTAAAAAGTTTGAAATCAGCATCCAAATAAAATTCATATGTTGCAATTCATTGCAACATCTCACACACACACCCCACTTGCAATGTATCTGTTGATAAAACTACGTTGTCCTGTAAAATTTCCAACTACCTAGATTTTGCTGATCACTTCCTGTGGTGTCATTTAGCATATTATTCTGTCCCCTATATTTCTTCCAAATTGTTCATTAAAGTGAGAAGTTGATTAGTTTTCGGTCTCATATTCTGACAAGAATACTTCCTGAATGTTTTTTGTACCTGTGTTGGGAGGCAAGCAATGTTTGGCTATTTGTGATGGTAGCAGCCACTGGTGATCATCGTCTACACCCACATGTGCATTAGAGGTTACAAAATGGTGGTATTCTAGGTTGATCAGTCCTTGTTTCTTCTATTAGCTGGAATACTTCTAGAAACTTCTCACCCTGGCATATTCTGTGCAGGAAAGGCAGATTTGATGTTGATTCTTTCCTTTTAGTCACCAGTTCAGATAAATGAGTTTGTTGCCTAATATTCAGATATGACCATTGAGATTTTTCTCCTTTAGGATTTTTATGAATTCATAGATTTAAATATATTGCATGTATTTTGGTCCATTATAGCTATGCTTATTGATGCTCAAACAATCTCACCTTCAACCTCTAGTGTCTCTTTGACACCTGAGTCCTTGTGATAAGATTCCAGTGGCTTTTCCTTGCTTTCTGATATGACTGTGTGGTCCAGGATTAACTTGTACATTTTGTACCCAAAGTTGAAAATGAGCTATTTCTCCAAAGATATCTGGTCTTTTAGTGGAAAATGATAGTTGAAGATCACAATTGTATGCTAGCTATGTTCATTGTTATGCCATTAGTCGTTGTTTCTAAGCCTTTTCAATAAATAAGGCTTAGTAATCATTTCCCTCTAAGGTAAAGTACATCATAAATTCACCCAGTTTTTAAATATTTGAGTTTGTACCATAAGGATTATACTTAACCTCCTGGATTTTACACTTATTTCTTTTTTCCTCTAATTTATGGTCTTAGCACTTGATAGAAGTTGATACCCATAAGCCCTCACCCTCACCATTTCCAAGACTGAACTCAATTGTCTTTTACAGTTTTTTCATCCCCAAATCTGGTTGTCCATCCACGTTTCTATAAAGAGTTGATGTAGAGTTTTAACGCTGGTGAGCCTAGAGCCCAGACAGGCAAATGTAGATTAAGTCTAACATGGGGCTGGTGCCGCGGCTCACTAGGCTAATCCTCCGCCTTGCGGCGCCAGCACACCGGGTTCTAGTCCCGGTCGGGGCGCTGGATTCTGTCCTGGTTGCCCCTCTTCCAGGCCAGCTCTCTGCTGTGGCCCGGGAGTGCAGTGGAGGATGGCCCAAGTCCTTGGGTCCTGCACCTGCTTGGGAGACCAAGAGGAAGCACCTGGCTCCTGGCTTCGGATTGGCGCAGGGCGCCAGCCGTCAGCCGCACCTGGCTCCTGGCTTCGGATTGGCGCAGGGCGCCAGCCGTCAGCCGTAGCGGCCATTTGGGGGGTGAAACAACGGAAAAAGGAAGACCTTTCTGTCTCTCTCTCACTGTCTAACTCTGCCTGCAAAAAAAAAAGTATCAATAGTTTTTGTTCCTTTTTATTAATGAGTAGCATTGCACTCCATAGATGAAGCACACTTTCACTATTCACCAGCTTGAGAACACTTAGATTTTTTCCAGTTATGGTAATTGTGAATAAACTCATATACACGTTTTTGTGAACAAAATCTCCTGGATAAATACCTAGGAGCCATATTGTTAGGCTATATGGGGCATTTTTATTATTTAAGAAATTTTCAGACTGTTTTCCAATGGCTGTACCATTTTGTACTGTACAACAGGTCCAGTTGCTCTGTATTTTGCCAACATTTGCTATTATCAGTGTTATTGTTGAAATTTTTTAAATATTTTTTTTTGACAGGCAGAGTGGACAGTGAGAGAAAGATAGACAGAGAGAAAGGTCTTCCTTTTTGCCGTTGGTTCACCCTCCAATGGCCGCTGTGGCCGGCACATCTCACTGATCCGAAGCCAGGAGCCAGGTGCTTCTCCTGGTCTCCCATGGGGTGCAGGGCCCAAGGACCTGGGCCATCCTCCACTGCCTTCCCGGGCCATAGCAGAGAGCTGGCCTGGAAGAGGGGCAACCGGGATAGAATCCGGCGCCCCAACCGGGACTAGAACCCAGTGTGCCGGCACCACAAGGCGGAGGATTAGCCTGTTAAGCCACGGCGCCGGCCATTGTTGAAATTTTAAAGCAAATTTGTAGATTCTTTATTTCTCCTATCAGTTCTATCAGTTTCTACTTCATATGTTTGGAACTCTGTTATTATACTCATAGGTATTCAGGGTTGTTATCTTGGTGTATTAATCTTTTTTGGGGGAAAGATTTATTTTCTTTCTTTGGAAGAGTTATAGAGAGACTGGGAGAAACTCACATAGAGAGAGCTATCTTCCATCCGTTGGTTCACTACCAAATGCAGGGTCGATGCTGATCCAGGCAGAAGTCAGGCGCCTGGAACTCCATCCAGGTCTCCCATGTGATGGGTATTGTTCTGTCTACCATGTATGTTGCAAATATTTTACACTATTTTATGTCTTGTCACTCTCTTAAGGCAACTTTTTAAAAAAGTTTTTTTAAGATTTATTTATTTGTTTGGAAGTCAGAGTTACACAGAGAGAGAAGGAGAGGCAGAGAGAGAGATCTTCCATCTGCTGGTTCACTCCCCAATTGGCTGCAATGGCTGGAGCTGTGTGATCCGAAGCCAGGAGCCAGGAGCTTCTTCTGAGTCTCCCACTTCAGGGCAGGGGCCCAAGGACCTGGGCCATCTTCTACTGCTTTCACAGGCCATAGCAGAGAGCTTAATGGGAAGTGGAGCAGCCAGGACTCGAACAGGCATCCATATGGGATGCCAGCACTGCAGGTGGCGGCTTTACTTGCTGTATCACAGCGCCAGCCCCATATTAAGGCAACTTTTTTTTAATTGAAAGATTAGAGAAAGGAAGAGAGAGAGCAAGAGAGAATTTTCCATCTTCTAGTTCACTCCCCAAATGGCCACAATGATCAGGGCTGGGCCAGGCCTGAGCCAGGAGTTTTATCCAGGTCTCCCATGTGGGTGACAGGGGCCCAGACACTTGGATCATCTTCCACTGCTTTTCCCAGGCGCATTAGCGGGGAGCAGGATTGGAAGATCAGTGTCCATATGGGATGCCAACATAGTTGGCTGCGGCGTAACCTGCTATGCCACGATACCAAGCCCCCAGTTAAGGCAATTTTTATTGACAGATTCCTATTTTTAATTTTGGCTGATTTGTCAAACTTTCCCTTATCATTGGTGTTTTTTATATTCTGTTTTAGAAATCTTTTCCTACTTCAAGCCATGAAAATACTGTTGTGGGTTTTTGGTTTAAAAAAATTTGATTGTTTCATCTTTCACGTTTAGAATCATGATTTGCTCTGCTTAATAGGTTTTTGGTATGTGAAGCTGAGGAGGTCAGATTTCATTTATTTCTATAGAGATACCCAGTTGTCATGGCAACTGACCAGTTATTGAAAAGAACTTCCTTCCTCTATAGCTCCACAGTGCCATATTTGTTGTAAATCAGATTCATATTTGTGTATATTTTCAAACTCTCAGAGGTGTGCGGTAGAATTCTTTGTGATGATGGAAATGCTCTGCGTCTGCCCTTCCAGTGTGGCCACCGTGTGCCTCCGAGCACTTGGTATACAACTAGTGTGACTAAGGGACACGGTTGTTAACATTCCTTAACGTGAGCTTATGTGGCCACCTGTGAACACTGCCTGCCGTACTGACCTGTGAACGTCGTTCCGTTGACTTCTTTGTGCCTTATGGATCCTTGTGCCAGTGCTTGCTTAATTACTGTAACTTTATACTCAGTCTTTACATTTTTTTCTTCTCCATCAAGACTGAGGTAACCATTCCAGGCCTTTTGTTTTGTATGCAAATTTTACAGTCCATTTCCACAGAACCTCTGCTGTGATTTCTTTTTTTTTTCTTTTTTTTTTTGACAGGCAGAGTTAGACAGTGAGAGAGAGAGAGAGAAAGGTCTTCCATTGATTCACCCTCCAATGGCTGCTATGGCCGGCACGCTACACCGATCCAAAGCCAGGAGCCAGGTGTTTCCTCCTGGTCTCCCATGCAGGTGCAGGGCCCAAGGACTTCGGCCATCCTCCACTGCCCTCCCAGGCCACAGCAGAGAGCTGGCCTGGAAGAGAGGCAACCAGGAGAGAACTGGCGCCCCAACCAGGACTAGAACCCAGGGTGCCAGCGCCACAGGCAGAGGATTAGCCTAGTGAGCTGCGGCGCCGGCTGTGGTTTTATTTTTTATAGTCTGTGTATAAAGGTCTTGATCATCTTTTGTTAAAAATTATTCCCAGGTGTTTTGCATCCTGTGGTATCATCTTAAATGGTATTGCTTTTAAATGCTTATCTTCTAGAGGCAGGCATGTTTTTTCCCTGGGTGGGAACCCCACTGCCTTATGCACACATCCATCCTTGGGTTGGCGAGGCCTCAGGCGTTTGTGTACGATCGGCAGTGTCTTTCCTCAGCTTGTACACCTGAAGTCTGCAATCCTTGATGTCAACGAAGAATGAGGCCCCGCTCCCACAGAATGGTGAACTGCCATCCAGCCAGAGTGACGAGGTGACTGGCAGACGCGTGGAGGCCCGGGATGTGGAGCCCCAGAGGCTCGTCCACTCGCAGTCCAAGTCCCTGTCTGCTGCCAACTTGTCTCCCCTGCCCGTGAGGGCGAAGCTGCTTCGTCCTGAGGATGTGGAGGAGGACACACAGGACGTGGACACCCTGTCCTCCTACGTCTGGTCTGAGCAAGACAGTGAAGACGTGCTGGAGTCTGCGGAGAAGGGCGAGTCCAAGGAGGACGCGCCCGTAGAGCGACCGTCCTGGGCCAATAAGATGGAGTACCTCCTGGCCCAGGCGGGCTTCTCTGTGGGCCTGGGCACCATCTGGCGCTTTCCTTATCTGTGTTTTCACAACGGAGGTGGTAAGCCCGGGTGCCAAGACTCATGGATCCACGGGGGTGGGGGTGGTTTGAAGAGCCCGGGGCCTCTCCTGGATGCTCTAGGGTCTCTTAGATATATAGGGAGGGAGGGTGGGGGCAGGGTATCTGAACACTTAGTCTCATGCAGGGGCAGGGCTAGAGGCCAGGTGGGAATAGAAAGTAGGTATCTGGGTCTTCCAGGAGTTTGGGTGCGGGGGAGTAGATACCTGGGACCGTGAGGAGTGTGGAAACACATGAGCCCTGATGTTGTGGGAGGAAATCTGCTTCCCCAGGTCCTGAATCAGAGGTTCCCAGAGCCTTTCCCGACTCTTCCTCACAGGCAGTTTCCTCATTATCTACATCCTCATGCTGTTCCTAGTCGGGGTTCCTCTGCTCTTCCTGGAGATGGCAGCCGGCCAGAGGCTGCGTCAGGGCAGCATCGGCGTGTGGAAGGTCATCAGCCCCTGGATCGGTGGTGTGGGCTATGCCAGCTTCACGGTGAGGAGAGCGGCTTCCCACGCCTGTCCTTTACACCCCACTCCCGTTCACGGCCCCGGACCCACAACGGATCCTAGGCGTTCTCTTCCGTGAGTCGGTCCCCGGTCCTCAAGCCCACACCCATCCCTCTGCTGGCCTACTTTCCCCGCCTCCAGAATTCCTCATGATCTCTAGGTGTGCATCATCGTGGCATCGTACAACAGTGTGCTCATGGCCTGGAGTCTCTTCTACCTGATTCAGTCTTTCCAGTCTCCACTGCCTTGGGCATTGTGCCCTATGATGAACTCCAGTGCTTTGGGTGAGAAGAGAAGGAAGAGAGGGGGAAGTGGGAGATAAAGAAGAGGAATGAAAAAGGAACAGGGGTTGTTTAGAGAAGTGGGATGAACAGGAAGATGGTGACATGGGGTGGAAGAAGGGGGGCGCTGGTCTGGCCGTTTCCTCCAAGGCCGGTTCACCCCAGATCCTGAGTGCACGCGGACCTCCTCCACTACCTACTTCTGGTACCGGAAGATGTTGAAGGCTACAGATGAAATTGAGTTGGGTGGGCTGCCAGTCTTGCATCTCAGCCTGTCTCTCTTTGCGACCTGGTCAATTATCTGCATCTCCATGATCAAAGGGCTCAGATCAACGGGGAAGGTAAGCTGCTGCCTCACTAATCTGATGGACTGTCTTCCGTCCAGAGCCCTAGGACCCTGCTAACTCTGGTGCGTGTCGGGTTCCAACTTCTCACTCCTTGCAGTCCGACCTCTGTTACCAATAGCCTTCGACGCTTCGACGTTTCTATCCCCAACTTCTGCCTTTGCCGAACTCTGTGAACCACGCTTTCCACGCAGATGCTGTATGTCTCAGTGCTTCTCCCCTATATCATCCTCTTCTGCCTCCTGATCCGGAGTCTGCTGCTGGAAGGCGCCTACTTTGGTCTCAAGAGTTTGTTGGCGACCAAGGTGAGGAGTCCTTGTCCTGTAAATGGGGGTGTCGGGCAGCGTGATGTAGTCTGACTAGCTCCCTCCCGCATCGTCTTCTCGTCCTTCTCCAGCAGGTTTACCTCTCCGCCCTTTGTGTCCCATTTGCCTGGCACTTTTCCCTTTCAGGCAACAGCCCTGTACTCCATGGAAGTGTGGCGCCGCACAGGGAACCAGCTGTTTTTGTCCACAGGCCCTGGCTTTGGCAGCTTCACCGCGATCAGCTCATACATCCCTCGGTCCAACAACTGTGTCACGGATGCCTTTGCTGTGGCCCTTCTCAACCTGGCCGCCTCGATGACTGCCACTCTGGTCGTATTTGCCATAATGGGCCACTTGGCCACGGTGGACACCAAGAAATGTTACCTGAAGTGAGTGCCATCTTTCATTTGGAGATCACCACAAAGACCTTTTAGGAAATCATCACAAAGTCTTGGAGATGGCCCACAGAACTCCAGTCTCAGGCCCCCATTCCTCAGGGATGTTGGCTCAGTCAATACACAGCCCTCAGATTGGACCATCCTAACCTTAGAGACATCTGATCTCTTCAGTTCCTTCACAACCACCTTTATGAACTAGGGAAGTCCCACTCGGAGGTTCCAAAAGTGTGTTCACCCCTTCTCACACGGGGACAGCCGTGGAAAAACCATGGAATACCTTCAGCTAAACTGTTAGACCAAAAACAGGCCTATACCGCCAGGGCCTTCGTGGCCTATTTGTTTCTCATTTTCTTCTCCTGTGGCATTCATTTTAAAAAATAGTCATCAGATACTTATAAAACATCTTCTCTCTACCATCCCCTGTTTTGAGTTCTGGAAAAATGGCACATTGGACCCCCATCCCTTAGGAGAATCACAGTCTTGAGGAAGCAGATACTGAGCAGATAATAACAAACTCAGAGGCGCTCACTGCCTGGACTGCCTGCACTGCCTGAGACGGCTTCCCCACAGAGGAAGCTGGGGGAAATCAAACCTGACAGATACCCACGGCTGGGATTCACTCCGACGTTTCCCATCTTAAAAACCATTGATTTATTTATTATTTTAAAAGTTGGGTCACACCATAGTGTTTTCTGTAGTTTCTTGATTTGCCCTATGAAGACAGAACTTGAACTGAGGGAGAATTTCAGGAATTAACCCTGTGGAGAATGGGTGCGGGAATAGAGCTCGGGTAGAAAGGAGCGTGGTGCACCAGAACGTGCTGAGACGAGAGCGTGGCGCGTTGGAGGAGGTCTGACTGCTGAGCACGACTGAAGCGAACTGAGGGAGACGTGTGGCGGAGAGGCCAGTGCGTGAGGAAGCTGCAAAGCTCTGGTGTTGTGCCGGGTAGATTCAGCAGCAGGGAGAGCCCTAAAGCCCTAATGACCCTGTGGCAAGACCCCTCTGGGGGCCGCTTCAGTCAGAAACCCTCCAGCCCCTGCCCAACATGACTTCGTAGTTATGAAAGTAGGTGGCAGGCGGTTTACTCTCAGATCCTGGAGGCCTGGGTGTCAGCGTGGGCTCCACCTAAACCAGATCAAACCTCGGGGCTGGTAACTCCCCCTTTCTCCTAAGACACCAAGTGGTTTACCTGATTCTGCTCCTGTCCCCAGGAATGCTGACACAGTGGTGAAGCTGGCGGCTACTGGGGTCCTGCCTCCCGAGGCCCTGCCCCCAGATAGCCTGTATCAGGATCCCAGCGCCATCTACATGAAGTGGATCCAGGGCCTCCCCACGGAAATCAAAAACAAGGTCCTACAACATTTGACTACTTGCAACTTAACTAGGCAATTGACTGAGGTGGGTAAGGGTTAGAGACGGGCCCTTGAGTTCCCTTAAGCCCACAGTGGACCAGAAACGCCAGCTGTCTTCTTCAGCTGTCTGTGGACCCCAGGCAAGCAGTTCTCACAGCACCCTGGCAGCCGTGCTGGAGGCGCACGTCCTCTTACAGTGAGGCGCTGTGGCCTCCTAGCACCAGCGCTGCAGGTGACAGAAGCTAGACCCAACTGTTGTAGGAAGACATGCCCGCTCCAGGGCCAGGCTGTAGGAACAGGGCCATAGCCGTTCCCAGGCCAGGGGAGGGGAGGCAACTTGGGGCTCCTTCTGAGCTCAGAGTTCCCACCATGCTCTCTTTTATTCACAGGTTATGGAGGGTCCAGGTGTGGCCTTTGTGGCGTTTACTGACCTCATCTCTGTGTTTTCTGGACCCACCTTCTGGTCCATCATCATCTTCCTGATGCTGGCAAACCTGGGGCTCAGCACCATGATAGGGATCATGCAGGGCATTATCACCCCCTTGCAGGACACCTTCTCTGCCCTCAGGAGGCACGCCAACCTGCTCACAGGTACTTGGGCCCTCAGCCGGCCCTTACCTTAACCCGACTGGGGTCCTCACGCAGCCCGGCTTGAACTCTGACCTCGACCCCACCCTGCTGTGTCCCTCCAGTGGGCGTCTGTATGTCGATGTTCCTGGGCAGCCTCATCTTTGCCAGGCCCTCGGGCAGCTACCTTGTGAACCTGCTGGATGATTACTGGGCTTCTCTGCCCCTCTTCTTCATTGTCATCGTGGAGAACGTGGCCATGGCCTGGATCTATGGGGCCAGGAGGTGATGTCCCAAGCCCAAAGTCTCCTGCTCTGCACCCATAGAGTGCAGGTCCCTAGGGAGCGCTGGTCCCTTCCTTGCTCCAACTACTCTCCCAGGACTCAGAGCAAGCCCCAGCAGGGTGGGAGGGAGAAAGGGAAGACAGAAGTCCACCTCAAGTCCAAGGGGCTTCTGAGCCCTGCTCTTCTCCAGGGGAGTGTGGATGTCTGAGACATGGACCCCTTGCTTCTCAAATGTGGTTCCTGGACCAGCAGCCCTGGCATCATCTTATTAGAAAAGCAGAGCCGGCGCTGCGGCTCACTAGGCTAATCCTTCACCCGGCACACCAGGTTCTAGTCCCGGTCAGGGCACCGGATCCTGTCCCGGTTGCCCCTCTTCCAGGCCAGCTCTCTGCTATGGCCCGGGAAGGCAGTGGAGGATGGCCCAAGTGTTTGGGCCCTGCACCTGCATGGGAGACCAGGAGAAGCACCTGGCTCCTGGCTTCAGATCAGCGCGGTGCACCAGCTGCGCCACACCGGCTGCGGCGGCCATTGGAGGGTGAGCCAATGGCAAAGGAAGACCTTTCTCTGTCTCTCTCTCTCACTGTCCACTCTTCCTGTCAAAAATAAAAAAATAAAAAGAAAAGAAAATTTAAAAAAGGAAAAAAAAGAAAAGCAGACCCTCGGGCTCCAGCCCAGGCCTTCAGATTTCAGCATCTTAAGAGACCTCAGGTGATTCGTGCCCACACTTGAGAATCGAGGGTGGCAGCACTCCCAGGCTGTGCTGGTCTTTGCCTGTTCGCTCGCGCATGCACTCTCATTCTCACCTATTTCTTAGGGCTGCCTGTGTGCCAGGCGGGTCTTACGGTGAGTACCAGGGACTCGGGTGAGTCACCTGGAGTTCCGCTCTCAGGTACAGAGTCCAAACACAAAAGCAGATGTAAGCACATCCCTAGGCAGGATGCCCGGTCTGTGGCAGAGTTGCTGGAGGTCTCCAGCACGCAGGTGGTCACTTAAAGAAGGAGGAAGTGCTAGGCAAGGGGTCTTAGACGACGGGGTGTCTGCAGAGTCTGTGCAGGGGGGAAGTCAGTCGAGGGAGAAAACTAGAGCAGCGCACTGTGGACAGAAGGACCGGACTTGGATCTGTCGTAGGGCTCCAAAGGTGCATCAGAGAGAGCTGCATGCATGGGCTGGAAACAAGCAGTTTAGGAACTTGGCCTTTATCCTGGGCAAGGGCTGGAAATGTTCCTCTAGCAATCCTGGGACTGAGGCAGAGACAAACTTGAAAGGGGACAAGGTGGAAGCGATAAGAGTGGATGTGGAGGGGCTGTGGAGGTGAGCAGGGCTTCCAGAAATGCTAAAGGCCCTCTCCTCCCCTGGCCTGGGCTGGCGCCATCCCCTCAGGCTGGGGGGTCCTGAGTGGGTCTCCCCAAGTCCCACTGCCCTTCCTGCAGGTTCCTTGCAGACGTGATTGTCATGCTGGGCCACGCCCTCTCCCCTGTGTATCGCTGGCTGTGGTCCTGTCTGTCTCCGGTTGTGATGCTGATTCTGTTTGTGACCACGCTGATCCACCTTTGTGTGAAAAGCATCACCTACGTGGCCTGGGACTCGAGCATTGTGAGCCTCCCCCCCGAGGGACCCCGGGGACCCCCGGGGAGTGGGGCCCTGATCCTTCACTCCGCTCTTGCCTCACGGTCCCGTCACCTTATTCGCTGGCTCCCTGGGGATTCAGATACTTAAATTCCTTGCCCTGGCTCGGCTCCCACCCCCACCCTCTCCAGCCTTCCAGTTCACATGATCAGGGCATTCTAAATCTCCTGTCCTCTTTCTGCACAGTCGGATGAGGTGATCCGGGTCTACCCACGGTGGACTAACGTGCTGCTCGTGGTTCTCATCATCACCACCATCTTGCCCATCCCTGCCTACTTCTTGTACATCCTCATGAAGGTGGCTTTCCCGGTCTCCAAGACCCAAAGTGGCAGCACCATCATCTTCAAACCTGAAACCAGAGAGTCCTCACAGAAACCTGGCTCACGGCTTAAGGAGAGGCAGATCTCAAAGGCTAAAAAAATGGATAAATAACCAGCCAAAAACCCCAGTTTCCTGCCATGTGAGTAGCTCCTCTTGAAAATAAAGACTCAGTTCAGTTGGCACAACCTCGGCTCTTTTTCAAAACAGAGCTCTCTGGCTGGTGTCGTGACATTAGAAGAGGGAATGACAGCTGCTGGTGTAACTGCACCTAAAGACCTCTGATCTCCTAGGCTGCAATGCCTTGTATTTTTTTAGACTGGGGCCTACCAGGAGGTTCCTTCTCCTCAGACCCATAATAATGGTGTTGTCTGGCTCCCAGTATCCGGTTGATGGCAATCCCACTCTCTTAGGCTTCCTTCCCCTGGAACGGGTCTGTGCTCCGTCTGGTCCCTCTGACACCAGGACAGAAGTGGTGGTGGCAAATAAACCAGGTTGGTGTAACCTGACTTTTGTCATTAAAAAAGTGTCCACCTCCTAGTTTAGCCTTCACTGGTTCTGTTAAATGTGAGTGCTGGAATCTGGGGCTCTCCAGGCCTGCTGCTTCCTGGAGGTGGACTGAGCCAGGCGGAGGGGATTTCCCCAAAAACCAGCAGACCCGGGGGCCGGCGCCGTGCTGTGGCGCTGGCATCCCACATGTGCTTAGTTCGTGTTCCGGCTGCTCCTCTTCTGATCCAGCTCTCTGCTTATTACCTGGGAAAGCAGTGGAGGATGGCCCAAGTGCTTGGGCCCCTGCACCTTTGTGGGAGACCCGGAAGAAGCTCCTGGCTCCTGGCTTCAGAGTGGCTCAGCTCCAGCCATTGCAGCCATTTGAATACCTTTCTCTCTGTCTCTCCCTCTCTCTGTAACTCTACCTCTAAAATAAATAAATAAATAAATCTTTTTAAAACCAATAGCAGTAGGGCCGGCACTGTGGCTCACTTGGTTAATCCTCTGCCTGCAGTGCCAGCATCCCATAGGGCGCTGGGTTCTCTCCCAGTTGCTCCTCTTCCAGTCCAGCTCTTTGCTGTGGCCCAGGAGTGCAGTGGAGGATGGCCCAAGTGCTTGGGCCCTGCACCCCATGGGAGACCAGGAGAAGCACCTGGCTCCTGACTTCGGATCAGCGCAGCGTGCTGGCCATAGCAGCCATTTCAGGGGGGTGAACCAATGGAAGGAAGACCTTTCTCTCTGTCTCTCTCTCTCAATGTCTAACTCTATCTGTCAAAAAAAAAAAAAAAAAAAAAAAAAAACAAAAAAACAGCAGCAGCAGATTCATTGGTTATGGTACAATGGCTAACTACCAGCTAATTGGTGAGTTCCTCTTGTATATCTTTTAAAGATTTTATTTATTTATTTGAGAGGTAGAGTTACAGACAGTGAGAGGGAGAGACAGAAAGGTTTTCCATCTGTTGGTTCACTCCACAAATGGCCCCAACAGCCGGAGCTGCGCCGAACTGAAGCCGGGAGCCAGGAGCTTCTTCCAGGTCTCCCACTTGGGTGCAGGGGTCCAAGGACTTGGGCCATCTTCCACTGCCTTCCCAGGCCACAGCAGGGAGCTGAATCAGAAGTGGAGCAGCCAGGACTAGAACCAGCGCTCATATGGGATGCCGGCACTGCAGGCCAGAGCTTTAGCCCACCGGTGCCACAGCACCAGCAATAAATATAAATTTCAAAAGTACAACTTTTGGATTATAGGGGTTCTTCCCCCCATAATCACCCTCCCACCTGCAAACCATCCCATCTCCTATTCCTTCTCCCATCCCATTCTTCATTAAGATTCATTTTTAATTATCTTTATAAACAGAAGATCATTTCTATACTGAATAGATTTCAACAGTTTGCACCCACACAGACACACAAAGTATAAACTACTGTTTGAAGGTTGGTTTTACCATTAATTCTCATAGTACAACACATTAAGGACAGAGGTCCTACCTGGGGAGCAAGTGCACAGTGACTCCTGTTGTTGATTTAACAATCGACACTCTTATTTATAATGTCAGTAATCAGCCGAGGCTCTTGTCATGAGCTGCCTCCCTCCCTCCTCTCTCTCCCTCCCTCTCTCCCTCTCTCCTTCCTTCTCCATCTCCCCACCTTACTCTGCCTTTTAAATAAATAAAATAAATCTTTAAAAAAAAACTGTGGAAACACATAATTTATAAGGCCTCAAAGAATTCCTACAGAAAAACTTTGAGTGAATGTTGCCAAAAAGAACCACAAGACATAAGGAGCTCCATCCGGGTCTCTCACGTGGGTGGCAAGTACTTGAGCCATCTTCTGCTGCCTTCCCGGGTGCATTAGCAGGGAGCTGGGGTGGAAGTGGAGCAGCCGGGACTCACATCAGTGCTCCAGTATAGGATGCTAGCTTTGCAGGTGGCAGTTCAGCCTGCTGCACCACAGTGCGGACCCCACGGGATTTTTACTAAAGCAAGCATTGTTTTCCTGTTGCAAAATCATTCTGAGTAGTCCCAAGGTCAGCAATTAGCTTTGTTAATCAGAATATTGCAAGGAAAAGGAAGATGTACACATTGGGCCACAATATAAAACCCCGCACTCAGTAACTGAGGAGCACGTATCTTCTCAGCCTGCAGTGTGAGGCTGGTCACACGTAGCACACACAGCACACACAGCACACAGCACACGTAGCACACACAGCACACACAGCACACACAGCACACAGCACACACAGCACATGTAGCACACAGCACACATAGCACACGTAGCACACACAGCACACGTAAAACACACAGCACATGTAGCACACACAGCACACACAGCACACGTAGCACACACAGCACACAGCACACACAGCACACACAGCACATGTAGCATATGCCTCAGCAAACGCCACAGTCTCTCAACTTCGATGCCTATGCTTCTCTTCTTGTTCTTTTTTTTTTTTTTTTGACAGGCAAAGTGGACAGTGAGAGAGAGACAGAGAGAAAGGTCTTCCTTTACCGTTGGTTCACCCTCCAATGGCCACCGCGGTAGGCGCGCTGCGGCCGGCGCACCGCGCTGATCCGATGGCAGGAGCCAGGTGCTTCTCCTGGTCTCCCATGGGGTGCAGGGCCCAAGCACTTGGGCCATCCTCCACTGCACTCCCTGGCCACAGCAGAGAGCTGGCCTGGAAGAGGGGCAACCGGGATAGGATCGGTGCCCCGACCGGGACTAGAACCCGGTGTGCCGGCGCCGCAAGGCGGAGGATTAGCCTAGTGAGCCACGGCACTGGCCCTCTTCTTGTTCTTAATGCTTTGTTACTTTTATTTCTCCCACCTGTCCTTAAGCAGGCCAACAGGTGGTATTTGGACTTATTTATAATTTTACTTGCATTGTTTTCTGTCTCATTAATGTCCCCTTTATTTTTTATTGTATAAATTTTTATTTTTGTTTTAATTCTTCTGCTTTCTTAATTTTTTAAGTAATATATTGACACATTAGGTTCAGGGTCACAGCTAATGCATAATAACTACAATTCTTGTGTTAATGTGATACTAATACGAAGAGGACAGATTTAATGTGTTCATAGATACAGTTCTAAGAATATAATCATACTTTCCTCCCTTCCCCCTCCCCCTTCCTTCTTTCCTTTCTCGGATTTTCTTTTTCAATTCAACAATCACTCATGATTATATATCTATATATATATAAATAAAATTTGTAAGGCAGAGTTACAGAGAGAGGAGGAGAGGGAGAGATTTTCCATCTACTGGTTCACTCCCCAAATGACTGCAGCAGCCAGGGTTGAACCAGGCTGAAGCCAGAGACTTCACCAGGTCTCCCACGCGGGTGCAGGGGCCCAAGCACTCGGGCCATCTGCTGCTGCTTTCTCAGGTGCATTAGTAGGGAGCTGGATTGGAAGTGGAGCAGCTGGGACTCGAACCTACACCGGTATGGGATGCTGGTGTCACAGACGGAGGCTTAACCTGCTGCTCCACAACACCGGCACCTCTCTGATTTCTTTAGAGAAGGAACAAGTTCCTTTATTTAGCCATCTTTAGTCTTTAATAATAAAGTCAGAGCTTAGCATTTGCTGAGTGTAATTTTTTCTGTATGTCAAAGATTTTCTATATCACAAGGATTTTTGTATTTCAAAAATGTTTCCTGTATTTTGTAGATTTTCTGTGTTTCAAAGATGGATGCCACACAGCAAGTGCAGCTTTCCCCTCTAAACCACATGCCGGCCCCTAAACTTACCTTTCCATTCTGTTTCCATGAACTTTCTGGAGCGTTCTTGGATACTGTTGTGTAGGTCCGTCTTTCAGATCCGTTTGCCCTGGTGATTCCTCTCAACTGTATTCCTCTAATTTAGTCTATGTCTTCGACTTGCCATGCCACCATATACATGGCGATAGTAAGCAGTTCTCCTACAATACACTTGCTGAGTTTCGAAGCCTGCGCATCGCTTCTGTCTCCTGTCTTCAGGAAGCGTTTCTCTGTTGAGCTTCAGCCGCGTTGAGCGCCCTTAGTTCGCTGTGTTGTGTGTGGTTCTCTGCACCTGCGCCTCCACAGCGCTGCTGGTTTTCCAGCTCTCCCATGGACTGCGACCCGTCCCATGTGTCACTGTCTTCTTTAGCAATCTGCCGATACTCGGGCCTCGTTGTGGAACGTTGTGGAAATGTCTTTACTGGGGGACCCTCCAGCACTGGAAAGCCCTCCGCTCTCCTCTCACCCGCACCCTGTCACTTCCTACAGCCCAGAGAAAACCTTTCTCGGAACTTCCTGCCAGGACTCCCCGGGAGCGCCAGTCCTCACTCACATCCCCCAGCCCAACAGCTGCTCCACTTAGGAGACAGATGGCTGGCAGCCGGGCAGAGGGGCCTGCCACGGGACACTGACCCAAGAGCTGCCTTCACATCTCTGCTCTCACTTGATTCAGTCTGACGCTAACACTTACCGCCTGCCCTCAGCTTAGATGCCAGTCGCAAATGGGGCCCCCGGCGCACCCATACTTCTGTCTCACTGACTGCAAAGCTGGGATTTCCCACAATGCCCCTTTCACGTGTGCTAATTTGCTAGAACAGCTCACAGAGCTCAGGAGGGCCCTCCACTTACCTCCATGGGTTTACTGAGAAGGATGGGACTACAGAGTAGTCCAGTGGGGGAGCTATAATAGAGCAAGGTTGGGCAGGGCAGTGGGGGCAGGGAGAGAGCCCCTGGCACTGCTCGCTCCCCCATCTCAGAAGCTCTGCAGAGCTCATGCGGCCGTTCCATCTCCTAGCTCTAATGACCCAGTCACCTGTCACGGCTGATTAGCTGTCTCCAGCCCCTTTCTCCTCCCCACCAGTCAGGGGATATGGCTGTAACCCTCAGATCAGCCCCCAGACTAAAGCCATCCGTGGGCACATCAAGAATGATTTTATTAGAACAGGAGATGCGCCTAGAACCCAGGAAACCCCAAGGGTTTTAGGAGCTCTGAGGAACTAGAGACAAAGATGAAACAGATCTCCTATGTGCCACAGTCTCACAGCACCTCTGCATTTTCACACGTGGCTGTACAGAGTGAGGGTTCGTGAGGATCGGCTCCTGCCCTGGGAAAGCTCTCACCCGTGTATCAACACGTCCTGGGCTCACAAGAAGCCCCCCGGCTCCTCCCTAGCCGCCCCCGAGTTCCTCACAGTTCATTTTTCTATTGTTTGGACCTGCATGTGGCAGGAAAACTTGTATCCAGTTGTAGATGCGCAGGCCAAGTTTCACTGCCGCTGGGGAGCTTAGGTGGTAGAACTGACTGCAGGTCCCAGTGCAGTAGCCTGGATGCTGGTCAGGAGCAGCAGCAGGTCTCCCTGAGGCCCCAGCCCCAGGGAGACCGTCACAGACTGCCTCAGAAAAAGCTTCGCCACGCGTGAGCTCGCAGTCCAAGAGTACAAACAAGTGAGGGCGCTGTGAGTGAGACTCGGGAGGTAAAACGTTGCAGCTTTGGGTATTAAACATTTTACGTATTAAATTTTTAATATAATTGTTATGTGTTTTTATATAAAGACATTCATAATACTTTTCTTTTATGGGTTCTTGTTTTTACTTTATTCTTAGAAAGCTCTTTCCTATGACAATAGTAAAGAAATATTCAGGGGCTGGAGCTGTGGTGTAGCAGTAGAGCTGCTGCCTGTAGTGCCGGCATCCCATATGGGCATCATTTTGAGTCCCGGCTGCTCCACTTCCGATCCAGCTCTGTGCTGTGGCCTGGGAAAGCAGTAGAAGATGGCCCAGGTCCTTGGGCCCCTGCACCCATGTGGGAGACCCGGAAGAAGCTCCTGGCTTTGGATCGGCCCAGCTCTGGCCATGGCAGCCATCTGGGGAGTGAACCAGCGGATGGAAGACTCTCTCTCTCTCTCTCTCTCTCTCCTCTCTCTCTCCTCTCTCTCGCTCTGCCTTTCAAATACATAATTTTTTTTTAAATGCACCCACATCTCTTACTAGTGAGTTACGTTTTCATGTTCTACACTGTGATCCTTGAGTCGTCTGAAGCATGTTCTGGTCCAAGGACCTAATTTCTTCCCAGGTGTCTTGGCAGAAGTCCCAGCCCAAGCACGGGATAATTCCTCTTTCAGCCACTCGTGTGAAACGCCGCCGTGCGTCTCCTCGCGCTGTTTGGAGATCTGCTCTGGAAGGACCTCGTTTTATTTTTGTTTTTTTAAACATTTATTCATTTACTTGACAGAGTTACACAGAGGAGAGGCAGAGAGAGAGAGAGAGTGAGAGAGAGAGAGAGGGAGGGAGGGAGGGAGGGAGGGAGGGAGGTCTTCCATCCGCTGGTTCACTCCCCAATTGGCCTCAACAGTCAGAGCTGCACTGATCCGAAGCCAGGAGCCTGGAGCTTCCTCCGGGTCTCCCACATGGGTGCAGGGGCCTAAGCACTTGGGCCATCTTCTACTGCTTTCCCAGGCCACAGCAGAGAGCCGGATCGGAAGTGGAGCAGCCAGGACTCGAACCGGAGCCCATAAGGGATGCCGGCACTGCAAACGGCGGCTTTACCCGGCACAGTGCCGAACCCGACCCCGTTTTAGGTCTTAAAGCTTCGTGCTGTGTGGACTCTTGACAGCATAGTGGGTAAGACAGCGCGAACCCTAGAATGGGCTGCCTGCCTTAGTACCCTGGTTACTCCCTCCCTCCCTCCCTCCACGCGGTGACGCCATCGCCGCTAGTCGGACTAAGTCTGCCTAGCAACGGACGGTGTCCCTCAGCACCCCACGGGGTGAATGTGCCTGGTAAGTGGAGCTGACCTGGGGGATTGGAGAGAAAATCCTCCGAGGAGCCAGCGGCGAGGGTGGGGACCGGGTCTCAGATGTCGGACCGTGGGGCAGGGCCCCCAGTCCCCCGGCCCGAGGGCTGGGTCGCCGCCCTGGCACGGCGTGGGCTAGAGGGCCTGTGGCGGCTGACGCGGATGTAGGCCCCTCCAGGGCGAACTGACTGCGGCGCAAGATGGAAATGGCCCCTGGCCCTGGCCGTGGCTCTAGCGGACTCTGCGCCCGGGGGTCGCGTGCGCTGCCCCCTCCCACCGCCGACCCCGCCCCAACCGAGCTCCGGAGAAGGCGACCGGTCTCCTGCGGCTCGTGCACCGGTGGCAGGTAAAGGGGGCGGGGGCGGCTCCCGCTCTGGACCCGACCTCTCTCTCTCACCGGAACTGAGGGATCCGGGACCCCCGAGTCTCGGAGGGGAGGGGCAGGGCAGAAGCCAGTGGGTCCATCTCCTTCCCTCCCTCTTCTCCCACTCCAGTCGTGGGTGGACCAGCCCTAGAGACTCAGGACCCCCCCCCCCCCCGTGAGTCCTCGGCTGACTCCCAAGCGGACTCCCGTACTCTCCGTCCGTCCAAAGAGTGTCTTAGGGGCCCTGGGGCCGGCTGCCGCTCCCGTGGTGCTTCGGAGCCTGGAGGGCAGAAGGTGCAGCGGGAGGCACGCGAGAGGCGAGAGAGGCCAGGGAGACGCCTCCCGCAGCTCCGGATACACGGGTACACGGCTGTATCAGAATCCCATGCAGGTACGAAGTCTTGGGAGGCGGGGAGCCGGGGGCCGGGCTGGGTGGCCCTGGGACGTTTGTATTACTCTGGAGTATTAGCAGGTACTAAAAATCGTGTTTTAAAAATTCTATCTGAGAGACACACACGCATAGAGCCCCCACCTGCTGGCTCATTCCCCAAATGTCTGCAAAGACCAGGGCTGGGCCAGTGGGCGCAGGAAACGCTGTCCAGTCCCCCAGGGGAGCCCAGTCACTTGAGCCATCATTGCGGTCAGGAAGCTGGGGTCGGAGCTGAGCTGGGAATCCACGGGAATCATGTTTTCAAAGAATCTTACGACCTAGGGAAGCAGTCATGACATAATGTTTATACACTCAGTATATCCAATTTATAAGGAATACACACATAGGCTCATAAAGTATGTCCTATATGTAGTATTTAACAGTTATCCAATATACTATATAATATCTAATTATATTATATATAGCCTATACATAATATATAAATATCTAATTTGTGAGACATATATGCATTTTTATATAAAGATTTATTTATTTATTTGAAAGTCAGAGTCTCACAGTGAGGAGAGGCAGAGAGAGAGAGATCTTCCATCCAATGGTTCACTCCCCAATTGACTGCAATGGCTGGAACTGTGCCGATCCAAAGCCAGGAGCCAGGAGCTTCTCCTGGGTCTCCCACGCAGGTGCAGGGGCCCAAGGACCTGGGCCATCTTCTACTGTTTTCCCAGGCCACAGCAGAGAGCTGGATCAGAAGTGGAGCAGCCTGGACTAGATCCGGTGCCCATATGGGATGCCGGTGCTTCAGGCCAGGGCGTTAACCTGCTGCACCATAGTGCTGGCCACAAGACATATATGCATTTTAACGATACACATGATTGGCTGTTTTACAATTAGTGCTTTTTGAGTCCTATTTTTAAAAATTTGCCCAGTTAAACTCAGACATTTTCATGTGTTTGGGATCTCTTTTATGTTAACTTTTTTTTTTAAGATTTATTCATTTATTTGAAAGTCGGAGTTATGCAGAGAGAGAGAGGAGGGAGAGAGAGAGAGAGAGAGAGAGAGAGAGAGGTCTTCCATCTGATGGTTCACTCCCCAATTGGCTGCAATGACCAGAACTGTGCTGATCCAAAGCCAGGAGCCAGGAGCTTCTTCCAGGTCTCCCACGCAGGTGCAGGGGCCCAAAGACCTGGGCCATCTTCTACTGCTTTCCCAGGCCATAGCAGAGAGCTGGATTGCAGGTGGAGCAGCTGGGTCTCAAACCAGTGCCTATATAGGATGCTGGCACAGCAGACGGCAGCTGTACCCGCTATGCCACAGCCCCTCGTGTAAACTCTCACATGTGTTGTGGAATCACCCCTCCATCTAGCTCCAAAATATGTTCACCAATTCTGCACCCATTCAGCAACAGTTCCCCACTTCTCCCTCTCCCCGAACACCCCCCACACCCAGAAACCTCTCGTATACTCTCTGTCTCTGCATTTCCTCATTTAGATGGTTCACAGGAGTGGACTCACTGCTGGGCCTTTGTGTCTGGCTTACTCCACTGAACCAGTGCTTCCAGGGCTCACCCCGGGGACGGGACGGCATGTAGCAGAATCCCACCCCCTTCCAGGGCTCACCCCGGGGACCGCATGTAGCAGAATCCCACCCCCTTGCAGGGCTCACCCCCCCCCCGGGACGGCATGTAGCAGAATCCCACCCCCTTCCAGGGCTCACCCCCCCCCCCGGACGGCATGTAGCAGAATCCCACCCCCTTCCAGGGCTCACCCCCCCCCCCGGGACGGCATGTAGCAGAATCCCACCCCCTTCCAGGGCTCACCCCGGGGACGGCATGTAGCAGAATCCCACCCCCTTCCAGGGCTCACCCCGGGGACCGCATGTAGCAGAATCCCACCCCCTTCCAGGGCTCACCCCGCCCCCCGGGACGGCATGTAGCAGAATCCCACCCCCTTCCAGGGCTCACCCCGGGGACCGCATGTAGCAGAATCCCACCCCCTTCCAGGGCTCACCCCCCCCCCCCGGGACGGCATGTAGCAGAATCCCACCCCCTTCCAGGGCTCACCCCGGGGACCGCATGTAGCAGAATCCCACCCCCTTCCAGGGCTCACCCCCCCCCCCGGACGGCATGTAGCAGAATCCCACCCCCTTCCAGGGCTCACCCCGGGGACCGCATGTAGCAGAATCCCACCCCCTTCCAGGGCTCACCCCGGGGACCGCATGTAGCAGAATCCCACCCCCTTCCAGGGCTCACCCCGGGGACCGCATGTAGCAGAATCCCACCCCCTTCCAGGGCTCACCCCGGGGACCGCATGTAGCAGAATCCACCCCCTTCCAGGGCTCACCCCGGGGACCGCATGTAGCAGAATCCCACCCCCTTCCAGGGCTCACCCCGGGGACGGCATGTAGCAGAATCCCACCCCCTTCCAGGGCTCACCCCGGGGACGGCATGTAGCAGAATCCCACCCCCTTCCAGGGCTCACCCCGGACGGCATGTAGCAGAATCCCACCCCCTTCCAGGGCTCACCCCCCCCCCCGGGACGGCATGTAGCAGAATCCCACCCCCTTGCAGGGCTCACCCCCCCCCCCCGGGACGGCATGTAGCAGAATCCCACCCCCTTCCAGCCGGCTGGGATTATCGCCACGGGCTCTCAGGGCTCCAGCCAAGTTTTAGCATGAACAAACACTTCATCATTTGCCGCGTGCCCTTAGACAACTTGCAGACAGCTTCGGTAGAATTTTCACAAGCTGTCCTAGAGACAGGGGTCCACGGAGCTGCTCACGCTGCCTCCAGAGGGAAGCTTTTTAGTTCTACCAGTCCCCGTGGCCCACCTAGGAGCAAGGGGACCAGAGAGGAGAAGGCTAGGAGAGCGGAAGGCGGGAAGTGACGGTGACGGACAGCCAGGTGTGGGAACCACTGCTCCGCGCCCTGCGTGCGTCCGTTTGGGCCCACGTTTTCCAAGCAGACCAGATGGAGTGTTGAGCATTGACCGTGCCCTCGGCCCCCCGTGTCCATCAGGTCCATCGGCCGGAATCCATTCAGACAGGACCGACGTTTCCTGGTTGAGGACCTCCGGGTGCTGCCGGAGACTCTGCTCGGCGAGCCCAGGGTCCCCTCGGGAGTTCGGGGCCTGCAAGGAGAGAGCCATGGAGCCCTACGAGGAGTCGTCGGACGTGACGGTGGACGAGCCCTCCCCCAAGCTCTGCCCCTCCAGTTCCCTGTCCTGGATGTTCAAGGCCAAGGGGGTCCGGGCCGCCAGAGTCCAGAACTACTTCACCCAGAGCAAAAGAACCGGGACCGTCTTGACCTCCATCGCCTTCTCCGTCGGGATGGGCAGCCTGTGGCGCTTCCCCTACCTGTGCCACCGCAACGGAGGGGGTAAGGCCGGGCCCAGAGCCCCAGAGGAGGGGCCGGCGGGAGGGACGGGGCTCCCGGCCACTGGAGCGCAGCCCTGCCCACCCCCCCGCAGGCAGCTTCATCCTGATCTACTTCCTCATGCTGCTCTTCTTGGGGATCCCCCTGCTGTACATGGAGATGATGATAGGACAGTGGCTGCGGGTGGACAACATCCGGGTCTGGAAGCGTCTGGTGCCCTGGCTGGGCGGCCTGAGCTACGTCAGCATCCTGGTAAGGGGGGGGCCGCTGCCCAGGGCATCCCCGCCCCCGCGCCCGCCCCCGCCCCTCAGGCGCCCGTCTCCCCCGCCCCTGCCCCGCCCCAGGCGTGCATGCTGGTGAGCTGCTACAACAGCGCCATCACCTCCTGGAGCATCTTCTACCTGGGCAACGCCTTCCACCCCACGCTGCCCTGGGACTCCTGCCCCCTGCTGAAGAACAGCAGCGGCCCTGGTGAGCACCGGCCGGGGCGGCGGGGCCCGCGGGCGGCAGCGGAGGAAGACGGTGCCCAGAGCCGGGGTTCCCTGCAGGCTTCTCGTGCCTCCAGACCGTGCCGCACCAGCACTTCTGGTACCACAGCGCCCTGCAGGCCTCGGGCCACATCGAGGACGAGCTCCAGGCCTTGGTGCTGACCCTCAGCCTGGGCATCTTCACAACCTGGATCTTCCTCTCCTTCATCCTGGTCACGGGCATCAAGATCTGGATGTCGGTGAGTCCCGGGGACCGGCCCAGCCCCGCCCTCCCGTGATCCTCTCCGCGCTGGGTAACCTCCGCGGAGCCGTGGGCCCAGCGCCTGTCCAGTTTCCCACTCAGAGTATGTCCTCCAACCCACGCTTTGAGCCCGCCCCTTGTCACCAGACCACGTGTCCCTTCACGTGGACAGCAGCTACGGCAGCTACGGCGGGTCCGGGGGGCGCTCCGGCTGACTGCCTGCTCCCCTGCTCCTCCCGGCCCCTGGCCCCCACCGTGGACGGCCCCGCCTGCTGCCTCTGCCGAGCCCACGCTGCCCACGCCCCTCCCACTCCCCCACAGGGCCCACGCCCCTCCCACCCCCCCACAGGGCTCACCCCCCTCCCACTCCCCCACGCTGTCCACGCCCCCTCCCACCCCCCACAGTGCTCACCCCCCTCCCACCCCCCCATTGCTCACCCCCTCCCACCCCCCCACAGGGCCCACGCCCCCTCCCACCCCCCCACATGGCTCACCCCTCCCACTCCCCCACACTGCCCACGCCCCCTCCCCACCCCCCCCACTCACCCCTCCCACCCCCCATGCTCCCACACCCCCTCACCCCTCTCACCCACCCCCCACTCACCCCCTCCCACACCCCATGCTCCCACCCCCCCCCCGCTCACCCCCTCCCACCCCCCCACGCTCACCCCTCCCACCCCCCATGCTCCCACCCCCGCTCACTCCCCCCGCTCACCCCCCACCCCCCATGCTCCCACCCCCCCACTCACCCCCTCCCACCCCCCCATGCTCCCACCCCCGGTCACCCCCTCCCACCCCCCATGCTCCCACCCCCCCTCTGCTCACCCCCCCACTCCCACCCCCCTGCTCACTCCCCCCCCACTCACCCCCTCCCACCCCCCATGCTCCCACCCCCCCTGCTACCCCCTCCCACCACCCCGCTCACCCCCATGCTCCCCCGCACTCCCCCCACACTGCCCACACCCCCTCCCACCCCCCACACTGCTCACCCCCTCCCACCCCCCCATGCTCCCACCCCCCGCTCACTCCCCCCCATTCACCCCCTCCCACCCCCCATGCTCCCACACCACCACCACCCCGCTCACTCCCCCCCTGCTACCCCCTCCCACCCCCCATGCTCCCACCCCCCCACTCACCCCCTCCCACCCCCCCGCTCACCCCCCCATGCTCCCCCCACCCCCCATGCTCCCCCCGCTCCCCCTCCCCCCCCAGCCTCGCCCTGACCCCCTGTCAGATGCTCACTTTCCAGGTGCTCCTCCTGTATATTTTCCTGCTCTGCTTCTTCATCCGGGGCCTCTTCCTGGAAGGCGCAGCCAGCAGCCTCAGCCGGATGGTGACCACAGAGGTGGGCCGGGCCAACGCCCCAACCCATCCCCAGCCTCCCAGGCCTCCCTCCTTCCTGTCCCGCCCCCTCGGCTCTCCAGCTCTACGCCTGTGGTGGTCCCACCCTCTCAGCCCACTGCCCTAACTCCTCTCGCCCACCCACAGCTCTCAGCCTTGGCCTCTCTGGACCTGTGGCGCCAGGCGGGCGGCCACATCCTCTACTCCCTGGGCCTGGGCACGGGCACCGTCATCACCTTCTCCTCCTACAAGGCCGGGAGTGACAGCTGTGTCAGGGTGGCCTCCTTCGTGGCGCTGGTCAGCCTGCTGACCTCGCTGCTGGCCACTTCCATCATCTTCCTGGTGCTGGGGTTCTGGGCCTCCACGAGTGGCCCTGCCTGTGTCGAGAAGTGAGTGAGTGGTCACAAGGAAAGCCCTCCCCACCCATCTGAGCCCCTGTCCACGCACTGGGCCCTCCCATCCAAACGCTCCCCATTGACTGGCAGAACATTCCCGTTATCCTCAGCGAAACCACGGGTGTGCCTGCCCTGAGGTTTCCATACCTGGAAAACGGAGTGAGGGAGGTTTCAAAGCCAGGTGCTCACTCGCCAGGGAGGCCATTCCAGCACTGGCCTGGGCTTGGGCTACAGATTTGAATCCTTGGGGCAGCCTTGAGACCCCTGTGAGACCCTGACTGGCATCGTCTTGGGTGCATCCTGGGATCAGGACCAAGCAGAGCTCTTGTTTTCAGTTAGGATGCATTGAACGAGGCGGAAGTCCACGCTTCCATGATAGCGGCCATTAAAAAATATATAGATAAAAATTATATATAATAATACATATTATGTTACATAATATTATATATAATTAAAATATAATATATAAATATAATATATATTTGGTGTATATGTGTGTGTGTGTATATACACCAAAGACTCCAATGGAAAAGCTGGGACTAACAGCTTCTAGAGCCAGTGCAGTGGCGTGCAAGGTGAAGCCTCCACCTGCAGGGCCAGCATCCCATATGGGCCCTGGTTCAAGTCCCAGCTGCTCCACTTCCCATCCAGTTCTCTGGCCAGGGAGTGCAGTGGAGGATGGCCCAAGTGCTTGGGCCCTGCACCCCATGGGAGACCAGGAGAAGCACCTGGCTCCTGCCATCGGAACAACGCGGTGTGCCGGCCGCAGCGGCCATTGGAGGGTGAACCAACGGCAAAAAGGAAGACCTTTCTCTCTGTCTCTCTCTACTGTCCACTCTGCCTGTCCAAAAAAAAAAAAAAAGAACTAAAACTCAACAATAAGAGGACAAAAATGAAACAAAAACTTGAGTATATCAGCGACAGATAAACACATTGGACTGTTCGACGTCATGATTGCTGAAAATCACCAATTTCCAGCAAAGAAACTCCTAGCAAAGTCCTGGTGAGGTCTCACTTTAATGCTGACTGGAGGGGCTGGCGCTGTGGCGCCGCAGGTGAAAGCCCCGGCCTGTGGTGCCAGCATCCCATGTGGCCGCCAGTTCAAGTCCCTGCTGCTCCACTTCCAAGCCAGCTCCCTGCTAATGCGCCTGGGAAAGCAGCAGAAGATGGCCCAAGTGCTTGGGCCCCTGCACCTGCGTGGGAGACCTGAGGAAGCTCCTGGCTCCTGCCCTTGGCTTGGCCCAGCTGCAGCCATTGTGGCCATCTGAGGAGTGAACCAGAGGGTGGAAGACCTCTCTCACTGTCTCTGCTTCTGCCTCTCTGTAACTCTGCCTTTCAAAAACTAAACCAAACCCTGTGAAGTGGGCACCGCCCCAGCTCACACTGTCCAGCAAGACAGCCCCGGCCACACGTGGCCACGGAGCACTTGAAGAATGGCGAGCACGGTGAAGCGCGGCGGAGGGACTTAGTTCTGAGCTTCACCAGTTTGTATGTGAGCAGCCACGTTCACCTGATGGCTGTCACTCTGAACCAGGTGTCCGCAGGGCCGACTCCTCCCGGCGGCGCCCCTCCCCACCCGGGGCCTGCTCTGTGGAGCCTCACCTCACAGTCTGCCCTCACGTCCACCTGGCTGTCTCCCCGGGTGCCCCTGGCTGTCTCCCCGGGTGCCCCTGTCTCAATGTCCCCTTTTCTTTTTTTTTTTAAAGATTTATTTATTTTATTTGAAAGTCAGAGTTAGAGAGAGAGGCAGAGAGGGAGAAAGAGAGAGAGAGAGGTCTTCCATCTGCTGGTTCACTCCCCAAATGGCTGTAATAGCTAGAGCTGTGCCAATCCGAAGCCAGGAGTCAGGAGCTTCTTCCAGGTCTCCCACATGGGTGCAGGGGCCCAAGGAATTGGGCCATCTTCTACTGCTATCCCAGGCCATAGCAGAGATCTGGACAGGAAGTGGAGCAGCCGGGTCTCGAACCGGCGCCCATATGGGATGCCAGCACTTCAGGCCAGGGCGTTAACCCACTGCACCACAGCGCTGGCCCCATCTATGTCCCCTTTTCATAAGGACACCCGTCCTGTTGGATCAAGGATCCACCCTGCTCCAAGGTGACCTCATCCGAATTGCACCCAAATAAGATCGCGTTCGGAGGTCCTGGGGCTCAGGACGTCCGCGTGGGACCAGTGCGGGGCAGGGTTCGGTCCACGACCCTGGGGCCCCAGCCTGCCTCCACCTGTGGGCCTGTGCGCTGGCTCAGCCCCCGGCCCGGTCCAGGCCTCCGCTGTGCCCCTGACTTGCAGACAGAGAAGGGCCAGCCCTCGCCCAGCCTTTTTCTCCCTACTTCCCCGAAGGAATGTCTCCAATTTGATGGAGCTGGTGTCCATGGGGGTGCTGCCTCGGGACGCCTCGCCCCCCGAAGACCTGTCCACGTGCCCCCTGAAGTTCCTGGCCTGGGTCGCCAGCCTCCCGCAGCACCTGCAGCCTCAGGTCGTACACAGGGCCCCGCCCTGCAGCGTCAAGAAGCAGACGGAAAAGGTGGGTTCGCGGGGCGGGGGGGGGGGGTGCTTCTCAGAGAACCCCCGAGGGCCCTGGGGGAGACGCGCGTCCCAGCAGCTTCCTGGGCCGCCCACACCTCTCAGCAGGCAGGTGGCGGCCGTAATCACGGGGTCTCTGCTGGGCGGACCTCACCTGGGCACCCCGCCAGCCGTTCACCTGAGACTGACAGCGCTAGCCCATCCCTGCGCCGAGACAGACATTGCTAGTCGATCCCTGCCGTGCCCCCGTCGCGACCTGCCTCTGCCTCAGAGCCCTTGTCGCCCACAGCTGATGGAAGGCCCCGGCCTGGCCTACGCAGCCTTCTCCCAGGTCGTCTCGCTGTTCCCCGGCGCCTCCTTCTGGGCCATCGTCTTCTTCCTGGCCCTGCTCACCACCGGCCTGGGCCCCCTGATGCGGCTCCTGCAGAGCGTCGTCTTGCCCCTGCAGAACTCCGTCCCTGTCTTCGCCAGGCACCCCAAGCTGGCCCCAGGTACCCGGGCTGTCCACCGGGGGGCGCCCGCGCACCCCGCGCCCCCAGAGCTGGCGCGTGGAGCTCAGCGCAGGCCCCTGCCCCGCCTCAGTCATCGTGTGCTCGGGAGGCCTGCTGGGCAGCCTCGCCTTCGGCAGCCGCGCCGGCAGCTACCTCGTGTCGCTGGTGGACGACCACCTGGTCCCGCTCACCCTCGTCGTCGTGGTCACCTTCCAGAACATGGCTCTCGTTTGCATCTATGGCGCCAGGAGGTGACAGGAGGAGTGCCAGGGTTTGATCTGCCCACAGCAGGGAGGGGTCCCCGGGGCCCGGCCGGTCTGAGGACAGAGGGCTGGGGCCGGCCGTTCCCTGGAACGCGGGTTCCCTGACAGCCGCCCCCCGCAGGGCCCGGGAGGAGATCTCCATGGAGCTGGGCTACCAGCTGCGGCACAGCCTCACCTTCCTGTGGGGCTACGTGACGCTGCCCGGGCTGCTGGCCCTGCTCTGCGTCTGCCTCATCCAGCTGCACCAGCCGGGAGCGGCCACCTACGTGGCCTGGAACAGCAGCTCGGTGAGACCCCAGCCCACCCCCGGGACGGCCGCCAGCCTGGGGCTCCGGGCCCCCCCAGCCCCCCTGCCCAGCAGCACAGAGCCGGCTCCTCCTCCTCCAAGCCGCACCCTTCTCTCTGCCCCCAGAGCCAGGAGGCACGGCAGCCCTACCCGAGGAGCACCCTGGGCTGGGCCACCTGCCTCAGCGTGCTCACCCTCCTGCCGCTGCCGGTGCAGCCCCTCTACCACTGGTGGAATCACCAGGACCCCGCGGTCGCCGACGCCTGCAACAAGCCGCTGTCCAAGAAGAAGCCTGCGCTGCCCCCCAAGCCCGAGCCCCTGCCGTGGGCCAAGCTGCAGGGGGACAGCCTGAGCCTGGGCTCCCAGGACAAAATCTACGAGAGCTCCTCGTTCAGCCTGCCCCTGGTCACCTCGGCCTTCTCCATGGTCAGCAGCAACCTGGCCCTCTCCAGGCAGGCGAGCCCGGCCCTGCCGGCCGCCGAGAGCAGCAGCGGGCAGCGGGCCGAGGCCCCCGAGGGAGAGGAGGAGGCGCCTGCCCCGTGACCCGGCGGAGGCCGTGCGGGTGCCCGTCCGCTCCGGACCATCGCGCCTGCCAGAGCGCCGCGGGGGTGGGCCCTGGCAGCCGCGCCCCCTCTCGCTCGGCCCTGGAAGGAAGTGGACCGCCCAGCAGCTGGTTCTCCCGACCAGTGGCGGTTCTGGTGCACGGAACCGCCGCCCCCGGGGTGGGAGGACTCGGAAGAGGAACCTGCTCGCCGGCCGGACCTAGGGCGCCCTTGCTCTCTGCGGAGTGGGGGGCCATGCTGGCACGGTGGGCGCGGACAGAGACAGCCCCCACCCGCCTCTCCGCCGGGTCAACGCCCCCGCTGCCCTCCCAGAAGGGGCGGAGCCAACAATAAATGGGTCCCGGGGGAGCCCAAGCTCGGAGCGAGGGCGGAGCGATCTGCACCAGGGCGCGCTTACCTGGGCGCGGCCACGCACCCCGGCTTAGGGACACACGCGGTGAGTTCCCGGGACCCCGTGTGCCGCTCTGGAGCTCCGCGGTGGGTGACTGGTGGCCGCGCTGCACCTCCGGGGGGCTCGCTCTGTCCCACGAGTGCCGCCACGCGCAGGCCCGGGGCGCGCGGCCACCTGGCTTCCACGGGCTGGGGACACTGGAGAGCCTGCATCTGCGGGCGGTGACGGCCCCGCCCCTCGGAATGCCAGGGTTAGGGCGGCCCCGCGGGGTGCAGGCTGCCCCCACCGAGGTGACCAGGAAGCCCAGAGCCTCTCACCCCAGCGCCCACACTTGGCTGTCAGTGCGGAGACACCGAGCCGCCCCGTACACCGGGTGTGAGGGAAGCTCCTTTGGTTACAGTGGCTGCGAGCAGAAGTTCTTAATTTCCGTCCCCCCCCCCGCCCCAGTTTACGGGGCCCTGCGCTCGCTCTGGGGGTGACAGCCTGGGAGTGCAGCCCGGGGGCCAGCAGGTGGAGGGCTGGCCCCTCTGCCTCCTCCCCTCACCCCTAGGTCTCTTTCCCCCAGGGCAGGCCACCTCAGCCACCACGGTGTCTCCAGGTGTGGGAGAGGCCGCCTGAGACCCCCGTGTGCCCCGAGTGAGAGCAGGGCTGGCTCGGAGAAGCTCCCAGGCCCCTCCTCGTTTTTTAAAATTTTCTCAGAGACAGAGTGCTCCCATCTGCTGGTTCACGCCCCAAATGCCCACAGTGCCAGGAGCTGGGCGCTCAGCTGAGATCTGTGGGGGGCGGGGGGCGGGGGACAGGGACCCACCCACCCGCGCCATCGCCTGCTGTCTCCCAGAGTGCACGGTGCAGGCAGCTGTGTGGGACTGCACCCCACGCAGGCAACGTAGCTGAGCCTCCAGCCCCGAGACCCCCTCCTGGCGCTGCCGTGGTCCGGCAGAGCGACAGGCAGGCCGGGCCGGGCTCCTTCACCAGGCCTCCTCTCCGAAGGCAGACACCGCGGGGGTCTCAGAGAAGAGGACGAACAGCCCCGGGAATCCAGGTCTTCCCCCCCCCCCCCTTTTCTTCCTAAGAGGTAGAGTTACAGACAGAGGGATAGAGAGGGATCTTCGTTCTACTTTCCAGGCCGTAAGCAGCAGCCGGGACAAGAACCGGTGCCGACAAGAACCGGCGCCCGTATGGGATGCTGGCGCCACAGGCGGAGGCCTAGCCTCCTATGCCACAGCGCGGCCCCTAGATTCAGCTAACAACTGCTGTGGGTCACTCCCCAAATGGCTGAAGCCAGGAGTTTCTTCCGGGTCTCCCACGTGGGTGCAGGGCCCGAGCACTTGGGCCATCCTCCACTGCTTTCCCAGGCGCAGCAGCAAGGAGCTGGGTCGGAGGTGGAGCGGCCGCACGGATGCTGGCCCGGCAGGCGGCCACAACCCGCGGCCCCCAGCCGCAGCCGCTTCTCAGAGGGGGTGTAGCAGCCGGCTGCGTCCGGCAGGTGGCGCTGCGGCGCTGCCGTTGAGGCATCGCCCTGGTTTCTTCCCGGTTCCGAGATCTGCAGACCAGCGGCGCACGCCGGTCTCTGAACGGGAGACTCCCCGGTGCGCGTGGGGCGTACACAGACATCGGTACCCCGGAGAGTGATGGCCGGTACATCGCACCGGCTGCAAGGGTCCCACCTAACAGTCACTTAGGACCAGGGACCGTGGTCTGCCTCCCGCCCGCCGCCAGCCACGGAGGACGTGCAGGGGTGGAGGAAACGCTAGCTGGGGAGACAGCGAAGGCAAGGAAGAAAACCAACCCCCACGCTCCCTTCGGGACCAGCACCCAGAGTCCGACCGCGTGCTCCCCAACAAGCGCCTCCCGCCTCGGGCTCAGCCCCCGGTCCTCGGCGCTTTTGCGCGCAGCTGCGGATCCGGTCCGAGGCTGGGGCACCTGGCAGGTGGGCCGTGGGCTCTTTCCCGTCCGCTCGATGCTCTGTCCAGGTAGCGAGGGCCTCGCTGCTGAATCCACTCGTCTGTTGTAGAGACGCCCCCCACCCCGCAGTCATGGCCCTGACCACCACGATGCTTCCTCCTCTCCCCCTGGAGAAGGCCGAGCGACACCTCGGGCACCACTGGGCCAGCTTGGGTCAGTCCTCCCGACCGGCCTCCGCTCGGCCTCCGAGGAGGGAACGCCTGCTGGGCCCCAGGGAGAATTCTCCATCCCCTCCTCCTCCCCAGCGGGGCCGGTCCGGGTTGGATTTTACCGCGGCTGTGTTGTGGAAGTCACCAGGTGACACGGGGTCCCGGGCGGAGGCAGAGCCTCTGCCACGCACTGCGCAGCGGCACAGGTGCCGGGACTCCCACGGGATCTGCGGAAGGCCGCTTATTCAAGGAGAACCTGACCACAGGATTCTTTAAAAAAAGAAAAAAATTGAAAGGCAGAAAGAGGGAGAGGGAGAGAGATCCTCCATCTGCTGGTTCGCCCCCAAATGGCTGGGGCTGGTCAGGCTGAAGCCAGGAGCTTCATCTGGGTCTCCCACGCAGGTGCAGGGGCCCAAGGACCTGGGCCATCCTCTCCTGCTTTCCCAGGCCACAGCAGAGACCTGGATCGGAAGTGGAGCAGCCGGGACTCGAACCAGTGCTCATATGGGATACTTAACCCACAACGCAGGCCCGACTAAAAGACAGCTGGTACAGGGGTTCCCGCTCAAATCCTGCCTCGGGTCTGTCGCTGGCCCACAGCCTTAGAGAATTGCACGCGCGAGCACGCTGGCTCTTCACGGATCCCTGTGTGCCGACCGCTGGTCTTTTTCTGGGCCACGGAATGTCTCTAAGCTGCAGCCCAGACGACCCTGCGGGCGGCACAGGGGGCCTTGGGCCTTGGCTCCATCCGCGGCCCAGGTGCCCTCACCTGGCCACGATCAGGTGGCCAGCCGCCCGAGCGCGCGCCCACGCCCAGGACCGCCGGCCGGACCCGCAGCGAGGAGCCGGGCGTGGACCGCGAGGAGCCAGTGTGGGGCCCGGGGAGCGAGGTGGGGCCCTCGGCGTGGGCGCCGGAGGCCGCGTTCCCTCCCCAGCGTCGCCGTGGCCTGCGGGACCTGATTCACGCCTGGGTCCACACCCGGGAGAACGGGAAAGAGGAGCCCAAAGCTCCACCGACCCGGGGGTCCCGGCTCCATCATCCCGCACGCGGGGGCCTGAGGCGGACCCCGGCCCCGGCGCCCTGGCCGCGCAGGCCGTGGGAAGCGGCGGGGTCCCTGCCACCCGCACGCCCCCACTCCGGGGCTGGGGGAGCTGCGGAAGGGCTGGGAACAAACACAGGCGTGGGCGCGGGAGCGGGCCTCGTGACCCGGAAGTGCATGGGGGCTCCGCGGGCCTCTGCCTGCCTCCTCCTGGCGGCCCTCACCGCGCCTGGGGCCCGGAGCGGGGAGCGGGCAGCGGGCAGCGGGGGCGCGGGGAGCGGGCGCCCCTCGCAGAGCCGGCGTCTGCTGAGCACAGAGCAGCGCGCCGCGGGGGCTCCGGGCTGCCCAGGCTGCCGGGCGCGGTCATCAAGGGCGGCCAGGCCGGGGGCGGGCAGACAGGCCGGGGGCGGCCAGGCCGGGGGCGGGCGGACAGGCCGGGGATGGACAGGCCGGGGGCGGGCAGACAGGCCGCGGGCGGACAGGTCGGGGGCGGGCGGGCCGGGGGCGGACAGGCCGGGGGCGGGCGGCCAGGCTGGGGATGGACAGGCCGGGGGCGGGCAGACAGGCTGGGGCGGACAGGCCGGGGATGGGCAGGCCGGAGGCGGGCGGGCAGGCGGGGGGCGGGCGGACCCGCGGGCGGACAGGTCGGGGGTGGCCAGGCCGGGGGCGGGCGGGCCGGGGGCGGCCAGGCCGGGGGCGGGCGGACAGGCCGGGGGCGGGCGGACAGGCTGGGGATGGGCGGGCCGGGGGCGGGCAGACAGGCCGGGGGCGGACAGGCCGGGGATGGGCAGGCCGGGGGCGGACGGGTCGGGGGCGGACAGGCCGGGGGCGGGCGGACAGGTCGGGGGTGGCCAGGCCGGGGGTGGACGGACAGGCCGCAGGCGGACAGGTCGGGGGCGGACGGGCCGGGGGCGGACAGGCCGGGGGCGGACGGGTCGGGGGCGGACGGGCCGGGGGCGGACGGGTCGGGGGCGGACGGGCCGGGGGCGGGCGGACAGGCTGGGGCGGACAGGCCGGGGGCGGACAGGCCGGGGATGGCCAGGCCGGGGGTGACCAGGCCAAGGCCGCCCACGTCGCCGTCTCTGGCCCCGCGCTCCGAGCCTCCGGCTGGGGACGATGTCCGGGCTGTGACCCCCGGACGAGCTGGGCGTTGGTGCTTTGTCACAGTGTAACTGTGGTCCCCGGCCCCGTCTTTACAGGTTAGCGTGGGGGGGCGGTTAGTTAACCTGCGGTACACCGCGTGCTCGCCTCCACCCCGGGCCCGCGTGGCCTGTGATTTTCCGCTAATTGGACTTTTTAAGGACACACAGCGCTTACCCACGTCACCCGCCCCCTAACACCACAGCAGGTGCGCGCAGCGCCCACCCAGCCCTGCGGTCATCGCCGGGTTTCTCCAGCGGCAGGCGTCGGGGCACTCGGGGTCCTGCCCCCCAGAGCCCTGCGGACGAGCGGGCGGGGTCTGGGCGGCCCCCGGCCCCCTCCCCGCCATCGCCCAGTGCCGGCACCGGCGCAGCAGGGGTCGCGTTCGGACACCTCTCGTCTCAGACGGCTTTATTTCCCCCGGGGGGGAGCTGTGCGTGACATCGGTGGTCCCTGAGCCCTCAGAGGCCCCCCAGCCCACCCCACGGGGGCGGAGTCGGGGCAGTGGCCGGGGCTCCGAGCCTGATCCCCCCGTGCAGCCGTTCCGGGAGGAGCCGGGCCCGGGCCGGGGGGGGGGGGGGGGGCCCGCGGGGGGCCGAAGTGCAGTCGGTCTCACGCTGGGCGCGGACGGTCCACGGGCGAGGCTCAGTCTGGGGGGGGAGACGCACGGTGAGGGCCGGCGGCGGGCAGCCCGCGGAGCCGAGGGGCGCCCCTGCCACACTGACCTGCGGGAGCCGGCGGGGACGGGGGCGGCGGCCCCCCGGGAGGCAGCAGCGCGGAGCGGCCCAGGGCCTCGGCCACCCAGCCCAGCGTGCGGCTGCAGTACCGAACCTGGGGGCGGAGGGCGGCAGGGCAGGAGGCGGGGTCTCCACTGCGCCCGCCCCGCCGCCCGCCCCGGCCAGGCCCCGGCCAGGCCCCGAGTCCTCACCTCCCGCTCCAGCCCCTTCAGGCGCTTCTCGTACTCGCGCAGCTGACCCAGCTTCTTCAACGCCGTGTCCACCCTGCGCGCGGAGCGGGTCAGGGGCCCCGCCCACCGGGAAGCCCCGCCCCGAGCTCCGCCTCCACCTCAGCAGGCCCCGCCCCATGTCCGCTCTCGGTTCCTGGACCCGCCCCCGGCCGGAAGCCCCGCCCCGGACTCCGCCTCCACCTCAGCAGGCCCCGCCCCGTGTCCGCTCTCGGTTCCTGGACCCGCCCCCGGCCGGAAGCCCCGCCCGGACTCCGCCTCCACCTCAGCAAGCCCCGCCCCGTGCCTTCCCTCGGTGCCGGGACCCGCCCCGGCTGGAAGCCCCGCCCCAGACTCCGCCCCCATCTCAGCAAGCCCCGCCCTGTGCCTTGGTGCTGGGACCCGCCCCGGCCAGAAGCCCCGCCCCAGACTCCGCCTCCACCTCAGCAAGCCCCGCCCTCACTTCTGTGACGTGCGCTTCAGGCGCTCCGTGTCGCTGTCGCGCTTGTCCCGCGCACGAGCCAGCAGGAAGTTCTCCTTGTGCACCGACTCCCACGTCAGCAGCCTCCGCTCGGCTTCCTTGGAGAGGTAGATCCCTGGAGGGCGGGGCCGAGGCGTCAGGGCCCGCCCCTGGCCACGCCCCTAGCGTGGAACCCAGACTCCCAGACTGGGCGTTTCCGGGGCACGCCCCGCCCCTCGCCGCCTAGGCCCCGCCCCCGACGTCGCGGCGCTCACGGAAATGTTCGGCGAACGCAGAGGGCGTCGAGGGCACGCGGCGGTGCTTGCGTAACCGCCTGAGCAGGAGGCGCACGTGGGAGATGATGATGAGGGGCGGGGCCAGGGCGGGCCGGGAATGGAATTCCCGGATGAGGCTGTAGCGCTGCGCCTTCCAGTAGAGGTCGCTGTTGCCTTGCACTTTGCCGAAGGTATGGCTGTGGAGGCCAGAGGTCAAGGGTCACCCGAGGTCGGGGTCAGGAAGCCCCAGGCAGCTGGATCAATAAAGTCAGGTTGCAGGAGGTCACTATTTAGAAGGGTCAGAGGTCAGAGGGTGGGGTCAGAGGTCAGACTGAAGTGGAGCCATTCCCCCAGCCTTGCAGGAATTAGGAGAAAAGCCCACTGCAGCGGCTGCGGGTAAGGAACTGATGAGCGGGCGGATTCCTAGACACACAGACGCCCCGGGCTGACGGCGGGCTGGAGGTCTCAGGCCCCCTAGGCTCCAGGCCTGGCTGCGGGGCCCCGCCCGGCTGTGCAGTGTGGGGCGTGGACCGGTGGGAGGCGGCGCTCGGGCATCCGCACGGACAGGCCTACAAACTTCCCTCAGCGTGTTAGCTGCATTGTCCAGTGCGGCTTTTCCATGTGGGCGCCGGTTCTAGTCCCGGCTGCTCCACTTCCCATCCAGCTCTCTGCTTGGCCTGGGAAAGCAGGAGAAGATGGCCCAGGTCCTTGGGCCCCTGCACCTGCGTGGGAGACCCGGAAGATCACCTGGCTCCTGGCTTTGGATCGGCCCAGTGCTGGCCATTGTAGCCACCTGGGGAGTGAACCAACGATGGAAGAGCTCTCTGTCTCCCTCTCTCTGTCTCCCTCTCTGTAACTCTGCCTCTCAAATAAATCATTTTAAGGGGGGTGGATTTGAATTCGGGTGCACGGGGAGGGCGGAGCCCCGGGAATTGGGGGCCGCACGGGGCGGGGGGCTTCGCTGCTGCTCGTTCACTTTTCAGCTTCCAGAACGTTCCAGCTGGCAGAGTCGAGAGACAATGTTATTTAAAGCCAGGCGCCGGCCGGGTCGCCGAGGCCGGGGCGGGTGGGCGCGCACTGCAGGGCCGGAGGACGCCCCGGGAACAGCGCCGAGGCCGGGGTCGCCGGGGTCCCGAGGCCGGGGCGGGTGGGCGCCCCGGGAACAGCGCCGGGGCCCGCGGAGCCCGGGGTGGCCGACGCCCTCCGCAGGTGTAGACAGCCCGCCGGTGCCGGCCGGCCTCACCTGAACATGGCGATGAGCAGGTTGAGCAGCAGGATGTTGGCCACCAGCAGGAAGACCACGAGCAGCACCACCACCAGCCCGTTGGCGTAGGCGGAGACGCAGGAGCCGGCCTGCGGGCGGGGCGGCCGCGCCCAGAGCCCCCGCTCGGCCGAGCAGTTGGCCGGCTCCATGTAGGACACTGCGGGGACAGCGGAGTGAGGCGGGGCGGGGCGGGGGAGGGGGAGGGCGGGGGGGGGAGGGGGATCGGTCCGTGGGCGGGGGGTGGGGTGGGCGCGGGCGCGGGCAGCGGGCGGGGCGGGGGCGGGGCCGGGGGCTTGGTCAGCGGGGTAGGGGGGCCGAGGGCTCTGGCGGGGAGCGGGGCGGGGTGGCTGGGGGCTCGGGCAGCGGGCGGGGGCGGGGTGGCTGGGGGCTCGGGCGGGGGCGGGGCGGGGGCTCGCTCCGCGGGCCGGGCCTCCCACCGTCCATGTCCTCCTGCGGGATCTGCCCGAAGATCTGCAGGTAGGGCCGGTAGAAGACGCGGCGCAGGACGCTCGGGAGGTCACTGCCCGGGGGCCTCAGGAGCCCCTCCGTAGCCACCCCGTAGGCCACGAGCCACACACAGAGGAAGAAGAGGAAGAAGAACACGTCCTTCATCTGCGGGAGAGGGAGGAGCCGCTGAGCCCGGCCCGGCCCTCCCAGGCCCCGCCCCTTCCATCCTCCGGCCCCGCCCCTGCCCTCCCAGGCCCCGCCCCTGCTGCCAGGGCCAGCCCGCCCTCCCAGGCCCCGCCCCTTCCATCCTCAGCCCCGCCCTGCCCTCCCCAAACCACGCCCGCTCACTCCAGCCCCGCCCCCACCTCCAGAGCAAGGCCCCGCCCCCCTGCTCCTGGAGCCAGAGCCTGCCCTCCCCAAGCGCCACCTGCTTCCTCCAGCCCCCTCCCAATCCCCCGCCCCTGCTCCTGGAGCCAGGCCCCGCCCTCCCCAAGCCCGGCCCCGCCCCCAGGCCCCACCCCTTTTCTCCAGCCCTGCCCCCGCCTTCCGGAGCCAGGCCCTGCCTTCTCCAAGCCCCGCCCCTTCCCTCCGGCCCCGCCCCCGCCCGCGCGGGCCTCACCATCTTGCTCACGATGACGATCTTGGGCCCCAGCTGCTTGTTGACGGTGAAGATGTGCAGCAGCCGCAGCGTGAAGACCATGAAGTCCAGGCAGAGGACCGTGCGGCCCAGGTCGTACAGGCTCGAGGTCAGCCTGCGTGAGCGGAGACGACGGGGTCACTGCGGGGTCCCCGGGGGCGCCAGTGACGCAGCGCCTGCTCCGATGACGTCAAAGGCTGCGAAGCCCCGGCAAGGAGAAAGTCCGGGGCGGGGGCAGCAGGCTGAGTCCCGGCTGCTCGGCTTCCGACCCGGCTCCCTGCTACCACGCCTGGGAGGCAGCCACCGAGGGCCGCCCAGGCCGCAGGCCGGGATGGGGCCCCGGGCTCCCGGCCTCAGCCTGGGCCAGTGCTGGCCGTGTGGTCATCTGGAGAGCGAGCCAGCGCGTGGACGAGCAGTCCCGTCTCCCCCAGTCTCTCTGCCTTCCAAGTAGATATACTTCTTTTTTTTTTTTTTTTTTTTTTTTTGACAGGCAGAGTGGACAGTGAGAGAGAGACAGAGAGAAAGGTCTTCCTTTGCCGTTGGTTCACCCTCCAATGGCCGCCGTGGCTGGCGCGCTGCGTCTGGTGCACCGCGCTGAACCGATGGCAGGAGCCAGGTGCTTCTCCTGGTCTCCCATGGGGTGCAGGGCCCAAGCACTTGGGCCATCCTCCACTGCACTCCCTGGCCACAGCAGAGAGCTGGCCTGGAAGAGGGGCAACCGGGACAGGATCGGTGCCCCGACCGGGACTAGAACCTGGTGTGCCGGCGCCGCAAGGCGGAGGATTAGTGAGCCGCGGTGCCGGCCGTAGATACACTTCTATACATGCAGGCACACACAGAGAGATGCACAGACACAGATCACAGAGACGCAGACACACACACACAGAGATGTACACACAGACACACACAGAGATGTACACACAGACACACACACACAGAGATGTACACACAGACACACAACAGACACACAGACACAGAGATGCACACACACAGATCACAGACGCACACACACAGAGAGATGTACACACAGACACACACAGAGATGTACACACAGACACACACAGAGATGTACACACAGACACACAACAGACACACAGACACAGAGATGCACACACACACAGATCACAGACGCACACACACAGAGAGATGCACAGACACAGATCACAGAGACGCAGACACACACACAGAGATGTACACACAGACACACACAGAGATGTACACACAGACACACACACACAGAGATGTACACACAGACACACACAGAGAGGTACACACAGACACACACACACAGAGATGCACAGACACAGATCACAGAGACGCAGACACACACACACAACAGACACACAGACACACACAGAGATGCACACACAGAGATGCACACACATATACACAGATGCACACACATAGATGTACACACACAACAGACACACACAGAGATGCACACACATAGATCACACACACAGAGATGCACACAGATCACAGACACACACACAGAGATGCACACACAGACACAGATCACAGATGCACACACACAGATCACAGACGCACACACAGACGCACACACAGAGATGCACACACAGACACACATACACACAGATGCACACACACAACAGACACACACAGAGATGCATACACACACAAATCACAGACGCACACACACAGAGATGCACACATACACACAGAGATGCACACACACAGATGCACACAGACACACACAGGTGCACACCCAGAGAACAAAGTGGGGGTCTGCCGGCACGCGGTCCGGCACACCCGAGAGGCAGACGCGCAGAGCCCCTGTAAGCTGCGCAATACAGACAAGCACCCACGGAGCCCGGCACACACTCCCGGGGCTCGGGGCAGCAGGCGTCGGCGAGGCTGGGGCAGAGCGGGGGTTCCCTCCTGCGCTGCGTCCCCGTGCTGGGACCTCGGCCGGCCTACAAGCCTGGGTGCACCACGGAACGCCGGAACCCTAGGGCGAGCTCAGTTTCCCCAGGTGCTGTGACGGGAGGTGCCGCACGCTGACGGCCCCGGGAACGAGGGGCAGGGTCGCGGCAGGGAGACGATGCACGGGTCTGGCCGCTTGGAAACAGAGACCAACGTCCTGGCTCACGTCCCCGCCCGGTGCGCACGGCCTGGCTGCGGCTGTGAGTGACCTGGGACGGACCCATCAAGAGGACGCTCCGAGGACTGACCGGCCGGGGCCACTCCACGCGGTCAGGGACCCAGGGGCAAAGAGGCGGAGCAACGTCCCAGGTCAGCGGGGTCAGGAGCCGAAACGCGGCCGGGATGGACACCCGCGCCAGACAACTGATGCGACCTGGGGGTCCCGGCCAGGGGTTAACACCGGGAGCCGAGTGCGGGCCGAACAGGAATTCTCTGTACTGCCTTTGCGTTACTCTAGAATACGAGAATACGTCTCAGATGACACAAAACGAAAGAGCCGCATAAGTCCAAGCAGGCGGGGGCCCCCTTACCCACACATGGAGGAAGACCGACACTGTCGGGAGCGGCCCGGCGTGACCTCAAGGGGGCGCTCTCGCCCTGCTAGCCGGCGCTCGGGCGAGGCCAGGGCGTCCGTCCAGTCAAGAACGTCTGTACCCTTTGGCCCACAGACTTTTACATCTGCGACAACAAACTTTTATTGCTTTGGAATAATAAAACACACGGGAAGAACCTGCGCGATCCGGAACTGGCAAAGTGAACCTGACTCATCGTTAGCTCCGGGGGGGGGCAGACCCGCCTCCCTCCTCGGCCTGGACAGGGTCAGGGGGTCGGCCAAGACGTCCACGTAGCACACGAATGCGGCGAGGCACCAGCAGGTGCATCGCTGTTCCCACGCTTACCCTGGTGGCCTGCGCGGCCCAGCATAAAGCGAGCCTCGGGCCTCCTGAGCAGAGCCGTGGTGGGCGGCCCTGGCGAGCAGTCACCAGGCCGTGAGCGTGACCACGGGGCATTTGCCAGTTCTTGAAACAAGGGCTGGTCTGACAGCTGAGGCTCAAGAGGAAAAAGAAAGAAAGGAAGGAGGCTGGTGCCGCGGCTCACTAGGCTAATCCTCCGCCTTGCGGCGCTGGCACACCGGGTTCTAGTCCCGGTCGGGGCGCCGGATTCTATCCCGGTTGCCCCTCTTCCAGGCCAGCTCTCTGCTGTGGCCAGGGAGTGCAGTGGAGAATGGCCCAAGTCCTTGGGCCCTGCACCCCATGGGAGACCAGGAGAAGCACCTGGCTCCTGCCTTCGGATCAGCGCAATGCGCCGGCCGCAGCGGCCATTGGAGGGTGAACCAACGGCAAAAGGAAGACCTTTCTCTCTGTCTCTGTCTCTCTCTCTCTCACTGTTCACTCTGCCTGTCAAAAAATAAATTAATTAATTTAAAAAAAAAAAAAAAAGGAAGGAACCGTAGCAGCGCAGGTTAGAGCCAGAACAGCTGATGTCGGCTGTGACGTCGGCTGTGACGTCACAGCACCTCGACTTCGCTCAGGAGCTGGGGGGGGGGGGAACCTGGTGCTGTGGCGCAGCAGGGATGGTCACTCCCATAGGAGACGCTGGTTCGAGTCCCAGCTGCTCCACATCCGATCCAGCTCCCTAGGAATGGCCTGGGAAAGCAGCAGAGGACGGCCCAAGTGCCCAGGCCCCTGCACCCACGTGGGGGACGCAGATGAAGCCCCTGGCTCCGGCGTGGCCCAGCAGTGGCCATCTGGGGAGTGAAGCAGCGGACGGAAGACCTCTCTCGCTCGCTCGCTCACTCTCTCTCTCCTTTTCAAATAAATCTTTAAAAAAACAACCCATGGGCTCAAAGCAGAGTGCTGACGGCAGGATCTGAACACCAGGGGCTGTGCCGCCCCCTGGAAGTGAGACGGGGAGAATTCCCAGAATCCCCCGCCGGCTCGGAGGGCGTCCAGGCCCCGGCCCCAGCACTCACCTGCAGCCCACGCCCAGGAGGAAGCAGCTGAGGGCCAGCAGGTCGCACTGGTTCCAGGCGTCGGTGAGGTAGAGGTGCAGCCGCTGGCGCAGCGGAGCCTGGCCGGGCCCCAGGCCGCCGCTGGCCAGGCTGCCCCCGCCGGCGCCCAGGCCCTGGCGCAGCTCCTCGCACAGCAGCGTGAAGGCCCAGAAGTAGAGCAGCAGCTCGGGCAGGCCTGGCACCGGCCGGAAGTCCACGAGCAGCACGTGGGCGAACAGCAGCAGGAACAGCAGGTAGCTGACCACGTTGCCCAGGAAGGCGGTCACCGGCGCCCCCCAGAAGTGCGACCAGCGGCGCATGCCCCGGCGCCACGGGGTCTCCCGGCAGCGATCCGGGGGCGTCACCCCCAGCGGCGTCTTCTCAGGGGGTTCCACAGGCCTGCGGGGTAGGGGGGAGAGCAGCTTCAGCCTGACCTCTGAACTCTGACCCCACCCCACCGGAAATTAAGCCTGACCCACCGCCGCCTTCTAGACTCTCCTCCTCCGTGCCCACCCTCAGACCACCGAAATCTACCACCTTCATGGGGACTTCCTTTTGACCTCTGACCCCGGGCTGACCTCTGACCCCAAGTCCATCTTCTTTTGCCCTCACAACCTGTGGCCCCAGGGCCAGCGTGTGGTGCAGCAGGTTAAGCCGCTGCTTCCACGCCCACACCCCAGGCCTGAGGCTGGGTCCCACCGCTCCCTGCAGCTCTCCTGACGCACCTGCCAAGCAGCGGAGGATGGCTCAATGGCTCAAGTTCTCCTTCTTTTTTTTTAAATTATTTTATTGGGGTCAGTGCTGTGATGTACCAGGTAAAGCTGCCACCTGCAACCGGCATCCCACGTGGGTGCCAGTTCGAATCCTGGCCACTCCACTTCCAACCCAGCTCCCTGCTGCAGCCTGGGAGAGCAGTGGAGGATGGCCCAGGTGCTTGGGCCCTGCACCCACGTGGGAGACCCGGAGGAAGCTCCTGGCTCCTGGCTTCGGATCGGCTCAGCTCTGGCCATTGCGGCCATCTGGGGAGTGAACCAGCAGATGGAAGACCTCTCTCTCTGCCTCTCCGTCACTCTGGCTTTCAAATAAATAAATCAATCTTTGGGGGGGAAATATTTATTTACCTGAAAAGCAGAGTGACGGAGAGAGAGAAATATCTTCCACCCACTGGTTCATTCCCCAAATGATCACAATGGCTGGGGCTGGGCCGGGCTGGAGCCAGGAGCCAGGAGCTCCTTCCAGGCCTCCCACGTGGGTGGCAGGGGCCAAGCACTTGGGCCATCTTCTACTGCTTTCCCAGGCCACAGCAGGGAACGAGATCAGCAGTGGCAGAGCCAGGACTTGAACCAGCGCCCACACGTGAAGCTGGTGTCTAACCCGCTGCACCACAACGCCAGCCCCTGGCTCAAGCTCTTCCGTCTCACCCCTGTGGGAGACCCAAGTGGAGCTCCAGGCTCCGGGCTTCCGCCTGGCCCGGCCCGGGCTGGTGCTGGCCTTGGGGGAGTGAACCAGTGAATGAACAGGCGACAAGACAAGACAAGACAAGACGCAGCAAGAACAGGCGACCCTAAAGGAAGGAGACGTGAGCGCATCGGGCCGGGGAGACAGTCCGGGTGTGTCCCTCTTCACCCTCCAGCAGGGTGGAGTGCACGTGGACTGTCCCCCACACCGGCTCCCGTGACCCCCACACCGGGGCCACACGGGTCCTGAGCCCTGCCCAGGCCTCCCCAGCAGCGGCTGCAGGGTTCTGCCCTGCTTCCCGCACAGCTGGCCGGGCAGGGCACGCTATGGCTAAGGGCACAGACTCGGGAACAAGATCTGCGTTCAGATCCCAACTCTGCCCCACACCAGGCTCACCGCCGCCTTAGATGAGAGCCTGGTGCCTCAGTGATCCCATCTGTAAATGGGGAGACCACAGGACCTGCCGTATAGGGTGTCAGAGAATGACAGGAGTGACTGTCGCATGCCACGGCCGACCAACCAGTGCGAGTGGCCTGCAGCTCGTCCCCGCCATGGCCACGGCGGTGAGGGCGGGAGCCCCCGGCCAGCACGCCGTCACGGCGCTGCCTCGGCAGCCGGCCGCTCTCCTCTCTGCCTTGGTGAACAGCTGTATTCTCTGTGCACCGTCTCAGAAAACCGGCTCTGCCCACTCGTTCCAGTCCGGCCTGTCTCACGAGGCGCGCAGCTGGTCCTACCGGCGCTGCGCTCTGAGCGTGTCTGACAGCTCCAGAAACCACCTCTCCTGGGGGCACTGGGGAGTGAGGCCCCGCCGGGCCTGTGGATGGGGCTGGAGTAGAGACGGAGGTTGCAAAGCTGGCCCTGCTTCCCCGTGGCTGTGGACCCAAAGCGCTATCTATACACACGCGGGCGTGCACGCACCGCCACACGGACATGTGAGGACAGCAGAAGTCCCCAGGAGTGGCCCTCAGACCCTGGCCACGCCTTCTAGGTTTTATTTATTTTCTTTGAAAGGGAGAGGGAGAGGGGGAGAGAGAGAGAGATTGAGAGCTTGCGCCTATCTGCTGGTTCACCCCCCAGATGCCCACAACAGCCAGAGCTCAACAGTCCAGGTCTCCCCTGTGGGTGGCAGGCACCCAAGTACTTGAGGTCACCTGCTGCCTCCCAGGTGCGCATGCACAGGAAGCCGGACCAGCGAGCGGGACCGGGTCTCGAACCCAGACCCTCTCATCTGGGACGTGGTGCCCCACGTGGCATCTTCTCCACTGGGCCAGAACCCAGATGTGCCTTTCCTGCCCATTTTTGCAGCGAACCCCTCCAGCCGTTCAGTCAGCCACGGGGGCGGATTGTTCCGGACCGGGAGAGCCAGGCTCTAAGGAGCTGCCGGCTGATTTGCTTCTGCTGGGGAACACGGGCTAAAGGGACCCGTGTCGCCTCCACGCGGAGCGTCTGAGTCCGGGCCTGGTTCGCTGTCTCCTCCCTCTGCCCGGAGACCAGCGACGCCCTGGCTGGGTTGGGGACACTCGCTCATCCCAAGGTGGAGGCCACACGGAGCAGAGCTATGGCCACGCCACAAACGGCCTGGCAGTGAGACGTGAGCTGAGGGTACCGGAAGTGCGCGCACTACACCACCCTCCCCAACAGAGCAGACAAGCGCGCCAGGAGCTTCCCCCCACGACCACGGGGCTGACTAGGAGCTGCGCCCACTGCCCCGCCCAGGGGACTGGGCTCGTGTCGCTGGGCCAGAGAAAAGAACAAAATTCAAAATCTGATTTCTACTGAATGTCCCAGTGAGAACCAGTGGTGTGGTCCGGAGCCTACCCAGCCAGCTGCCGAGACTTCTAAAGGCTTTGTTACTGCCGCTCCGCCCAGCCTAAGCTAAGCCCTCCTATTTACCATCATCTCACGGCGCTCAAAGTCAGGATTTGAACCCAGCTCCCTGGGCACCCTCACTATGCAACGTGTGCTACGCGCTCTGTTTCCTGTTCCACCTCGGTGAGTACTGACACAGTCACTGGCAGAAGGGCCCTGGGGTCGGAGAGCAGGTGGGTAAGAGACCCCTCAATGAATCGGCCCCCACCGGTTCCACCCTGCAGGGGTGGGAGCGCACGAGCGCTTTCCCGGGAAGAGCTCCTTGGTGGCCAAACCGAATCCTGAGCCAAGCTTTGACACCTGGCATTCTGGGAACTTCCTGGGTAGCTTCAGCGGCTCTCTGGGGCCATCGCCTCCTGCAGCCCAGTGCTCGCCTCTGGCCTTGCGGCCAGTCCCTCAGGGGACACGGAAGTGACACACATGCTGCGCTGCCCGGGGCCCCGCCTCCCACACCCCGGGGGCTCACTCACCGGCCCGGCCCCGCCCCATTAGTGTCCAGGTCCAGGTCCAGGTCCAGGTCCCTCTGCGAGGACTCCTCCTCTGACTTCCTGGAAGGGAGGGTGCACGGCGTGAGAGTCGGGAGAGGGAAGTGAGAGGAATCTCCAGAAAGACCGAAGGGCCTTCACCCAGACACAGGCCGAGAGAGAGACAGGCGGCCCTGCACAGTCACCCCAGAGGCCTCTCCCAGAGCCGTGACCTTAGAGACACCCCCGAGGGCATGCCAAGCCTCACCTCCCGGCACAGTCCCTCCGGGAGAGGCAGAGAGCCGGCATCCCTAGCGAGGAAGGCGCTGGTCAGAGCCAGCGGGAGAGGTGTGCAGAAGTGAGCAGCCAGAACTGAGGGCCCCCCTCATGCCGACCTGAGCCCCGGGGACTGACCTGAAGACGATGAGGTTGGTGTAGATGAGTGGGGGGCAGAAGAAGGCGAGAACCAGGGCCCAGATGGGCGTGGTGCTGTCCATCTCCCCCCACCACTTCTGTGTCAGCAGGGACTGTGGGATGTGGGGAGGGTCAGGAGCCTGCATCTCCCCCCCAGCCCCCTCCCTAGGACCCCAGCAGGGCTCGGGCCACAGCTCCACAGCACCGAGGCTGTGTCCTTGGTGGGGACTGTAGCTGGGAGGTGGGGCGGGCGGGGGTGCTGGCGGCCCAAGGCAGGACACCTGGCCCTGGGCTGGGCGGGGAGCGGCGAGCAGCCAGCAGCAGAGCCGCGTGCCGGGCTGGGCACGTCAAGGACATTAGTGCACTCAAGCCGGCTCACTGCCAGCAGGGTGGGTGCTAGAACCTCCTTCTCACACATGACACAGAGCACATTCAGGAAATGGGGCGAGGACCACAGGAGGCGGCGAAGCAGAAGCCGTGGCTTCAACCACAGCAGGCGAGGGGCTTGGATAATCATCTGAACGGCAGCGCCGCCACTGCAATGGGCGCGGGAGAGACGGGCGCAGTGGGATTCCCGTGGGGTGGGCAGGACTCCCTGTGCCCAGTGCGGCTCCCTGAGCGCCTGTCGCCTTACACGTAGGAGACTGAGTTTTCCCAACGTCACACTGTCGGGGTGGGCAGGGCGCGAGAGCCTTCCCACGGGAAGTGGGGCTTCCTAGACCAGGCTCGGAGCCGGTGAGGTCACTGTCGGCGCTGAGAAGAGGAAGTGGGAAGGACTTCCCGGGGGCAGGTAGGGCTTCCTTCAGGAGAAATCTACTTCCTGTGTGGGCAGCAGAGGCCTCCCTATGAGGGTGAGCGGGAACTCCTGTATCGGCAGGGCTGGGCTTGTGGGGCAGCCCGTGGCCTTATGGAGAGACGAGCAAGCCCGGGTCGGGGCGGCTCCAATGACAGGCACTCCTCCCCGCAGCCCCCAGACTCCAGCTCACCTGCACCCCATCCTGGGCGAAGAAGGCGCGGGCGTCTGCCTGGGTGGCGAGCTGCAGGCAGGTGGAATCGCCCCAGAGCGGGCAGCGGCGCAGCAGCAGCCGCGCGGCCCGGTCCTCGCTGCTGCGGTAGCACGCGCCGAAGAGGTCTGTGCGCAGGCGCCGGGGAGGGGCGGAGTCAGGTGATGGGGGGAACGGAGGTGCGAAGGGGTGGAGCGATGCACAGCCCCCTCCCCTGCAGCCCCCCCCCCCCCATCCAGGCCCCACGCACCAACACCCAAGCCCTCAAACTTGATGGCCAGGTCCTTCCTCCGAGCTGCCTCCTCGGCCTCGGGTTCCTGGCGAGCCATCACTCGGAGCAGCAAACAGGCCCCAAGGGCCGAGGCCACGGAATTGGAGCCCTGGAGAGACAGGCAAGGAGCCTGCGTGAGGCCGGAGTGCGGGAGAGCGGGGCCGGGGGTCCGAGTCCCGGGCAGAAGTGGACTGGAGGGTGGGCGTCGGCTTCATGGCTAAGACCACTGTTCAGACACCGCATCCCACAGGGATACCCCACTGCAGCCCCTGGCTCCGGACCCCCAGGGCAGACCCCGGGGGCAGCGCTGGGTAACTGGGTCCCTGCCGCCCGGGGTGCCGGGGGAGACCGGCGTGGCGGGCATTGCGTCCCCGGCTCCCCGCTTTGGCTCTGACCCAGCCCCAGCTGTGCCGGCATCTGGGGAGGGAACCAGAGGCTGGGAGCTCGCTCTCCTTCCCCCCTCGCTGTCTCTCTGCCCTGCCAAAGCTTTTCCAGCAAAGCTCATCTACAAATAAATAAAGTAACGGGGCCATCCAAGGCCAAGGGCGCCGACGCAGACGGACGCCGCGTTCCTCCACGCGCCCCCCGTCCACGGAGGCCGCAGGTGGGGCGCTGGGTTCCAGGGGCTGGGGCTTACTGTTCACTGGGCGTGCAGCTCAGTTTGGGAAGATGGAAAAGTTCTGGAAATAGCGATGGTTGCACAACAACTTGAACACAGCGAATGCCGCTGGACCTACACGTAAACACTGCGAACCTGGTAATGTTATGCCGTGTCTATGTCACTTTTGCTGTCTTTTTTTTAACTTTTCATCTCTATGGAAGGCAGATCAAGGGCGGGCATATCGGAGAGAGAGAAGGGTTTTGCACCTGCCCGTGCCTGCCCACCAGGACCCGGGCCTCTAGTTTTGTCCCGTTCTGCGTGGCTAGAGGGCAATGAGGGGGCAAACGGCCCCCTATCAGCTGCAGGGAGGACGGGGACAGGGCCAATAGGAAGAGGGACAGCGGGCGCTCACCATCTCCCAGAAGTACATGGCCATCTGGGCTCTGTTCAGCAACAATGCCCACAACAGCAGGTCGCTCCAGGGGGTGTGTCCGGAGCCAGGGTCCGAGGACTCCAGCAAATCCGAGATCAGACTCTCCTGCGGGCAACAGGCGGCGTGGCGAGGCCTGGCCCCACCCGTTCCGGCCCCGTCCCCAGCGCGACCACGCCCCCTCCCTGGGTCTCCCGGGTCCCTGGGTCTCGCCCGGTCCTTACACTCTCCCGGCCCCGCTGGGAGCCCCGCGAGCCGCCGCCGGGGAACCTCGGGGCGTACGTGTCTCCCAGCAAGATCTTGAGCACCTGCCTCACGTTAGGGGCCCGCGGGTCCGCGGGGCTCCCTTTCAGGGACTGAGACTTGGCGCCCGAGCCGTGGGACGCCTGCTCCAGGAGGCTGCGGATGAGCGAGTTGGGGGGCGCGGCGCCGTAGAGCTGCTGCAGGCGCGCGGGGGTCAGGAAGTGGCCCAGGCTGAGGCCGTGCGAGATGAGCAGGCGCACGAACTCGGGCCGGTCGTTCAGCAGCGCGTCCATGAGCGAGGCCTCCAGGTGGAAGGACTGCGGGGGCGGGGGCCAGCGAGGACGTGAGGAGAGCCAGGGAGGAGGGGACAAGACGCGGACAGGCTGGGTAGGGGGCGGGCCGCCGGGGACGGCAGGGGAGAGGGCCTGTTTTGCCAGGATCCCCCGCCCCTGGACCCCCGCCTCTCACCCGCCACTGGATGTCCCCCCGGAAGAGTTCGCTCTGGGCAATGTCCACGCGGTTCCAAGCCACGGCCAAACGGAGCTCGTCAAGGTACGCGGAGGCCTCAGAGCTGCCGCAGGCTGGAGGGACGGGAGGGGCCCCGGGTGAGGTGGGGGCGCTGGCGGGCGGACCCTGGGGTCAGTTCCGGGCATCAGCCTGGGCCCCCCAAGAAGGAACCGGAAGCAGCTGAAGTCGGTCATGGAGCCCCCTAAGGTGGGGCAGGAGCCCGAGGTGCATCAGAGCGGGGAAAGAACCTCTGGGGTAGCGGGAACGCCCGTGGGGGTCCCCAGGCTCCTGAAGCTCGGGGGAGGAAAGGGGAGACCGGGGCAGGAAAGGAGGCTGGGGGAAATCTGAATAAGAGAGCGGCTCTGAGGATGAAACCCACCAGGGGGAGCGGGAGCCCTGTGAGGCTCGGGCCCAGCTTCCCCTCAGAGCCACCGGCCAGCACCGGGACACCTGCTGTGCCGGGAGCTGGTGCTCCCCTCTGCCTCCACGCGCTCCACGCCCATCTCCAAGCAAACCAGTCTTGTTTTGGTCATCCCAGAAGCTGACACCCAAGAACTGGGTGCCCTGCAGGTGAGCAGTGGGCCCTGGGGCAGGCAGACCTGGGCCACCAACGCCAAGTGCTGGCAAGCCACGGAGCCTCAGTCTCGTCATCTACCAAGTGGCAGTGACAGTGGCGCCCGGGTCTCTGCCTCGTCACTGTCACAGTCACAGCAGGGAGCAGCCGCGGGCGAGGCACCTCCCACGCGTCCTCTATGCGGCCACTAGAGTGAAACACCAGGAGCTCCGCAGCGGGAGGCAACGCTTGGGTTCATGGCCTCCCAAGGGCTCCCCAACGCTGCAGACGCGCAGGGAAGGAAGAACCGATGGGTGGACAGACGGGAGAGTGGCTGGATGAGGAGACGGAGGCATGGATGGAGAATGAGAGAGGGACGAACGGATGGGGGGAAGGGGGGGAGGAGGGGGGACGGACGGGGGGAGGGGGGACGGATGGGTGAGGGGGGATGGACGGATGGAGGGGGGGTGGATGGGTGGAGAGGGGGGAAGGATGGATGGAGGGGGTGGAGGATGGGTGAAGGGGGGACGGAAGGGGGGAGGGGGGGACGGGTGGGTGGAGGGGGGATGGACGGGGGGAGGGGGGACGGATGGGTGGGGGGGACGGACGGGGGGAGGGGGGACGGATGGGTGGAGGGGGGATGGATGGGTGAGGGGGGCGGATGGATGGAGGGGGGACGGATGGGTGGGGGGGGACGGATGGGTGGAGGGGGGGACGGATGGGTGGAGGGGGGGACGGATGGATGGAGGGGGACGGACGGGTGGAGGGGGGACGGATGGGTGGAGGGGGGATGGACGGATGGAGGGGGGGTGGACGGGTGGAGAGGGGGGAAGGATGGATGGAGGGGGGGCGGATGGGTGAGGGGGGCGGATGGATGGAGGGGGGACGGATGGATGGAGAGGGGACGGATGGGGGGGCGGATGGACTGGTGGACGATGCACAGATGGAAGTTCGAGGTGCGCCTGCGTGGACTGATGGAGCGAGGATGGAGGGCTGACCAACAGGTGGAGGCAGATTCGGGACATGAGGAAAGCCCCTGGGGACCCTGTCCTCCCCGCCCCACGCACCCCTCCACCCACAGGGGGAGGATATGTGGGACTCGCGGGGACAGACAAGGTGGCCAGGGCAGGAGGGGCGTCCGCGGTAGGGCTGGGGCGAGGCCGCGGGACCCACCATTCACGAGGGCCTTCAGGACGATGGTCTCGAATTCCTCTGAGCCGTCCCCCGATGAGTAGACCGTCAGCAGCTCCTTCCGCGTCATGATCCTCTCCACCTGCGGGACAGCGACCGCTGCACCCCCGCCCAGGCCACCTGGGCCTGTCCACAGGGGTGCAGGGGGCCATCGCCCTCTAGGTCTCCTGGGCCTGTGCACAGGAGTGCAGGGGGCCATCGCCCTCTAGGTCTCCTAGGCCTGTCCACAGGGGTGCAGGGGGCCATCGCCCTCTAGGCCGCCTGGGCCTGTGCACAGGGGTGCAGGGGGCCATCGCCCTCTAGGCCGCCTGGGCCTGCGCACAGGGGTGCAGAGGGCCATCGCCCTCTAGGCCGCCTGGGCCTGTCCACAGGGGTGCAGGGGGCCATCGCCCTCTAGGTCTCCTGGGCCTGTGCACAGGGGCGCAGGGGGCCATCGCCCTCTAGGTCTCCTGGGCCTGTGCACAGGGGTGCAGGGGGCCATCGCCCTCTAGGCCGCCCCTCAGACCCAGGCCCCTAGGCCCCGGCTCCCTCCCACCCCAGGGCCCAGAACTCAGCCCCACTCCCACCCCCGTGTCCTACCTGGGCCTGCAGGACCTCGGGGTCCCCTTTGGGGAAGAAACGCCGAATGTGGTCCCGGGCCTCGCCATGCCTGGATCCCCCGCTCCCTGGGGCCATGGTGTCTTCCAGGGTCTCTGCCAGGCAGTCCGCAGCTCCCCCAGAGCCGGCCACCAGGAGGCAGGGGAGCTGAGCCTGGGTGGCGTCCTCAATCCGCTACAGGGCCAAGGGGGCGGTCAGGCGGGCGGAGGTGGGACTGGCCCTGCCTCCCTCAGACGCGGGGCCCAGGGCTGCCGGCCCCTGTACCTTCAGCATCTTCTCATCGCCCTCAATCAGCAGGAGGAGGACGGGGATGTCAATTCCAGTCCCTAAAGACAGAAGGAAGTGAGGGGGCTCAGCCATCTCCCATCAGCCTTTGCTGGGGCTGGGAGAGAGCCGCATTTCCCAGGAGTCCTGGGGGCAGGCCCTGGTCTCTTGCCAGTCCTCTGTAGTGAAGCCCCTGGGACTTGTCATTCCTCTGGCCACGCTGGGGAGGGGCCAGATGTTGCAAACCACCAGGCTTAGCTTCCCAAGGGAGGGCGCGAGGCACTTGGACCCCTGGGTCCTCAAATGGCCCGGGCGTTTCTGAACTGTAACTGATTAACCACCCAGGAGCCAGAGGGAAAGGGAGGAAGTGGGGGGCCAGGGACTACCCAGCGAGGAGAAGGCCCCTCTGCCCCCCGCAAGGCCACAGGAGGTCCCTTTACGCCACCATCGAAACGAGGCTGCGCTGCGCTGCTGCTGCCCCCGCCCTGCTCGGTCTGCAAGCTCCGAGCTCTCCCAATAACGCAAGAAACTGAAACAAATGGCGTCAAAACCGACACTTTTAAAAGCTGGAAGAGACAAAAGGTATCTATTTCAAAAAGCATGATTTATATTCTCGGAAACTTGGGACTACCAAGAAACAAAGACAAAAGATTAATAAAATAATTGGGTAACGAACTAGCTTTTTTTTTTTTTTTTAAGATTTATTTATTTGAAAGAGTTAGAGAGAGAGAGAGAGAGAGAGAGAGATCGAGATCTTCCAACCGCTGGTTCACTTCCCAAATGGCCGTAATGGCCAGAGCTGAGTTGATCTGAAGCCAGGAGCCAGGAGCTTCTTCTGGGTCCCCCACATGGGTGCAGGGGCCCAACGGATGGGACCATCCTCTGCGGCCGTCCCAGGCCATAAGCAGGTAGCTGGACTGGAAGAGGGCAGCTGGGACCTGAACTGGCGCCCCTACGGGATGCTGGGGCTGCAGGCCGGGGCTATAACTCGCTGCACCACATCGCCAGCAAGGGGCCAGCTTGGTGACGCCATTACCCCACAGTAGAGTGCTGGTCGGATCTCGATTATTCTGCTTCTGATCCAGCCCCTACTAGTGCTCCTGGGAAAGCAGCAGAAGACGGCTCAAGTGCTTGGGTCCCTGCACCCACGTGGGAGACCTGGATGGAGTTCCTGACTCCAAGCTTTGGCCAGGCCCAGCCCCAGTGTTCAGAAGATCTGTCTCTCTCTCTCTCTCTCTTACCCCACCCTTTAAAATAAATAAATATTTAAAAAGAAATAAATTGTTGTGAGGAAAACAGGGCTTCCTATTTGGAAGAAATAAATGCATTCATTTTCCTGTCTCAAAATACATAAAAATCATTTCCAGGAAGATTATAAGTTTAAATACACAGCTATGAGATAAGAAGCCTGAGGGCGATATTTGTCCTGGAGTGGGTGGACGTCTCTAAGACAGGAAACCACAGGTCTATAAAGGAACAGTAAATAAATGTGACAAACTATTTTATGGAAATAGACATCATCTGAAAGTACCTTTTTAAAATGTTATGATACATTTAACAGTTAACAATTACTACTGAGGACGCAAAGAATTCCTACCAAAAAAAAAAAAAAAGCAATAAATAACCCACGTTAAAAACATGCAGAGGATGGAGCTGGCGTTGTGGCACAGTGGGCTAAGCGGCCACCTGTGACGCCGGCACCCCATCTAACTGCTGGTTCGAGTCCCAGCTGCTCCACTTCCGATCCAGCTCCCTGCTAATGCACTTGGGAAGGCAGTGGTAGACGGCCCAGGTCCTTGGGCCCCTGCACCCACGTGGGAGACCTGGAAGAAGCTCCTGGCTCCTGGCTGCTGGCTGCTGGCCTTGGCCTGGCACAGCACCGGCCGATGCAGCCATTTGGGGAGTGAACCCGCAGACGGAAGACCCAGCTCCCTGCTGGCGCTCCTGGGAAAGCACCACATAATTGATTAAGGCCGGTGTCTGTGTCCCAGCTACACTGTTTAGGATGCAGCTTCCTGCTGGTGCAGGCCCTGGGAACAGCCGGCGATGGCTCCAGTGCTGGGCCCTGCCTCCCAGGTGAGACACCCAGATGGATACATTCCTGCTGAGAGTCCCAGCTTCTCCACTTGCAATCCAGCCCCCTGCTAATGTGCCTGGGAAAGCAGTGGACGATGGCCCAAGTGCTTGGGCCCCTGAAACCACGTGGGAGACCTGGAAAAACCTCTGGGCTCCTGGCTTCCGCCTGGCCCAGCTGTGGCCATTGCAGCCAATTGGGGAGTGAACTGGCAGATGGAAGACCTCTCTCTCTCTCTCAGTCTCTCTCTCTCTCTCTCTCTCTCTCTCTCTGTCACTCCCTTTATCACTATAACTCTTTCAAATAAATAAATCAATCTTAAAAATAAATAAATAAAAGCAGGGAGCCAACACTGTGGCATAGCAGGTAAAGCTGCCGCCTGCCCCGCCAGCGCCGGTTCCAGTCCCAGCTTCCGAGCCAGCTCCCTGCCGATGCACCGGGGAAAGCAGTGGAAGATGGCCCAAGTGGTTGAGGCCCTGCACCCGCATGGGAGACCCGGATGGAGTTCCAGGCTCCTGGCTTTGGCCTGGCCATTATGGCCATTTAGAGAGTGAACCAACAGATGGATGATCTCACACTAAATATATCTCCCTCTCTCTCCCTATAATTCTGCCTTTCAAATAAAATGAAATAAATCTTTTTATAGGTCTGTTAAGATTTATTTATTTGAAAGGCAGAGCTACAGAGAGGCAGAGGCAGAGAGAGAGAGAGAGAGAGAGAGAGAGAGAAGAGAGAGAGGTCTTCCATCTGCTGGCTCACTCCCCAGATGGCTGCAACAGCCAGAGTTGTGCTGATCCGAAGCCAGGAGCCAGGAGTTTCTTCCGGGTCTCCCACGCAGGTGCAGGGGCACAAGGTCTTAGGCCATCTTCTACTGTTTTCCCAGGCCATAGCAGAGAGCTGGATCAGAAGTGGAGCAGCTGGGACTCGAACTGGCACCCATATGGGATGCCGGCACTGAAGGCGGGGGCTTTACCCACTATACCACAGCACCAGCCCCAAAATAAATCTTTAAGGAAAAAAAAAAGTGAAACTTGGGATGCCCACATCCTAAATCAGGGGGCCTGGGTTCAAGTCCCGACTCCGCCTCTGATCCAGCTTCCTGCTCGCCCACGCTGGGAGGCAGCAGTGGCGGCTCAGGCACCTGAGAGACCCAGCAGGCGTCCCAGGCTCTTGGCAGTGGCCTGGTTCTGTCCCGACTATCACGGCCACTTGGGGGCGTGAACCAGTGGATGGAAGACCCCTCTCTCTCTCCCTCGCTCTCTCTGCAACTGTGTCTTTCAAATTAAGAAAGGAAGAAAGGGTGAACCGACTCCACCTGGGAAGCACCGATCCCCCAGAAGAGGTGGCTGGAACCGGGAAGGGAAGACACTGACTTTTGCTCATTCCCCTGTTTTGTTTTGCTTTGGCCCCCTGGGCACATCCTGACACTGCCTTGCACCTTGGGTGGTGGGGGGAGCCGATGCCAAGGTCACACCAATGTTACTGCGTTTACACCACCTCTGGCCAAGACCCGCTAAGGATGGAGATGGGTGCCGCTGGGTTCTAGGGGAGCGAAGGGGATCCCCCACGGTATGGGCGCTGGTCTCGGCCGCGCAGCGACGCCGAAGTCCGCGGGGCTGCTCACCCGCCAAGGCCGGTCGTACTGGACGAACCTCTGTATGTTCAAGTTTTGGGCCAGGGGCTCGGCACCGTGGCACAGTGGGTTAAGCTGTTGCTTGCGACGCCAGCATCCGTGTTGGGCTGAGTCCCAGCTACGCTGCTTCTGACCCAGCTTCCTGCTGGTGCACACCCTGGGAAGCAGGCGATGGCTCCAGTGCGTGGGCCCCTGCCACCCACCTGGGAGACCCAGATGGAGCTCCGGGCCCCTGGCTTCAGCCCGGCCCAGCTCTGGCCATGGCAACCATTTGGGGAGTGAACCAGCAGACGGAAGATCTCTCCCTGTCTGTCTCTCCCTCTCTCTCTGCCTTTCAAATAAAATTTCAAAAAATCTTTTTAAAAGAAAAAGATTGGGCCAAGTGAAGCCAGATGCCAGGAGCTCCATCCAGGTCCCCCACGCGGTTGGCAGAGACCCCAGTTCCTGAACCATCGCTTCTGCCTCCCAGGGTGCGCACCAGCAGGAAGTTGGATGGGAAGTGGAGGAACACGGCTCAGAGCCACAGTCGGAGGCTTAACCCACTGCACCACAACGCCCACCCCGCAGGATAATTTAAAAAATAAGATTAAGGTTGCCTACAAGCTAAATAACGGGTGAGAATTAAGTTGGTTTTTAAAACACAAAAAATGAAAAATAAAAGAGGTCATAACAATCTTCAAAAGACTAAAAACAGGAAAAAACAAAAACAATAAAAATTTTGAGGTAAAAAATAAAAAGCAGAGAATGTTCACACGGAAGTCAGTTTGGGTCTCACTGCTTTTCCCATCATGCATTTGCTTCTGTCATATTTTTTTCCTTGCCTTTTTTTTTAAAAAGATTCACTGATTGGCTCTGTATTTATTTGAAAGGCAGAGGGAGCCGGAGCGGGCGGCGCCGGCGGCCACTGACCTCCCAGGCCGGTCTTCTGCTGCGCCACGTAGGACTCGAAGCGCAGCCGGAAGCGGTCCTCGCCGCCCATGCGGCCGTGGGTGCCGTCGTCCACCAGGAAGAAGGCCGAGTAGTTGTAGTCCAGGGGGAACTCGACCCCGTCCTCCGGGTCGCCGCGCCACCGGTACCGCGCGGGGAACGAGCCCTGGGGGACAAATGGCCTTTCCATGGGGTCAGCGCACAGACACAGGAGGCTCCTCCCTCAGACCCAGGCCCCTCCTCCCTCAGACTCCAGCCTCCTCCCTCAGACCCAGGGGTCCAGCCCCAGCCCTCCTCCCTCAGACCCAGGGGCCCAGCCCCAGCCCCTCCTCCCTCAGACCCAGGGGCCCAGCCCCAGCCCTCCTCCTTCAGACCCAGGGTCCAGGCCTCCAGCCCTCCTCCCTCAGACCCAGGAGTCCAGACCCTAGCCCCCTCCTCCCTCAGATGCAGGCCCCTCCTCCCTCAGACCCGGGAGTCCAGACCCTCGTCCCCTCCTCCCTCAGATCCTTCTTTTTCCAAGGCCCTGGGACGCACCTTGGGGTTGGTGAGGGTGTTTCTATTCCGGACCACGCCCCAGGGGGCCACGCCCATGGCCACCACTTTGGAGCCCCCGGTGCTGGCCGTCTGGTGGTCCCGCACAGCCACGCCCACATGCCGGCCAATGCCCGTGTGCAGCCCACCCGTGACAATCCAGGCCCCTACACAGGACGAGCGGACGGAGAAATCAGGATAGGACTGGGGAAGCAGGGGAGGCGGCGGCCGGGCCCAGGCAGCCCCCTCCAGCCCTGGTCACCTGTGCTCTGGGCGGCCCGCACCAGCCCGCGGCGCAGCAGGTCCTGCAGCCAGGTCTGGAGGATGGAGCCCTCCGAGCCCCCCAGCACCGACACCACCAGGTTCGGCGCCCGGAAGCCCCACGTGCGAGTGACCAGACTGTAGACTGTAGCTGGGTCTGTGCGGTCGGAGAGCCGGAGGAACTGGGGACATAGGAGTAGGGTCACGGGGAGGGGCACAGAGACCCAGGGAGATGGGGGACAGAGCCCCCACAGAGAGGATACAGATACCCATAGTGGGGGGATAGAGACCCGGGCGGGGGTAGGGGACAGAGACCCAGAGAGGGACAGAGACCCAGAGAGAGGGGGACAGAGACCCAGGGAGAGAGGGGACAGAGACCCAGAAAGAGGGGGGACAGAGACCCAGAGAGAGGGGACAGAGACCCAGAGAGAGGGGACAGAGACCCAGAGAGAGGGGGGACAGAGACCCAGGGAGAGAGGGGACAGAGACCCAGAAAGAGGGGGGACAGAGACCCAGAGAGAGGGGGGACAGAGACCCAGAGAGAGAGGGGGGACAGAGACCCAGAGAGAGGGGACAGAGACCCAGAGAGGGGACAGAGACCCAGAGAGAGAGGACAGAGACCCAGAGAGAGGGGGGACAGAGACCCAGAGAGGGGACAGAGACCCAGAGAGAGAGGACAGAGACCTGGGGGGGGGGGACAGAGACCCAGAGAGAGGGGACAGAGACCCAGAGAGAGAGGACAGAGACCCAGAGAGAGGGGGGACAGAGACCCAGAGCAGGGCAGATGGGACAGGTGCACAGGAAGACACAACGCTCAGCTGAGACACCCCCAGATCCTGGCCCTGGGAGCCCCTGAGTCATGCTGCACACCCCCAAAGGCCCCCCCCAAGACACGCAGGCCTCACGTTGCTGGGCTTGCGACCGGCGCCTGTGAAGTCCAGGTCCCCGAAGGCGTCCGTCGGCTTCTCTGTGGTGTGCACGTCACTGTCCCACTCGGTCACCACGGCTGCCCCAAATGCATCTTCCACGGCTACGGAGGGATGGGCGCTCCGGGGGCGGCCGCACTGGCACAGAGTCCCTCTGGGGGTGTGAGGGCGGGAGCGTGAGCCCGGGGTGTCCCCACCGGCCCCCAGCATCCAGAGAAGCATCCACACAGCTGAACAGGAAGCTGTCTACACGGACCAGCGGCCACCCTGGGGCCCTGTCCGTCCCCTTCCCCAGAGGGAAGCCACACTGGCCCCGGCGAGCCCCAGCAGAGAGCAGAGAGGGACTGAAACAGCTCCTTGCTAGGGGCTGGGGCAGCGGTGCAGCTTCGGGCAAGTGGCTTCACCTCTCTGAGCCCAACAGCAACCACCAGGCGCCAAGAACTAACACAAAGGCGGGGTTTTCTGCAGGGAGCTGCATACCAGTCCCAGCCCGAGCCACCTCTGAGCTTTAATAACCTTGACCAGCACAGGGAGGGCACCGCTCCTTGATCAGGTCCCCTGGTGCAGCCCAGGAGAGGGCTCTGCCAGAATCCGTCCCGGTCCTAAGCCTTTGTTACTTGGCAAATGCAACGGGCTTTCCATTTATGGTTCTCCTATGGAAAACATCTTCCCCCCCAAATCAGTGTGCACGCTGCCCGTGCTGCTACTTGTGACCGGCATCGGAGTTGCAAAGAACGAGAACAGGGGCCTGAGGGAATGAGGGACCCGTGGGCAGTGGACCCAGAGGCCAGCGCTGTGGCCCAGTGGGTAAAGCCGCCGCCTGTGACACAAGCGTCCCCATCAGCGCCAGTTCCAGTCCCGGCTGCTCCACTTCCCGATCCAGCTCTCTGTTAACGCACCTGGGAAAGCAGCAGACGATGGCCCAAGTGCTTGGGCCCCTGTACCTGTATGGGAGACCCGGAAGAAGCTCCTGGCTCCTGGCTTCGGATCAGCCCAGCTCTGGCCGTTGTGGCCATCTGGGGAGTGAACTCACTCTCTCTCTCCCTCCCTCCCTCCCTCCCTCACTGTAACTCTTTCAAATGAGTAAATCTTTAAAAAAAAAAAATGTATCAAAGCCCCTTGGTCCCTGAATCCAGAAAGAGTCCAGACAGCGAGCGGGACTGAGTGTGCCGGAGTCAGGGCTGATTTCGGGACCGACGGCCAGGTGCCGGAGGGGACTGCGTGGAAACACAGACCACGAAGAAGCTCCGTGGATCCCAAAATATTTTTGCACCAAACACACTGAACTTCTTAAATCCCATTTCCCATGGGCTTTTTGAAAGTCCCCCCATGTGGGTTTGGCAAAAGCCGTGCGGATGTCACACACCAGAGCAGCGGCCATCCCGTCCGCACAGGGTGAGTTCCCAGCCCCGGGACGCGGCGCTCCCCTTCTCTGATCTGACACCAGGGCGTGCCTCAGTTTACCCACACTACCCTTTCACCCACCCCAACCCCATCCTTGGACAGCATCCCCATGGTCCCTTCCAGCTATGTCCACACACGTAGCAAGACTTTATCAAAAAATGGTCCAGGGCCTGTACTGTCCAACCCACCAGTTCCTGCCCACGTGGGATTCCTTACACTCATGGGGCTCCTGACGTTCTAATAAACTGATGTGAAATCAAATAAAAAACTCAGCTCCAGGGCCGGTGCTGTGGCACAGCAGGTTAAGCTTCTGCCTGCAGTGCCGGCATCCCGTATGGGCGCAGGTTCGAATCCCGGCTGCTCCACTTCTCATCCAGCTCCCTGCTATGGCTTGGGAAAAGCAATGGAAGATGGCCCAAGTGCTTGGGCCTCTGCACCCAGGTTGGAGACCCGGATGAAGCTCCTGGGTCCTGGCTCTGGCCTGGTCCAGCCCTAGCTGTTGTGGCCATTTGGGAGTGAGTCAGAGGATAGGAGACTGACCTCTCTCTCTCTCTCAATTTGTGTGTATGTGTGTGTCTCCTTCTCTATAACTCTTTCAAATAAAATAAATAAATCTTTTAAAAAAAAAAAAAAAAAAACACCGCTCAGCTCATCAGTCCCAGAGGCCACATTTCAAGCTCCCGGGCACCACATGTGGCGATGGCTGCCATATTGGACGTGAGTGACCACTGCCAGCACTGTGGGACGTCTTGGTGGACAGCCCTCTCTCCTCTTTGCCCCCTCTCCTCCTTGCGGCCACCGAAACCGAAACTGTTCCCAGGGAGATCAGCGGTTACCTGCGTGGCCCCGAACACAATACCACTATTGAGGTCTCATCTGATGGAGGCACACGCGGCACTGGCCACAGCTCAAAGGCTGCGCGCAATCCCCTGGCAGGGTCAGCCGGCTCCGCTGGCCTCCCCGGCCACTGCCTCCTCTCCTCCTCCTCCTCCCCCTCCCTCCTCCCTCCCCCCACCCCGGCAGCTCTGCTCCTGCCTTTTTCTCCCCAGAGGGAGGCCCACGTGGCTTCCCTACCCGGCTTGCAGCTCCAGGCCCCGGGGGCCCAGCTCACACCTAACGGGAGGAAGCGTTGGCTGGGATCTGAAGCCCGTATTTAGCCGGAGGCCTTCGGAGGCAGGTGTGTGAAAACATCCTTCTTTGCGAAAGAAAACTCCGAGCTGAGAGTCCAGCCTCCCTGAGCGCACCCTGGCCCTCTGTCTCCTGCTTCCTGTGACTCCTCACCCACTTCCAGTTCCACGGCCATGGGCGGCTCCGGCCTCCTGATCCCAGCCGTCTTGCCCTGAGGCCGGACCAAGGTTGCACCTGCCCCTGGTCCCACTAGGCTTCACCTGTGACCCCGCCCCAAGCAGGAAGCCCCTGGCACCAGGCCACGCGTGCACACACCCTCCTCCACCAGCCCCTCACTCTCCCCACACCTGTCGCTCCACCCTCCCACCCTCATCCTTTGCCCCATCCCCCAGGCTAGCCTGGCTCAGGCCTCTCCCCCTCCCACTTAGACCCCTGCCCCAGCTTTGCCCCTGGCGTCCGAGCTCCCACCCATCCTCACACAGCTCCCCCAGGACTGTTCCACACCCAGCGACGGCCCCACCCTTTCTATGGCACCCAACGCCCCAGGGCCGGGTCCCAGCGCCTCCAGGGGGGGCTCTGAGGCCCTGCCCTCCTCGGCGCGGCTTCCTCTGCGGGTGAGAGAGCTCCTTGCACCTGAACTTCGCTCTGTTCTCCCGTGGCACCGCGCTGTCCTGAAGGAGGACTTTGCACACGCTGTTCCCACCCCCAGAGTCACTGCCACGCAGCTCCCTCCGCCCCAGTTCCAGCTCCTCGTCCAGTGACACCGCGCGTGCCCTCCCTAGTCTTAGCCAGGCGCCTCCCCCTCAGCTCCCCCGGGCCCAGGGGTGTCCCTGGCAGACTCCACTTCCTGTGTTACTCCAGTCCACCCTCTGCCTCGTTGGCCTCTGGCCACCAGCCGCAGCCTCTCTTGACCACACGCTGCTCCCAACCATCACGGGTGTCGGAGCACCCGTGCCCAGCGCACCTGCACGAGGGCTGCCGGCCACACGGCACACACAGCCAAGCACTCTGCATGAGGAATGCTGACTGCCCCCACGCCCCCAAGGACCATCCTGCAAACCACAGAGGAGCCCACAGCCCCTAAGAGACCATCGCCGAAGGCCAATAGGTCGGCAACCACGCTGTCCAGGCTAGGACGGTGCCCGCAGGGTGTGGTAACTACTCCCTCCCAGTGGGAGCTGCACACTTCCCAGTGCTAACAGCCTGGGCTTGGCGCTGGCCCAGAAAAAATAACAATAAAAGCATTAACTTGTTTAATTCTCACAAGAGCCAAGGAGGGAGGGCCTACCCAGGTGACAAACCCGGCCCAGAGAGGGAAAACGCCTGCCCCGCAGCCACACAGCACGTGTGAAATTGGAACCCCGGCCAGCCCCAGCGAGCGTCCCTGGGAACGACCCGAAACGGCCAGAGGAGACACAAAGTGACACGGAGAGACGGCGACCGGGGAGAGGCCCAGGAAGCAGAGAAACAGAACCCAGCCCTGGCGCGCAGGGACCCCGAGCCCCGGCCAGGGCGGCCTTCGGCGGACCCGGGCCGGGTCAGCCACGGAGCCGCAGGAACGCCCTTGGGAGGGTCCGCGGCGCCCGGATAGGGGCGGGGGCGGGGCCAGGGCGGGGCCCGAGGGCCGGGGATGCCCGGGTCGGCCCGCTAGCTCACCCGGGGTCTTCGGGGTCCGCTATGAACGTCGTACACGTCTTCTTCTTAAAGATCTTGGGGATCCAGCTCTGCGGACCGGAGCAGAAGGCGGAGTGTGGGCGTCGGGTAGGGGGACCCGGAGCTGGTCTCCGGGGGACGCCGAGTCCCTCACCGCGGGCCCCACCCCGACACGGGAGTCAAGGACCCGAGAATCCGCCACCGCCCCGAGAGTCTGAGTCCCCAGCGCCCCGCGTCCAGGAGCCGGGAGAGTCCCCGCTCCGCGTGCGCTCAGCCCCGGGGCTCCGCGCCATACCTGCTCCTTCTCCGAACCCACCATGCCGCCGCCGCCGCGCAGCCGGGCCGCCCTGGGGCTGCCACAGTCGCTCTGCACCCCGCTCCCGACTGGCCCCGGACAAACCGGATCCGCCACCTCCCGGCCCAGCCTGGGCGGGGCGGGCAGAGACGTCAGCGGGAGGCGGGGAGAGGGCGGCCCGAGGCCCGGCACCGGGAGACGCAGGGGGACCGCAGTGCGCGGGGCGCAGAGGCAGGGGCTGGGGGTGTGGGTGGCGGGACAACCAGCCAGAGTGACAAGATCACAGAGGAGGCGACAGGAGGCATCCCAGAGATGAGGGAGGGGCCGCTGACCCCAGTGACACAGGTGGGGGCCAGAGTCCGAAGGAGAGGGGTGCCCAGAGACTGGAGTCAGAGTTCAGAAAGGCAGAACCGAAATTTGGGGAGAGGTACATTGTGGGAGGGGGACACTCAGAGTGACAGGGTTCGGGACCCTGTGGTGGGGGGGCACAGAGACCAGGAGACAGAAACGAAGAAGGGGCGCCCATGCCGGTGCATGGAGCCCCAGTGGGCAAGGGCACTGGTGACAGGTGAGGGGGAGACGCCGGCTGACGGGGCCACCAGCCGTCCTCCAGCTCTGTCTGATGGGGACAGCTGGGGCCTCGGTAACCTGAGACCCCTCCCGCCCCTGGCTGTATTTATAGCCCTGGCCTCTGGGTCCCCTGCCCCCAGACCTGAAGTCCAGAGACAGGACATGCGTGTGTGTGTGTGTGTGTGTGTTGGGGCAGGTTCCTCTCATCCCGTCCCAGGATCCCAACGGACCCCATTCTGTCTGGAAACCCCACACTGTATCCCCCTAATCTTTCCATGGCTGGGGTTCCCCTCTGCTGTCTCTCCTGCCCCCCAAAGTTCTCCAGGCTCCCCCACCTTGACTTGGTGCTCATGCCAAACACCAGGCACTTGTCAGTCCAATGTCAAGTCCCTGTCCCCTCTCCTGACCAGGAAGAGACCCCTTCTCCCACCCCCTCCCCAGCTCGGAGGGGGAAGAGCAGCAGGGGAGGGGCAGGCGGGGGCTGACCAGGAATAACTCAGGGCCGAGAGTAAATTTAGCCGCAGAGAGGGGAGGAGAGAGACCCTATTGGCTGGGGAGTGGGGAGGGAGGGCCCGAGAGGGAGGTCAGGGGGCTCCCGAGCCAGCCTCAGAGGGGTGTCTGGGAGCCACAGAAGGCAGAAGGGCAGAAGCAGGGAGAGCCAGCGTGGGGGAGAGACGCAGAGGGGGAGCAAGAATCGGACCAGAAAGGGGACAAGGACCCCAGCATTCCTCTGCACAGCCGCCAGGTCGCCGGAGTCACCCCAGGGGGCCGCTGTGCCGTCTGTCTGTCCCCATGGGCCGCCGGGGACCGTGGCTGCACACTTGTCTCCTCTGGGCCGCTGTGGTCAGCCTGCTCCTCCCTCCTGCCGTCACCCAGCAGCTGAGAGGGGCCGGGCTGGGCCCCAGCACCTGGAACAACAATGCAGGCGTCCCAGGGCCCTCAGGGGAGGCGGCGGCGGCCGAGTTTGGCCACCAGGGCCACAGCCACCGAAGCCCTGGGGAGGAGAATGAGGACGTGTCCACGGAGAACGGACATCACTTCTGGAGCCACAGAGACCACGGAGAGGCGGACGACGAAGTCTCCAGGGAATACGGCCACCAACCCCAAGGCCACAGGTATCACAGCCCTGAGGCTGGAGACGACAGTGTCTCTGAGGAGGGGGTCCACAGGGAGCACGCTCGGCAGGCCCACGGGCATGGAGGCCACGGCAAGGAAGGCGTGGGAGGCCTAGCTGAGCATGGCAGCCACGGCCACGAGGACGAGGACGAGGACGAGGACGTCATCTCCAGCGAGCGTCCCCGCCACATCCTCAGGCGTGCACCCCGAGGCCACGGCGGGGAAGAGGATGAAGAAGAGGAGGAGGAGGAGGAGGTCTCCCTGGAGCACAGGCACCAGGCCCACAGGCACCATGGCCACGGAGAGGAAGAAGAGGATGACGAAGATGACGAAGGTGAGTCTACTGAGAGCGACCATCACCAGGCCCACAGGCACCGGGGCCACGGAGAAGAAGAAGAGGATGACGAAGATGACGAAGGTGAGTCTACTGAGAGCGACCATCACCAGGCCCACAGGCACCGGGGCCACAGAGAAGAAGAGGATGACGAAGATGACGAAGGTGATTCTACTGAGAGAGACCATCACCAGGCCCACAGGCACCGGGGCCACGGAGAGGAAGAAGAGGATGATGAAGATGACGAAGAGGATGACTCTACTGAGAGCGACCGCCACCAGGCCCACAGGCACCAGGGCCACGGAGAGGAAGAAGAGGATGACGAAGATGACGAAGAGGATGACTCTACTGAGAGAGACCGTCACCAGGCCCACAGGCACCACGGCCACGGAGAGGAAGAAGAGGATGACGAAGATGACGAAGGTGATTCTACTGAGAGAGACCGTCACCAGGCCCACAGGCACCACGGCCACGGAGAGGAAGAAGAGGATGATGATGACGAAGGTGATTCTACTGAGAGAGACCGTCACCAGGCCCACAGGCACCGGGGCCACGGAGAGGAAGAAGAGGATGATGAAGATGATGAAGGTGATTCTACTGAGAGAGACCGTCACCAGGCCCACAGGCACCACGGCCATGGAGAGGAAGAAGAGGATGACGAAGATGACGAAGGTGATTCTACTGAGAGAGACCGTCACCAGGCCCACAGGCACCGGGGCCACGGAGAAGAAGAAGAGGATGACGAAGATGATGAAGGTGATTCTACTGAGAGAGATCGTCACCAGGCTCACAGGCACCGGGGCCACGGAGAAGAAGAAGAGGATGACGAAGATGATGAAGGTGATTCTACTGAGAGCGACCGTCACCAGGCCCACAGGCACCGGGGCCACGGAGAAGAAGAAGAGGATGACCATGACAATGACGATGAAGATGACAACTCTACTCAGAATGGACACCAGGCTCACAGGCACCGAGGCCACGAAGAGGAAGAAGAGGAAGATGAGGATGGTGACTCTACTGGGAGTGACCATCACCAGGCCCACAGGCACTGGGGCCACGGAGAGGAAGAGGATGAGGAAGACGATGATGACGAAGATGAACACCATCATGTCCCTCACCGTGGGCACCGAGGCCATGAGGAAGATGACGATGATGGTGATGGTGATGACAGCACTGAGAACGGGCATCAGGTGCACAGGCACCGAGACCACAGGAAAGAAGAGGCTAAGGCTGAGGTGACCTCAGATGAGCACCATCATCACATCCCTGACCACAGGCACCAAGGCCACGGAGACAAGGAAGGTGAGGAAGAGGATGTGTCCACCGACCACTGGCACCAGGTTCCCAGACACGCCCACCACGGCCCTGGAGGGGAGAAGGAAGGTGGGGAGGAGGAGCTCACGGTCAAGGCTGGCCGCCACGTTGCAAGCCACCAACCCCCTGGCCACAGGAGCAGTGAGGAGGGCCACCCAGAGGAGCATCAGACGGAAGTCCCCGGCCACCACCAGCACAGGATGGAAGATACGGACACCTCTGCTGAGCGTGGCCATCCAGCCCCCAGCCACAGGCAGCAAGGCCACCCCCCGGAAGACACTGTGCATAGTCACAGAGGGTCTCTGAAAGAGGAGATTGGCCATGAGTCCCCGGGACCCACGGGGGTCAAGGACGGAAGCCGTGTGAAGAGGGGCGGCTCTGAGGAGGAGGAGGAGCAGGGCTCCCAGGAGGAGGAGGAAGGCACCCACCACCACAGCCTGGAAGATGAGGAAGACGAGGAGGAAGACCATGGCCGCAGCCTGAGCCAGGAAGACCAGGAGGAAGAGGAGAGGAGAGGAGAGAGCACTAAGGTTCAGGCCCCGCTAAGCCACCACAGGGAGGAGGAGGAGGAAGAGGAGGAGGAGGAGGAAGGCCGGCTCCCCTTCACCATCATCCCCAACCCACTGGCCGGGAGGGAGGCAGCTGGAGGGGCCTCCAGTGAGGAGAGTGCCGAGGACACAGGTAGGTGGCCGGCCCCGTGGGGCGGGCGGGAGCCAAGGCAGCTGGGTCACTGTGTCCCTCCTGTCCCCACAGGGCCACAGGACACCCAGGAGTACGGCAACTACCAGCAAGGGTCCCTGTGTGGCTACTGCACCTTCTGCAACGTGGGTCGCCAGCCCAGGGGCCCTGGGGTCCAGCAAGGGAGGGGCAGGGCAGCTTCGGGGTAGAAGGAAGATACTTGTGGGGCCACACTGGGGAGAGCGCAGGCCAGGAACCCGGGGAGGAGGCTGGGCAACGCCAGAAAGCTGGAGACCTGGGCCCTACCGAGGGGCGCGGGGGAGGGACCGGGTCCTGCAGGAGGGACAGTCTGAGGGCTGGCCAGCTGGGGGGGCACCGCAGTTCCAGCAACAGTGCCCAGGGGACCCGGTCACCCTGGGGTAGGTGACGGGGTGCAGGGGAGTGCTTTGAGGCAAAGACGCTGGGGTCAGTGCTGGAGGTTACAAGGGGGCAGGGTCTGGGGGACCCCTGCCTGCCAAGCGGGGCTGGGCCTTCCGTCTAACCAGGCTGCTCTGGTCCCCAGCGCTGCACTGAATGTGAACATTGTCGCTGTGATGAGGAGAACATGGGCGAGCACTGCGACCAGTGCCAGGTGAAAGCGCCAGGCTCCCCAGGCCTGACCCTGACCCTGGCCTGGTCCTGACCCTGACCCCTGATGACCCTGGCCCGGGCCATCTCAGCACCGCTCTCCCGCCCCCCAACCCTGGTCGCCAACCCCAAAGCCACGCCTCCACGCAGCCCTGACCCCACCCCTTCATCGTGACCTAGCCTCAGGCCCCGCCCCCGCCACGCCCTCCGGCTCACTCTCTCCTCGTCCCCGCCCCCAGCACTGTCAGTTCTGCTACCTCTGCCCGCTTGTCTGTGAAACTGTCTGCACGCCAGGTGAGCAAGGGCGGGGCCCCCGCAGTGAACCCCAGGGTGGGCAGGGTGGCGAGCCCTCGGGTGCGGCGCGCCGTGCACGGGAGGAATCCGGGAGCGGTTGCTGAAGCCAAGGGGAAAAAATACGCAGCGAAGCTTGCGGGGCGGGCCTATATCAGGGGGAGGGGCCACCAGAAAAGCGGAACGCCCCCAACCGGGGAAGGGCGGGGCTTCGAGGGGCTGGGAGGGGAGGGGCTCCGATTGAGCGACAGGGGCAGGGGCGGGGCCGGCCCTAACCCCGCGTCCCTGCGCGCTCTCTGCTGCCCCGCAGGAAGCTACGTCGACTACTTCTCCTCGTCCCTGTACAAGTAAGTGCGGGGAGCAGGGGGCGCCGAGCCCGGCCCGGGCCTCCCTCCCCGGCCTCTGAGTGGCCTGCGTCCTGCCTCCTCCGCAGGGCCCTGGCGGACATGCTGGAGACGCCGGAGCCGTGAGCTGGCCACGCCGCAGGGAGGCCTCCCGAGACGGCGAGCCGGATTTGTCCCCCTGAATAAACGCGCGCCCCGCAACCTCGCGGCTGGGTGCCGGCTCTGGATTCTCGGGGCCGCGAGCAACGGGGGTGGGGTCGCCGGGCTCCGGGGCCTGCGGGACTCGGGCCCTGAACCCCTGGGGCCCCGAGGCGGCGGCTTGGCTCGCTAGCTCGCTCGCTCACTCCCTGCCCCCAAATCAGTCAACACGCAAGCTTTTTGAAACGGTTCTCTTTACCCGTGAGCACTGAGTGGCCGCAGGGGCGCGAGCCGACCGAGGGTCGGGGGCGAGGGCTCCCCCAGCGGCCCGCGTCCCCCAGCGACATCGCGGGAAGAGGATTCTCCCATGCAAACCCCGGAGCCCCCCGCCCCCGGGGCACGGACACGGCCACAGCACGGGGGTCGGGGCGGCCCCGGGGACACGAGACACTGGGGGGGTGGGAGGGGAAGGAGACCCCGCCCGTAGAGGACCCTGGGGGCCGGCGGCCGGCCGTGGCGGGGCGGGGCTGAGTGGCACGGGGGGCGAGGCTTGTAGCAGCGAGTCCCCCTCCCCTCCTTTCGGACGAAGAAGGAAGACCTGGGCCCCGCGACCTGGGCAGGGAAGAGGGGAGGGGGCGGCCGCGCCCTGCATGCGGCCCGGGAGGGAAGCCCCGCCCCCCCTGCGCGAGAGGGCACCTGTCTCCCGTCGGAAACGGATCGATAAGTTACAAAGTAGACAAAAGGGCACGGAAGTCGGGCGGGAGCTCTTCCTGCCCTCTTCTCCCCCCCTCAGTCCGGCTCCCGTGGTTGGGTCCAGGCCCAGTCCATCTGCGAGGCGGGGACGCGCGGCCTCCCCCGGTCCGCGCAGATGGTCCCGCCCGCCGTCCCCGGCGAGCGCGCGCTGGAGGCCGGCGCGGGAGCGGCCTCTTCCATCCGGCTGCGGTCGCCTGCGTCGACGCCGGGCAGTGTGCAGAGCAGGGGGGCCCGCTGAGCCGCGCCCCGCGCCCCCAGACCGCCCGGAGCCGTCCTCACCTGCAGCCCCACACTAGCAGGAGTAGGTCCGCACCGAAACGCCGTCGGCCCGGGAGCTCCCGGAGGTCTGGCCTGGAGGGAGGGCGGCGGCGGCTCAGCCGGGAGCGCCCCCCCCCTGCCCAGCACCCCCCCAGGCCTCTGAGCGCCCCCCGCCCCAGCACCCTCCACAGCCTCTGAGCGTCCCCCGCCCAACCTCCATCCCCCGGGCCCCTGAGCGCCCCCCCCCCAGCCCCCCGGGCCTCTGAGCGCCCCCCGCCTCCTCCCCCCCCAGCTTGGCTCCCCCTCTGCGTATCAGAACTTCCACCTGAGCCCACCTCGTGCCCTGGCCTTCCCCGCGGCCCCTGGCTCCAGGGAGGAGCCGAGGGGACCGGGCCGGCTCATCTCGCACCCTGGAAGGGGGCGTGGGGGAGCTGGACTCGCACCCTGGAAGGGGGTGCCCCATAGTCCAGCCCACTTGCCAGGGGTGGCTCTTCCAGGGCCCGGGGTTAAATCAGTCCATCTCCCACCCTGGGGAAGGGGTGGGAGCAGAGGCTGCGGCCCTGGAGAGACCCCCCCCCACCTTCCGGCTGCAGCTTCCGGAGAGGGAGCCCCGGCGAGCCCAGGGCTCCAGCTGCAGCTGAACGAAAGTTGGGGGGCAGCATCTCCGCCGAGTCGGGGGTGACCCCTCGGAGGTCCTTCTCCCGGAACATCTTCCGCCAGGACGGTGAGCGGCTGAAAGACTTGGCGCTGTCCTAGGTAGAGGAGCCAGGCCCCGGGTGAGGCCTCGTCGGGCCGCCCCTCCTCTGGCCCCGCCCCTGGCGCCCACCTCGTCCAGCCGGCGCTGGCCCCGCCCCTCGGCGGGCCGCGCCTCCTCCGGCCCCGCCCCTGGCCTCGCGGCCCCGCCCCTGGCGCCCACCTCGTCCAGCCGTCTGTCTGTGCCTAAGGAGATGAGGTTGCTGAATTCCTTCTCCAGCAGCTGCCGGGCCTGCAGGGGTGCGGCAGGCGGGAGGAGGGTTGGCGGGGCGGCCAGCGAGCCGGGGACGCCCCCGGGCGTGCCGCGGGACCCAACGCCGCTCACCTGCGCGTTCTGCGTGGGGATCTGCAGCAGCAGGGCCAGGTCGGAGTAGTCGAAGGTCTCGTCCAGGGCGAGCAGCGCCCCATGCACCCCGCTCTCCGTGAGGTTCGTGGCGAACTCCTTCAGGCCCAGCCCGGACACCCAGCCCATGACTCGCTCGTTGGACCACACCATCACGTCTGGGGGGGCAGGAGGGGGCTCAGCCTCGGCCTCCCCCTCCCCCGCGGCCCGCAGCCCAGGCGGGACTCACCCCGGATCTGGGTCTGGCTCTCCTCCCTCCTCCGCTCCAGGTCCTTCCGGTCATAGTTGAGCCGTTTGAGACACAAGATCCCATAGTGCAGACTGACCCTGAGCAGCGGGAGAGTGGGGTCATGAGGCCGCTGGCAGCGCGACCACCGTGCTCTCCCCCATTGGCTGTGGGCTTCTGGGGGCGGCGGGGGGCTCACTGCTGGAACCTGCTGACTGCCACTTCCGGTCAGCCAACTCGGAATGAGGGTGGGGTTACCCAGCGGGCTGTGTCCAGGGCCACCCTGACCAGAGAGAATCCTAGGATTCCCCACACCGGCCAGGCCCCCCACGCATGAGCGTCCCCCTGGGCAGTGCCCACCTGTGGAAGCTGTCCACCATCTTCAGCTGGCCCCTGAGCTCCTTCTTGTTGAGGTGGTCCAACATCCGCGCGTCCACCAGCGACTCCATGAAGTAGCTGCGGTACTGGGGCAGCCCCAGGCTGGGCAGCCAGTCGTTGCCCACCCACTCGTGGTTCATGTCGCCGTAAGCCAGGATCTGGGGCCACAGGCAGGTGAGGGTCGGTCAGGCCTCTCGCACCGCCCAAGTGTGTATGAAAAGGTACAGTCCACCCCACCCCACCCCCAGTGCACGCTTACACTGCTCAGAACGATGGGCCAGTGCAAAGCTACCCCCAAGCCTTCCCTGACACGTGAGCCTTAGAGCACTGGGCTGGAGCACCTGCCGCTACAGAGTTGCAGACCCCGGCCCTCCTGGGGCAATGCCAGCAAATGCATTTTCTCAGCATCCCCCCCCCCAACATGCTGAGGAGCACTGGGCTAGCCGTCTTCCACAAGATTCTGGGTCAACCCAACAGAGGCCACCGTCACCTCCCCTAGCTGCGGAGGCCACAGCCCGACCTCGCAGTCCCACCCCCACCCCGGGCTGAGGTCGTACCTGTCCCCACCGGAAGAGGAAGCACAGCTCCGCCTCCCCAAACCCTCATTCAGTCTGGCCTGCCTGTCGCCACCACCTCCTCGTCCCCCTCTGGCCAGTGCGCTGCTGGCACAGTCCGACATAGCCGCCGGCCCCCAACCAACAGCCCACCAGGCTGCTCAGCGGCGCCCTCTAGTGTCCGCAGTGACACGGCTCCCCCAGGACCCCTGTACCCTCAACAGTGGCAGCCAGGCCCACCCGGCTGATGATGGAAGTCTGGGCTCGCACAGCCACCGCCCCCCACCCCAAGCCACAGAGAAATCCGCTAGGCAGAGCTGGGTCAGCGCCCCCCGTGGGGATGGTGGGACTTGGGGGGAGGGGCAAGGCTCGGTAGAGGAGGGGCGTCCATGCAGCGTGCACGGCCTGCTCATGCGCCCGCGCCCGCCCCGCGCCCCCTACCTGCTCCCAGCTGATCTCCTTGGTCTCCTGACCCGTTAGTGGGAAGAGGGGAGAGAAGGGGTGGGTTAAGGGGCAGGCAGAGGAGGGCAGAAGGGACGGGCGGACGGACAGCCAGCCGCAGACGCAGTGCCCGCCCCCGCCCCCAAGGAGGGTTAGTGCCACCCCCAAGGCCGCCGGCAGGGGGCACTCACAGGCTTGGTCGTGGCTGTGAGCGACTCCATCTCCTCGTGCGTCATCCACACGTTCCCTGTGGACTGAGGGGCGCGGGTGTCATGGGGGTGGGGGAAGCCCCCGGCCCACACAGGGTCCAGCCGCGACCGAGAAGAGCAATGACCCTCTATTGAACTCCCGCCAGGCGCCAGGCAACAGAGCACGGGACCAGGAGCCGGGCCTGTGGCCGCCAATGACGTCACGCGCGTGACCTCACACTGGCTGAGAAGGCGGCAACGTCAGCTGCTCCCAGCGACGCCCCCCGGGGGAGGCAGGACGCCCCCAGGCCCAGCGCCCGGTGCAGGGCAAGGAGCCCAACAGGGGCGGTCCCTGAGGTCGTGGGGGGCGGGGTGGGGGGCACAGCAGCGGATTTGAACACAGGCTGGTTTTCCCCATGTCGTACGGAAGAACCCGCTGAAGTAATTTTGGGGCTCGCCCGTTAGGATGTCCCCAAATTCAAGCACCCCAGGAAACATACACACTCACACACACACACTCACACACTCACACACACACACAGCAGGTGTGGCCGAGCGCTGGCCAGCACTGGACGTCGGCACGGTCGGTGCGCGCGATTTTCTCTACGTTGGAGTTCTCTTAATAAAAAGTTGGGACGAAAGGATGGGATGATGGGAAGGCGGTCAATGCTGCGGGGAAATTCGGGGGTGCGGCGCGGGAGGGGCTCCGCGGCAGGCGCTCACCGTGCGGGAGGAGGCGGGGGCCGACGGGGAGGTGAGCGACACCATCTCCTGGATGGCCAGGCGCAGCTTCAGGCGGTGCAGCGGGTTGCTGATGCCGATCTCCCGCTGGATCTCCGTGTCCGACAAGTTGGCCATGATGGCGCCACTTTTGACGTTGGCCCGGCAGGCGGCCACGTACCACGCGGGCATGCCCACCCACAGCTGGAGCAGAGAGGGGGAGAGGAGAGAGACAAGTGGGGGCGAAGCAGACGCGGGGAGTTTCGCCAGGAGAAAAACAGGGCGCCCAGGAATGAGGGGAGTCAGGTGGAGACGCGGCCCGGTGGGAGGGGAGAGAGAGGCCGAGGCAGGTGCAGAGACATGGGGCATGGGGAACACACAGCAATGGGGAGAAATGCAGAAAAACAGAGACAGAGAGAGGCATGGGGGAGACCCAGGGACCGGGACCCGGGTCGGGGTGGCCGGAGACGCGGGGTGGGAGGAGGAGAAAGAAGCTGTTTAAATGGACAGCAAGCCTGACCCCTCCCAGGTCCCCACACCCAGCCCACCGCACCCCCACTTCTGGGCTGGGGGACCCCCCACCATGAGGCTGCTGGGGGGGCTGGGGATCATCACTTCCGGGCCCCAGTACCTCCAGCCAGGAGACCACGGTGGGCCCGTCCCAGGCAGCGAACGGCAGGCCCTGGCGGCAGGCCTCCTCCAGCAGTTCATGCCTGCGGGGCGAGGGCAGAGCGGGGACCGTCAGGAGGGGGACCCCAGCTCTCAGCCACACGCATGCAGGAAAGCACTCGAAAACACGGCAGAAGGTCAAAAATTATGTGTGAGTCTCTGTGAGCCCCCCTCCCCCATCAGAAGAAAAAGTCTAGGACTCCCCAGGCAAGCAAGTTCAGGGCCATGGATGCTCCCCGCAGCATTTTCTTCTCAGGCGTGTCCACCATGACCACGCACGTGCACACACACACACTCACACACACTCACTTCCTCTTGTTCCTCCGGTCCTTGTCACCTGGGCCTGTCAGCTTGGCTAGCCCCAGAGGGTCCGTGGCCAGCGTCTCGTCAGAGGGTGTTCCAGCTGGAGGCGGGCAAGGGTCAGAAGTTGGAGCAGAATGTCTCCTGCCGGGGGTGGTGGGGAGGAAGCCAGGAAGGCAGAGGCCCTGAGGGAGCGGTGAGCGAGGCCACACCCGGGGGTGACAGAGCCAGGCAGGGAGCAGTGTCGCCCCCTGGGCAGTGAACAGGCCAGGCAAGGTGGCAGGGGTGTGAATACCCATCAGCCCCTGGGCGGGGAGATGGGAGTCTCTGGTTTGTATGATTTGCCGATTTCCATGGTATAGTAACCCCACCAAGGCCACGGCCAAGTGACCCACATTGTGTCAGGCAGTTCACTGAGCTCGTGAGACCACGGCTCGTACAGGCCAGTCCCAGCAGGCTGCCTTCGGGGTGCCCCACTCTTTCTCTACTTGAAAACAGGTAACTGTGGAGCCGACGCAGGAGCCGACGCAGTGGCGTGGAAGGTTAAGCCTCCGCCTGCAGTGCCTGCATCTCACAGGGGTGCCAGTGGGGAGTGAGCCAACGGATGGAAGACCTCTCTCTCTCTCTTTTTTTTTTTTTTTTTTTTATTTTTTGACAGGCAGAGTGGACAGAGAGAGAGACAGAGAGAAAGGTCTTCCTTTTTGCTGTTGGTTCACCCTCCAATGGCTGCTGCGGCCGGTGCACCGCGCTGATCCGATGGCAGGAGCCAGGTGCTTCTCCTGGTCTCCCATGCGGGTACAGGGCCCAAGCACTTGGGCCATCCTCCACTGCCTTCCCGGGCCACAGCAGAGAGCTGGACTGGAAGAGGGGCAACCGGGATAGAATCTGGCGCCCCAACCGGGACTAGAACCCGGTGTGCCGGCGCCACAAGGCGGAGGATTAGCCTGTTAAGCCACGGCGCCGGCCGGAAGACCTCTCTCTCTGCCTCTCCCTCTGTCTGTGACTCTACCTCTCAAACAAATAGGTAAATGAAATGGCAAATTCATTTACCTACCCAGCAACCCTGGAAGGCCCGAGGGCCCCTCTCTGCCCTTCCACACGCTACGTGAATTATCAAATGCATACAGAGGTAGGAGGAAGGGAGGCGGGAGGGAGGGGGGAAGGAGGGAGGTTGGAATGGGGTTCCCTACCCAGAGAAGAACTGTCCCGGCCTGGAGGCCCCATTCTCCCCTTCTCCTTCTTGCCAAAGAGTCGGCCTATGGACGACTTGATGCTTTTCTTCTTGGGGGCTTTGTGCAGGGAATCCGGGGTGCCTTCACTGGGTAAGCAAGAGAGTGAGGGCACGCCCCTTCCGGGATGGGGAGCCCCCGCCACCCCCCGAGCCGCCATGCTCTCCCATCATGTCCTCCCAAGCCACCCCCTTGGTCCCCAGCCCCCGTCCCTGCTGACCTTCCCCGGGGAGGCCCCCCATCTTCCAAGGACCCTGCCTGCAGTGCCAGGGCCTGAGTCATCCGCTCCAGACGGGCAGAGCGAGGGGTGGGTGGTGGCGTGTCTCCTGGGATGGCAGGCCCCTCCCCTCGGGGAACCCCGGCTTCCTCCTTGGGGACATGATTCTGGCGACAGGGAGACACAGAGGCTGGGTCTCATTAGGGGATCCGGGTTAACTGGGAACCCACTGGGGGTGTCCAGGATGGCCCTGCCCCGGGCACTCCGTGTGAAGGGGGCCTAGATAAAGCGGGGTGAGTCGCAGAAACAGAAGGGAACAGTGGAAGGTCCCCCAGAGCCTGAGAAGCCATTTCTCGGGGGGAACTCTCCGTAGGCCCTCTTCCCCCACCCACCCAGCAGGCTGGGGGAACACTCACAGTCTTGTCAGCACCCTCTCGGGCAGGGCTAGGGGGTGCCAGGCGGGGCGTTGAGTGGCCGGAGCTGGGCGGGGAGGGGCTGGCGAGGGTGGAGGTGGTGAGGGAGGGAGGCAGCGAGCAGCTGCTGCGGTAGCGACCCAGCGAGTCCAGGCCCGAGCTGGACACGCGGCTCTCCAGCTCCTCGGCCCGCTGTTCCGTCGTCTCCTTCTCCTCTTGGATGAGCCTGGGGGAGGAATCGGGGAGGCTGGGTGAGACGCCGGGGCAGACACTGGGAGAGGTGGGCTGGGGTCACGACGAGCCAGAAAGGCTCAGTGGAGGAAGGGGAATTCTAAGTCTGTGGCGGAGGCCGCTGCCTGCAACACCGGCGTCCCATACAGACACTGGTTCAAGTCCCGGCTGCTCCACTTCCAATCCAGCTCCCTGCTAATGCTCCTGGGAAAGCAGTGGAAAATGGCCCAAGTGCTTGGGCCCCTGCACCCACGTGGGAGACCCAGAAGAAGCTCCTGCCTTCGATCTAGCCCAGCTCTGGCCATTGCAGCCATTTGGGGAGTGAACCAGTGGGTGGAAGTGCACACGTGCTCGCTCACTCTCTCTCTGTAACTCTGCCTTTCAAATAAATGTAAGTCTTTTTAAAAAAAAAAGTCTGGTGGGCTCATCATAATCTCACGGGTTTAAGGGGAGACAAGAGGTCATGGGAGTCTCAGAAAGTCATGGAAGGTCTGGGGCTGTCAGGCCAACCAAGGTCCTCGTCACAGCAGCCCTGATGACAAACGGCAGTTCTAGAAAATCCTAGGGGTGAGCATGGTCAGAGGTGCTAAGGAGAACGGCAGAAACAAGGCCATGACAAGATCAGGCCTCTACGGGCCACCTAGGGTCTGGGAAGGTCACGGAATCCTTCACTACGTGCAGCCATGTGCCCATGGGAGACTGAATGGGAGGTGGTGATCCTGCCGGCATAATGCTGGGGGCCCATGGAGTGCTTCATGGGAGGCTTCCCTGGGGAGTCAGGACATACGTTCCGTTGGTGGGGGGTTTTTGTGCCGTTAGGTAGAAGTTCTTGGTGGGGCCAGCGCCGCGGCTCACTAGGCTAATCCTCCGCCTTGCAGCGCCAGCACATTGGGTTCTAGTCCCGGTCGGGGCACCGATCCTGTCCCGGTTGCCGCTCTTCCAGGCCAGCTCTCTGCTGTGGCCAGGGAGCACAGTGGAGGATGGCCCAAGTGCTTGGGCCCTGCACCCGCATGGGAGACCAGGAGAAGCACCTGGCTCCTGCCATCGGATCAGCGCGGTGCACCGGCCGCAGCGCGCCTACCGCGGCGGCCATTGGAGGGTGAACCAACGGCAAAAGGAAGACCTTTCTCTCTGTCTCTCTCTCACTGTCCACTCTGCCTGTCAAAAAAAAAAAAAAAAAAGAAGTTCTTGGTGGACAGAGCTGAGGTTGGGATGAATGTGTGGAGGTGAGACTCTTGGCGTTTGGGATTGGAGAGCTTGTTGTGCTGGGGTCCTAGGAGATGCTGGTCACTGGTCATGTGAAGTGACAAAATCCACGGTAAGGTTCTTGATGGACTGAGCTTAGAATTCTGGCATTTTCAGCTCTCTGCTGTGGCCAGGGAGTGCAGTGGAGGATGGCCCAAGTGCTTGGGTCCTGCACCCCATGGGAGACCAGGAGAAGCACCTGGCTCCTGCCTTCAGAACAGCGCGGTGCGCCGGCCGCAGTGGCCATTGGAGGGTGAACCAACGGCAAAGGAAGACCTTTCTCTCTGTCTCTCTCTCTCTCATTGTCCACTCTGCCTGTCAAAAAGTAAAAAAAAAAAAAAAAAAAAAAAAGAATTCTGGCATTTTGGGAGACGATCGCTGGGCTGTTGGGAATCGTGAATCCTAGGTGGGAGATACCTACATACAGAGTTTTCAGCGTTCCTAGGGACCCTAGACCCCAGGAAGTGTTGGGCTGGGAGCATCCTTGAGGGTAACTGGAGAGGAGGTGGGCTCAAGCCTTCAGATCAGCCTGGACAGCCAGAGGCACGGCGGGTCAGCTCGGGCAGGGCAGGGCAGGGGTGGGCTGGCGCTCACTTGATCTCCTTGTTGATGGCCTCCAGCTGCTCCTGCAGCATGATGGCCAGCGTCTGCACGTCGGCCTGCCCGCTGGGGGACAACAGCTCAGCCCCAAACATCCCCTCCGCCTCCTCCTCGTCCGAGCCGTCCAGCTCTCCCGGGAACGGGGGTGGCATGGACCCCGCAGGCGCAGACCGCTCCCAATCCTGGCTCTGGGTGGGAACAGAAGGATGCTGGGTCGGGGGGAGCCAAGGCTGGTGCTGTGTCTTGGCTCCCCGACCCTGATCTCGCCCCTAGGCTGGGACGCTTCTCTCAGCCCAGCTACACCCCGGAGAGGTCTCATTTCTCGACCCCCTCTCCAACCCTCCCCAAACCACACCCATATCCATGACTCCCCCTCTTCTCCCAGCCCCCTATCCCCTGACCCGAGCCTACTTCATTTCTCCAGCTGCCCCCTCCCACTCTGAAACCCCACAGCCCTCTCCCCATTACGCTCAGGCTCTCACCAGGGAACAGGAAAGATCCATGGGAGGAGACGCACAGGCCGGTGGGATGGCGGCAGGCGGGGGAGGAGAGAACGCAGTGAGCCAGGAGACCCTGCCTCTCAGCCCGGCCTCCTTCCCGGGGCCTCCCTGCCCGACCAGGCCCCAGAGGTCGGTGCTGACCTTGGAGGGCTCGTCTTTGACCCCAGACCAGCGGCCCCTCTTGCCTGCCCGGCCACTGCCGGCGCCATAGGGGTCCAGGTGGGCACCCGAAGGTAACGTGGGTGCCTGGGAGTAACGGAGCTCCAGGGCGCTGCCAGGGAGAGACCTGTGGGCGTGAGGAAGGCAGTCAGGGACCAAGGGGGCAGAAAAAGAGCATGTAGGTCAGGGGGCAGGGGGACAAGCCTGGGGTCAGGGGTCATGGCGGGATCAGTGGGAGTGAGGTCAGAAGACGTGGACCTGGGCGTGGGGGCTCCGGGGCAGAGGCAGGGTAAGGGGCTGTCACCTGGAGTAGGAGGAGGGCGGCCTGCCCCGCAGCTGGTCTATCTCCATCTGCATGCGCTCCATCTCCGCCAAGAGCTGCTCCTGGGCGTGCAGAGTCGGAGGTGTTGGCCCCGAGCGCCCCCCCCTCCGTGTAGGAACAGCCCCTCCCCCAGGACTTCGCCCCCCCCCCCCCCCGGTCCCGGAGGCCCCCCTGCCTTGTTGAGCAGCAGCTCATCCTGAAGCTTCTTCATGTTGGCGATCTCCTCGCTCAGCGAGTTCTGCGGGGACAGGGGCGAGGTGAGGGGCGCAGCGCGACCGGGGCAGGCCCAGAGACAGGCCTGAGGGCCGGAGCGACCAGGTGGGCACCAGTGATGAGGGCGGGGCCCCGGGATCCCCGGGAAGGGGCGTCTGTCCTGTGCAATGGCCAAGGATTCAGGCCAGGAGGGTGCCGGGGGCTGCGGGTTTTAGGCTATGGGTGCCCGGGTGTGGAAGGACTTCAGAGGGGATCTGGGGGCCCAGGATTCCAGGAGGGGGTGTGTAGCGGCCAGCGCGGGGCGCACCTTCTCCTCCAGCGCCCCCATGCGCTCCTTGAGGTGCAACTGTAGCCGCTCGTTGGACTCGCTCAGCAGCTTGTCCACGGTCTCGGACAGCCGCTTATTGTGGTCATCGTTCATCTTCTCCCGCTGCCGGGCCTGCGCAAACGAGAGGACAGGGGCGCTCTAGCCCGCCCCGACCCCCAGCCCCGGCCCCGACCCCCGACCCCGACCCTGACCCCCGATCCCTGGCTCCAGCCCCCGACCCTGGCCCTGACCCCCGGCCCCGACCTCGACTCCGGCCCCGACCCCCGGCCCCGACCTCGACTCCGGCCCCGACCCCGACCCTGACCCCCGACCCCCGGCCCTGACCCCCGACCCCCGGCTCTGGGCCCCAGCCCCGGCCCCGGCCCCGGCCCCGACCCCGACCCTGACCCCCGACCCCGGCCCCGACCCTGACCCCCGACCCCCGGCTCCGGCCCCAACCCGGACCCCCGGACCCGGCCCCCGACCCCGGCCCCGGCCCCGGCCCCCCACAAGCCGCGTCCTCTCGGCGGCCCGCCGCCTCCTCACCCGCTGCAGCTCCTGGTTCTTCTCCTCCAGCTGCGCCTCCAGCTGCCGGAGCCGCTCCTCAAAGTTCCCGTGACGCTCCTCAGCCTAGCGGACGGAACCCACCGTACGCGACCCTCTCAGCCGCGGCGCCCAGTCAGGCAGCAGGCCCCGCCCCCGCTCCGGGCCCCGCCCCCGGCTCCAGGCCCCGCCCCCGCTCCGGGCCCCGCCCCCGGCCGCCCCTCACCTTGTTCAGCGCCGCCACGCGCTGGGCCAGCTGCGCCTCTATCTCGGGCAGGGTCTCCGCCTTCTGCAGCGTCTGCTGCAGCTTCTGCTTGGCGTCGTCCAGCCACTCGGCCAGCTGCCGGCTCTTCTCCTCACTCTGCGGGAGAGCGCCGCCGCGGGAGGGGAGGGGCTAGGGCGCGCGCCACGGCCACGGCCCCGCCCCCAGGCCGTCCGCGGGCCGCGCCCCCACCTGCCGGTACAGCGACTCCTTGCTGGCCAGCTCGTTCTCCAGCTTGTCGTTGGCGTCGTGCAGAGACGTGGCCTCGCGCTGAGCGCTCAGGTAGCGCTTCTCCAGCGTCGTGATGCGCTCCTCCATGTCCTCCCGCTGCGCCAGCGCCTGCGGGGGCGGCCGAGGGGCACTTGGACTACATCTCCCAGAAGACCCCGGGGTAGCCTAGGCTTAGGGCCCCCTAATGAGACCCCCTCAAGGCATCCTGGGAAATGAAGTCCGCTGCCGCCTGAGGGGCGGGGTCATACCCGCCAGAGGGCTCTGAGGACTGGCCCACCTTGTCCCCTGCCTCCTGAAAATCAAAAATGGTGGCACTGCACCTCCCGTGAACGGCTAGGACAGTCCTGGCTTAGACCCTCCCGGTCTAAGGACCCTAAGGTCCATGAGCTGTGACGTCTCCACAGGAGCCACTGTCCTCAAAAATCCAGGCTGTAATTTTCTCGACAACTTCTGGTCCAGCGCAGGCTTGGAACCACAGCGCTAGTGCCCAGGGTCTCGCAGGGAAGAAAAGTTCTCTTCTTTCTGGAAGGCAGCGCCTCCCATGAGCCGTCAGGGCAGCAGAGCCTTGGAAGCCAAGGAGGAGCTCCAGGGGCTCATGGGAGATAAGCCCGGTCTGGAAATAAGTGCTTGCTCTTCTTTTTCATCCACTGCCCTCAAGAATCCAGACCAGATGGGCGCCAGTTCAAGTCCCGGCTGCTCCACTCCCAGTCCAGCTCCCTGCTAATGCACCTGGGAGAGCAGTGGAAGATGGCCCAAGTCCTTGGGCCCCTGCACCCACGTGGGAGACCCAGAAGAAGCTCCTGGAGCTGAATGAACCAGCGGATGGAAGATCTCCCTCCATTTCTCTCTCTCTCTCTCTCTCTCTCTCTCTGTAACTGTCTTTCAAAATAAAAAAATCTTTAAAGAAACAAAAAAGCATCCAGACCCCGCATTTCCCAGAAGCTTCCTGGGGCTTGGGAATTAGGATCAAGGGGCCGAAGGCAGGCAGGGGTGAGGTGTGGACAAAAGATTCAGAGACACAAGGACATGGCTCCGACGCCTTTGACCAGTTTCTGGGCACCTACTATGTGTCACATGCCAACACCCTGATCGGGGCCAGAAATCCCATTTTATACATGAGGACACGGATGCTCAGAATAAGAGCCCACACAGCTGTGGACCGAATCCAGCTTCCACCACCCATGAGCTCCGGGACTCTGGGCAAAGCGGCAGGCGAGGGCTACAGGGGGCTCTGGCCTCACCTCCTTGAGGTCCCGCTGCAGCTTGGAGTTTGCCTCCTCGGCTTTCCCCAGCTCGCGGTGAGCCGTGCCCAGTTCCTCCTCCAGCTGGCTCATCTGTCGGCACAGCACGGCCAGGCGCTCCCGCAGCTGGCACACCTCGGCACGCTGCCGCTCCAGGGCCTCCTCCAGCTCCACTGTGCGCCGGTTCGAGTCCCCGCCAGGACCCAGGCCATTGGCAAGGGTCTGAGAGAGGGAGGAAGGGGGCAGAAGTCAGAGCAGGGGGGGAGGGGCACAGAGACACAGACAGAAGGAAAGAGAAAAGTCTGGGGTGATGCAGATCAAAGATCAGGAAACGCTGCCGTCCACAGGGGCCTAGGGGACTGGTCCAGGGCCAGCCAGGGTCTCGGGCATTCAGATATCCTAGGAGGCAGTAATGATCGTACGAAACAGTAAAAGGACCTGCACGGGGTGAGTGGTGTAGCAGCCCAGACTCGTCCTGACACCCAAGCCCCTATCAGAGTGCCCGGGCTGCAGTCTGAGCTCTGCTCCGGACCCCAGCTCCTTGACAATGTGCATCCTGGGATGCAGCCCCGGTGCCTGGACCCCCGCCCCCCAAGGGAGGCCCTGGATGGCATTCCCAGCTCCTGGCTGTGGCCGGCTCAGCCCTGGCTGCTGTGGGCATTTGGGGGAGTGGGCCATTGCATAGGAGATTTTTTTTTGTCTGTCACCACCGACTGTCTCTACCCTTCAAATAAATGACATATTTTTTTAAAAGGACAAGCACACAGTTGAGTGGGGTCACGGAGAGGGGACCTCCACCCCTCACCTGGCTGTCGCCTTCCTTGCCCGGCTCCTCCAGCCCCGACCGCCGCCTTGACAGCTGCTCTCGGAGATTCAGAGTCTGGAAGGGTGGGGGGAGAATTGGAGCAATGGGGGCTCCTCGGCGCCCCAGCACGACTCCCCCACGGCACCGGCCCTCAGGGGGTACGGGTGCCCCAGCCCGAGGTGCCGCTGGTCCTGCTGGGGCCACCCGCACAGCGCCATCTACCCGCAGCTCCTGTGCCTCTCTATGTGTCTCCCATGCCGCCCACCGCGGAAGGGCTCTGCCCTTAGCCTCCAGGGGCTGCTGCAGTAGCACAGAGGGCCCCAGCGTCCCACATGGCGCCGGTTCGAGTCCCAGCTGCTCCACCTCCAGTCCAGCTCCCTGCTAATGGGCCTGGGAAGGCAGCAGAAGACGGCCCAGACTCTAGATGGAGTTTCAGGCTCCCAGCTTTGGCCTGGCCCAGCCCGGCCATCGTGGCCATTTGGGGGAGTGAACAAGTAGATGGAAGGCATCTCTCTCCCTCCCTCTCTCTATCCATAACTCTGTCTTTCAAATAAGTAAATCTCAAGAGAACAAGCAAATGTCTTTGGTTCCACCTTTCCCCATCCAACCATTTCCTCCTTGCTCCCAGTCTGAGTCCCAGTGCTGGGGTCTCCCCAGGTTTCGCTCTCACTAGGAGCTTCGCCCCTAGGCTCTGCCCAGGGGGAGGTCCCTTCTTAGGAACCCCATTGTTTTCCCCCCATAGGCCAACCCATTGGTTCTCTGCCCTCGTCCTGCACCAACTCAGTCTCAGACCCCCAATCAGTTTCCCCATTGGTGACCAAGGCCCTCCCCAGACACCACCCGCGCTCCGGGCCACGCCCCCACCAGCCAAGGCCCTCCCCAGACACCACCCGCGCTCCGGGCCACGCCCCCACCAGCCAAGGCCCTCCCCAGAGACACCACCCGCGCTCCGGGCCACGCCCCCACCTCCTGATTGCTCAGCTCCAGCTCCTCCTCCAGCACGGCCACGCGCTCCAGCGCCATCCGCAGCCGCTCCCGGACCTGATGCAGCAGAAGGCAGACGCTGGAGACCAGACCGAGCCCAGGAGGTGGGCCCTGACCGCTCTCCCAGGCCACCCTCAGCGCTCCCCTCTCCACGCACGCGCCAGGAAGCCTCTTCCGCTGTGAGCCCCCACCCTAGCTCGTGGGAATATTATCCCCGGGCAGGTCCCAGCAGAGCACGGCCCAGGGCAGCCAACCAGCCGCAGGTTCCCAGGCTCCATCCCGGCTCCCCTTCTCCTACCTTCTCGTCCAGGGCCTTGTGGTGCTCGAAGAGGGATTTTAGAGCCTTAAGCACCTCCACCTCCGAGGAGACCCCGCCCGGCGACTGGGCCTGGCGCTTCACCACAGTCATGCGCAGTGACCTCTCGTGCCTGGACACCAGGCACTCCAGATGTTCCAGGAGGAGCTGCAGGGACCGGAGGCCAGGGTCGAGGGAGGCGGCGACAGGTGGGGACATACAAGGACAGGGAGAGCCAGGTAAGGAAGAGAGAACGTGATGGAGATGCGGGCGGGGACACGCAGGAAGAAGAGGGACCACAGGACACCGGCCGGGACGTGGGAGCCAGGAGGAGGTCAGTCTGCCCCCAGCCCGCCCACCCCGCCTAGGCTCACCCGCGTGTTGTTCCGCTCCGCCTTCAGCTCTGCGATCTCCTCCTCCCTCTCCAGCAGCTGCTCGCGACATAAGTTCAGCTCCTTCGTCAAAGCTGCGAACTCCTGTCCAGGCGTAGGCAGGATCGGAACAGTCAGACAGCTCCACGCCGCAGCGCCCTCACGCCTCGGGGCGGAGAGTTCGCAGGCCACGCCCCCTGTTCACCAGGCCCCGCCCCCCGAGGCCGGCCCCGCCAAGCCCCACCCCCTGCTCGCTCACCGAGGCCTTCCCAGCCCCAGCCCCGCCTACCGAGGCCGGCCCCGCCAAGCCCCACCCCCTGTTCGCCCACGGAGGCCGGCCTCGCCACGCCCCGACCCCGCCTCTTCAGGACCTGCCCACGGAGGCCTTCCCCGCCCAGCCCTGCCCTCCGATGCCAGCCCCTCCCCCACGCCACGCCACGCCCCCGCGCGCCCCAGCCCCGCCCACCGATGCTGGCCCCGCCCACCGAGGCCTTCCCCGCCACGCCCTCCCCCGCGCGCGCCACAGCCCCGCCCACCGAGGCCTTCCCGCCACGCCCTCCCCGCCCAGGCCCCGCCCACTGAGGCCTCTCCGCCACGCCCTCCCCCGCGCGTCCCGCCCAGGCCCCGCACCAGCCCCGCCCCGCCAGGCCCCGCCCGGACCTGGGGCAGCGCGATGCTGAGCTGGCGCTGCAGCGAGTCCTTCTCGTGGCCCAGCTCGCGCAGCCGCAGCTGCGCCGTGGCCAGCCCGTCCTGCGCCTCGCGCAGCGTCTCCAGCAGGCGCTCGCGCTCCGTGAGCATCGTGACCATGAGGCGCTCCAGCTCGCCGCCCGCCTCGTCCGGGCCCAGCGCCGAGCCCCGCCGGCCATCCTCGCTGATGGTGGGCATCACCTCGCACATCATGGCGGCGGTGCCAGCCTGTGGGGGGCGGGAAGCGGACGGGGAGCGGAGACCCGCCTCGTCAGGGCCCAGGCAGGGAAACTGAGGCACGGCCGGGGGCGGCGCGGAGGGCGAAGCCGGGCGCTCTGCTGATGACGGGGTGCGGGGCGCTGCTCCGGGAGAACCGGTTTGGCCGCCAGGTGCAGCCCGGGGAGACTGAGGCTTGCCCTGTGTCGTCACAACTGGAACTCATTGCTTTCAGGAAAACGGCCCTGGCTCCCCGGGCGAGGCCCTCCGGGGAAGCTGCGGGACCCAGGGCCGTTCCTGCCCCGCTCTGCGGAGCGCCCCCCTCACCCACGGCGTGGGTCGGGAAACAGGCCCAGGCCGGCCACGCGGAAGGCGATCGCTGGGACACAGCTCCTGTGCGAGGCCCGAGGCGCGGCTCTCAGCTACATCCCCGCCCAGCCCTGGCACCTAAAGAACCCACAGACCCACTGCACTTGGGGGCGGGGGCTGAACAACACCTAGAGGCACCTCGCTCCCTCTTCACACCCCAAACCCTCCCCCGCTCCTCTGGCCACAGGAATCCAGGCTTCTAGCCACTCCCTTGCCCCAGAACCAGGGGTCCGAGCCTCCAGCCCCCTCCTCCTCCAAATCCCAGGAGTCAGGGACTCCCGCCTGCCCTCCTCCCAGGAGGCCGTCTCCCCTGGACCAGCCTTTAGCTCCCTCCTCCTCCAGGGTGCAGGGGTTCTGAGAAGGGGCGGGGCTTGGGTCGCTGGAGCCAGGGGCGGGGCTGAGATGGCCCCGCCCCGAGCCCCTCCCACCACGCACTTCAGGTCCGACGGGCCCTGCTCGCCCACCCGGTCGAAAGCAGGAGGAACTTTCACTCCAGTTCTTGCTTTGCAGCACAACCGGTTCTGAGAGTGGCTGGTTCCCAGCCCCGCCCAGTATGTGGACGGTGTCCCAAGCCTGGGAATGGGGCCCTGGACTCCCGCGAGGGGGAGGAGAGGGGGCAGAGGGCACTGGCGCCTGGGACAGGAGCACCCTCGGGTCTTCAAAGTGCTGCATCTGGGAACCCGGACTGGGAGTGCCAGCACTCGGAGGCCTGATTCAGGAAAACGCTGGCGAGCAGTCAGGCCAGCCTTAGGCCAGAAGCCAACGTGGTGTCTGAAATCCACCACCAGGGGGACGCTTTAGGGAGGCTGCTCTGGGACCTCAGGCTCATTCACTAGAGAGAAATGAAACACAGCAAGTCTGGGGTCCGATCTGTGAAGCCGCCGTACCGCGCTGACAGTGTGCTGGGATAAGGACACATTCCAGGACTGGAGTCTGGAACCTAGAACCAGCCGGGAGCAGCCTGGCCCCTTAGAGAGCGGCTCAGTCAACCCCAGAGCCCCAGCCACAGAGGGCGTCAGATCGACACCCAAGGCAGTGCCCAATGAGCCCAGCTAGGAGATGTCTTCTAGCACTTGACGAGAGGACGGTATAACAGGGACTATGGCAGGGGTCGCATCCTTGGTTTGATGACGTGTCTAGATGGCATGAGAACCCTGCAGGCAAAGCATGTGCTCCGGAATGCAGCACTCGCACCCGGGTCTGAGGGAAACAGAAAGGAGCAAGAAGTTTGCCTGGAACTTGGAAGGGGCTGCAGCAAATGCAGGAGGAGACCTGAGAATTTCCTGAAATAAAGGCTGAGCTGGCGAAGCGGGGGAGTTGTTCTGGAAATGAGACATTTCTAGGCTGAAGGCTCCAGAGAGGAGAGAGCCTAGAACATGTTTAGAATGCCAATGTGGCAGACGGAGGAAAACGTGTATACTCGACCAGGGGTCGAGGCTCAGGCTGCCCTGGGGAAAAGACAGGCCAGGTGGAAACGGGTGGGCCTGGCACCTAGAACCCGGAGACATAGAACATTGGGAACATACAGGAACACAGAACATCTTGCTGGGAATTTTCTGGATTTAAGACTGAGAAATTAGACACTACCTTAAACAGAAAAGTGCATTCCAAAGTCCACAGCACCAATTGAAAAAAACCTGGTGAACATAATTCATACACATTTGGAACTTAGAGAGTCCTTGGTAGGAGAATGGCACCTAGAACAATGCCAAGGATATGGCTCATAGAACACATCTAAAATGACCTAGCAGACTCTGTAAGGGCTAGCTGTGGAAGTTTGGAATATGTCTGAGGAGTGGGTGAGACTAGATTTGGACAGAGGACGTCATCTAGGCATTTGAAAAGATAAATAGGAAGAGACATGCCTAGAACGTAATGTCTGGCCCAGAACCTAGTCCATGCCTTGGAACAGAGATGCACTGGGAGTGTCCTGGCATCTAACATTCTAGAACACGGCCCATTCTAGAACATGCAAAGGCACATGTGTTACTTAGAAACGCGGAAGACAGCGGCCAAGTTCTAGACCACGCAATGAGCCTAGGACACAGAACACGTCTGAAGGAAGGGGTGTGCGTTGGCTCATCAGCCCGAGAGAATGCACTTGGGAAATAGGACATCATGATACGGGCCCCAGGGGGCAATGCGTCTTGGGGAGATGGAAGAGGCCAGAGAGCCCCAAAGCCCAGCACCCCAGATGATATGGGGATAAGGCAGGGGATTGTCAAGGCCATCGGGGATACGAAGCTGAGGGCAGAGACGGGAGACCCTGACAAACGTGAGATCAGAGAAGCTGCACGCCTGGAGTGGGGGGCACAGAGCTGGGGGCTTGGGCTCCTGAATCCTTTTGGAGGTCAGAGATGCGGCATCAGAAGCTTAGAGCCAGATTCCCTGGGAGGGGGAAAGGCTGGGACACACACAGGTGAAGGTTTGGTGGGGCTGGGGGGGCAGCTCAGAAGCTGGGGTTTGAATTCCTGAGTCCCTGAGGGGCTGGAAGAATGGGGACAAGGCATCTAGGTCTCCTGGGGTTGGGGGGGGGGAGGTGGGGGTGGACAGAAGCCAAAGCATCGCATTCCAGGCCCCTGAGAGGGTGGGAGTCCCAGCACCCCAGCCCCTAGGGGAGCAGATGCTGGGGTGGCAGAAGGCCGTGTGCATTCAAGAAACACGGGAATGCTGAGCTTGGTGCCAACGGCGGCGAAAGCTGCAGACTGGACTGGCAGGGGTGAGGGCTTCCAGCTGGGTTCAGCAGAGGGAAGGAACCCCCAGGGGTGGACACGGCCCCCAAGGCGGACAAGGCAGGAATATTCGGAAGCCTGGGCTCTTGGGGGAGCACTGGGAGTCCCGGGAACACGGGTGCCAAGGATGGGGCCGAGAGCTTGGACGGCGGAACCCTCAGGCCCGGGTATCCCCGGGTCAGAAGCGCGGCGGGGGGATCTCCCCCGCGCGGCCCGCGCCCCCTCCCTGGCGGCGGCGGCATGGGGTGGGGGAGGCGAGGCTTCCGAGAGCGCTGACCATGGACAGCTCCAGAGCGGGCCTGTGTCCAGGGCGGCCGCCCAGCTGTCCTGGACCGAGCGACGCGGCCGGCTGCTCAAGCCGGAGCCTGGAGCCGGGCAGACGGGGTGCGCGAGTGGGGGACGATGCGGACGCGAAGGGGGGCGGCCGGACGTCGCCAGGGGAGTCTGACACCGCACAGCCCAGCCAGCGTCTGCAGCTCCCGGGACAGGGCCGAGGAGGGGGGATCTGGGCCCAGAGGAGGTCCCCGGGGGCTGAGCCGAGAGATCCAGGCTCTGGGCCCGAGAGGAGGCGCAAGGCGGAGGTCCGCCTGGGATTCTGGGGTTCGGCTGGGGACTCGGGGCGCCGGGAAGGGGCACGCCTGAGTCTCTGGGGCTGGGCTATGAAATCTGGGCTCTGAGTCCCTGGGGATGAGGAGGAGAATCCAGGATTTCGAGGAGGCGGGAGAGGCTCGCCGAGGGGTCCCCGGGGTGGGCGCTGCCAGGCAGGCTGGGCCGGGCTCTCACCTACCTGGTCCGCGGCGGCTGCGGGCGGAGCCGGGCTGCAGGAGGAACGTGGGGTGGGGTACGGGGACCGGGCGGGGCCCCTGGCGGCGGCCGGGGCCCGGCTCTGTGGCTCCGGAGCCCTGTCTCCGCGGCTCGCGCGGGCTCCGCGTCTCTGGCTCCGGCTTGGGCGCCGGGGACCCCCCTCCCCCTCACAGTCTCACAGTCCTCTACCCCCTAAAATAGCCCCCTGCCCCTGTCACCGTTCAGCCTCCCCCCGCGAGGCCGCAGCCGCCAGATCCAGGGGTGCCCACCAGCGCCCCCCAAATCCCACCTTCCCCCCCAAAAAAATTCCTCCTCCCTCCCCCTCCCCCCACCGCTCCCGGGCGGTCGTGGCCCCTTTAACAGGAGACTGACAGACGGCCCAGAGTGGCCAATGGGAGGCGGCGTCGGCGCCGGCCGGCGACTAGACCCCGCCTCCGCACGGGCCGGGAGGGGTCGCGCGGGCGGAGAGCGAGAGGCGGGGCTCAAGGCGCGTCGGCCAATCGGCGCGCGGCGTGCGGCGGCTGGGGCGGGAGGCGGAGCCCGGCAGGGGGATGATGTCACCTGGAGCGAGTAGCGCGCGGCGTGGACCGCGAGCGGCGACCCCGGATCCCGGCAGGGGCGCGCTCTGCCCCTCGCAGCGCTCGGGACGCCGGGGCCGGGCGGGCCGCAGGATGAGGAGAAAGGCTGGGTTTGCAGGTGAGGGAGGCTCCCGGAAGGCCTTGCTTTAGTGGGCAGGTGGGGAGGGGGTGGTTGAGCGCCCAGCGGGCGAGCGCACCTTATGCTGCACCCCTGCCGCCCGCCTCGGGAACTGCACGCGGCGCCCCCACCCCCGGCTCCCACGCAGACGAGCGTGCGGCCTGCAGGGCTCCCCCGGCGGACGAGGCTAATGGTTCGCTCCGCCCCGCCCACACAGAGGCCGCCCACTGGCTCCCGCCGCTTCGGGACTCCGCCGTCAGACCAGCCGTGGAGGAAGGGGCTTGGCCTTGGCTCCGAGCGTCTGTCTTCTCCGGCTCTGGCCCCGGTCGCGTCGGAAAGGGGCGTCCTGGCAGCCCTCCCCCCCCCCCCCCCGCCCCTCGCCCCGGCGCTCCAGGTGCAGGACAGACAGGCAGACACTCAGTGAGGGGGTCCAACATCTTTAAATAAGGAGCCAGCGACAATAAATACTGTACAGGGGTGAGGGTGAGGGTCCAAGATCTGTGCTGTCAACCTCGGGACTCCAAGGATCTGCAAGGAGGGAGGGCGAAGAAAGGGGAGCCAGGCTCAGCGCAGGGGGCGGGGGGCAGCCCGGCGGGGCACCACGGGGTCAGGCAGGACCGGGGTTCCAGAAGCGAGGGCCCAGGGGCGTGAGGTGCGGCCGCCCAAGGAGCTGGGGGCCCTCCCGGCCTGCGCGGCTGGGTCAGCATCCCCGCAGGGCAAGGGGCCGACGCTGGGGGTGGCAGTCCAGGCCCGGGGCGGCCGGGGCCGGGGGCTCACGAGTAACTCTGGTGCTGCTGGCGCCGGCGGGCGGACCGCATCTTCTCGAAGCGGGCCTCCATCTCCTCCAGCACGCGGGGCGTGTACCGGACCACCAGCTTCACCGAGCCCTGGGCGGCCTTTAGCAGCTCCACCGCCTTCTCGTGCTGCTCGCCCTCCACGCTCTGCGGGGTGGGGTGGGGCAGGACAGCTGGGCCTGGGGCCCGCCCCCCCGGCCCAGCCCCCACCGGGGATAGTGCTTGCCGAGCCTGGTGCCAGCCCACAGGTGCCGGGGCCTCAAGTCCTCCTCGTGGGAGAGCCATGAGCTCTTGGCTCTGTGTCTTCCCCCAGAGCCCTCCAAGTGCCCCTGACAGGGGTGGCCTCATGTCCAGCTCTGCCGCTGAGCCGGACATCCGGGCCCAGGCTGGTCACTTCCCTCCCTCCTACCCTAGCTCTGTCCTGCTTTGCACGGCCCCTGACTTACCCAGCCTGCAGTCTCTCCTCCATCCATTTCCCACAGTCCCCGGGGTGCGGGGTGTCTTCTTGTACCCCTAAGCTGGGCCTTTCGCCCCACCACGGCTCCCCAGCACCCTGGGCACAAAGTCCCAGCTCCTCTGCAAGGCTGGCCCTGGCCGCCTGGCCCTGGCCGCCTACTGCACCCATGGTGCTCTGAACTCCCTGGCTGCCCCTGCAGACAGAGGTACAGCCCCGGTCGCCGTCACCCTCAGCCACAAACACCCCCTACCTTCTTTACCCAATCAGATGTTGCTTCTCTGGCCAACCTTCCCTATTCATGCACTGGCCCGGGGCTCCACGTGGACTCAGACCCGGTCAGGGTCCACCTCGCTCGCCATAGAAGCGGAAGCCCGCTTCTCTGAGGGCGCCCGGCATGGCCCGGCACGTGCAGGGTGAATGCCGGCCTGCAGGGACTGCGCTGGCCTGGACAGGCTGTGCCCCCGACTCACCACACCGTTCACCGACAGCAGCTGGTCCCCACGCTTGAGGCCTCCGTGGCGGTCGGCCACGCCTCCGGGGATGACCCGGGAGATGTAGATGGGCGAGTTCTGCTCCTTGCCGCCCATGATGTTGAACCCCAGCCCCTCATCTGTCTTGGGCAGCTCCACCACCCTGGGATGTGCGTGGCCCTCACTGGCTGTGAAGGCAGCCACCGTGGCCTGGAAGAGAGAAGTGGGGGTGAGGGCCCTTGCGCCGCAGTGGGCTCACGGGCCGGGGTGCGCGCGGGACGCTGCCGGCCCTGGGCTGAACACGTCGTGACCTCTGAAGTTACTTGGAGTTGCTGCCATGCCAGAGAGAGAGAGAGAAACCTGTCTCCATCCTGCAGGCGCGGGCGTTCGATACCCAGCACCTGTCAATCTTGTTTTTAGCGGTGGAAAACAAGGCCTGGCGGGGAGCTGAGCAGCCCCAGCGGCAGCTGCCTGGTGCAAGCTTGGGGGAGACTGCAGGGCTGGGGGGACGCCGGGGGTTCGCCACCAGGCACGCAGGCAGCCACTGGCTTCCATTTGTAGTTGCAAATGACATTTGCTTAAGTTTACAACGCGCAGTTATTTAAAGGACGCTATGAATAAGTAATAAGGGCGGTCCGTGGAGTCGGCAGCTCCACGGAGCAGCAAGCGAGCAGCGATGACTGGCACCGAGCTAGACCCGGCGGTGGGGCGGCTGCCGCGGGCGGGGGCTGGGGGCGCCCACCTTGGCCGTGGCGTGGGCCCGGATCTCGGCGCTCCCGGCGATGTCCAGAGTGTCGTAGAGCTGCTCGTACACCTGGGAGAGGAGGCAGCCGCATCAGGCAGCCCCCAGCCCCTCTCTTCCCCTCCCACCCGCGGGGGCCGCCCCGCCCCCGGAGCTGCGGGAGCCGGGGCGCCCCTGCGCCGCGCCCCTCTCACCTCCCGGATGGCGGAGCAGAAGCGGCTCTGCAGGACTCGCTGGAGGGCCTGCAGCTTCTGCGGGGGCAGCTCCCCGCTGCGCTGGAGCCGCTCCAGGAGCTCCACGGCCCGGGACACGTCTGCGGGGCAGGGCGCGGAGTCAGACGCGCGAGGGCGCGGGGGGACCCCGCCGCCGCGACCCCCGGCCCCGCCGCAGGGCTGCGCGCCGAGCGCCCCCGGACCCTCCCACACCCACAGCCCGCCCCGCCCACCCCGCCGGGTCCGCCCGCCCGCCGCGCCGGCCCGGCCCGCGGCTGCGATCCGACGACGCGGGCCGCGGGCCGGGTGGGCAGGGCCCCCTGGCGCCCGCTTACCCCGCTCCAGCCCCAGCGGCTCCACCAGCGCAGCCATGGCGGCGCCACAGCTGCCAGCCGCCCGCCTGCCCCGTCGCCGGCCAGGGGGCGGGGCTGCGCGAGGCCACGCCCCGGAGGCGGTGGCGCGGCGGCGCGCGTGCGGCTGCGGGGCCCCGCGCCCGGGCGGGCCGTCCCGCGGCAGCCCCGGCCCGCCCCTATCGTTCTCCCACAGCCGTTCAACAAACAGCCGGCTACGGCCGCGCTGGGACTTGGGATGGAGCAAGGTCGGCCACGACAGGACCGTGGCCTCGAGTCCCGGGAGGAGCGGAGGACGGGAGAGGGGCGCGCGGAGGCCGCGCGGGCTGGGAGCACCGCGGGCCCCAGCGGCTCGGCAGGCAGGTGCGGCACGGCCTGGTGCGTTGGGAACCTGGGCTGGGTCTGTGAAGACCACCGTGGAGGCGGGGCTTGGGCGGGAGCAGGGGGGGAAGTCCCCAGGGTCCCCGAGGCGACTTGCACCCAGGCGCATGCTGGGACGGATGGGGCAAGGGGACAGACGGACAGTGCGCGGCTGCGGATGAGCGGCGGGGCTCTGGGGCTGTTGGCCGAGGTCTGTGTGGAGGAGGGGTGCAGTACCCACAAGACCCCAGCTCCGGAGCTCAGCCGGCACCTGGCCTGGCACCGGAGAGGGCCTAGCTCGGCCCGATTCCCCACTGGCCCCCGGGGTGGCGCAGCGGGTGAGACCGCTGCCTGGGTTTGAGGCCTGGCTCCTGCTTCGCTTCCGGCACTCGGGCGCCTGACACCCCCGTGGGACACCTGGACCGAGCTCCCGTCTGGCTGGTTGCTGAGCGTGACGCTCACTCTGCCTTTGAAGGAGGTAAAAGTAGAGGAAGAAAGCCAGGAGGAAGGAACCGTGAGATCAGGATTTTCTAAGGCGTGGCTGATTCCCCGGGGACACGTGTGTCCCACACCAGCCAGGGTTCAAGGCCAGGCTCCCTTCCAGCGCCAGCTTCCTGGTGCCTCAAGTAGTGGTCGCTGCCACCAGGCGGCAGACCTGCTGCTGCCTCGGGCCTGGTCTGGTTCTGGCTGCTGGGCGCAGGTGGGGACATCTGCCCAGCTCTCTTTGCTTTCCAAATTAAAAAGAAAAAGAACGTTGAGAGAGGGTGAGGGAATGCAGACCAGTGTCGGCCCGCTGTCCTCTGGCTGAGCTGGACTGGGCTGTGGAGTCCAGAAGAGGCCCGGTTCAATGTGGGGGTGCTGGAGCAGGTGTGGAGACCCCGTCTCTACAGCATTTCCTTTGTCAAGATTTGTTTAACTGGAAGGCAGAATTCGAGGGAGGGAGACACAGGGATCTTCCATCCACTGGCTCACTTCACCCCCCCAGTGGCTGCCGTGGCCCAGGCTGAGCCAGGCTGAAGCCAGGAGCCTGGACTCCATGTGGGTCACCCATGTGGGTGCCGGGCTCAGGCACTAGCTTTCCCTTGCGCATCAGCAAGAGCTGGATGGGACGTGGCGGACCTGGGACTTGAACCGGTGCCCACGTGGGATGCCGGCACCACAGGCTGCGGTAAACCCCCTTCTCATCCTCTTCCTGGCACAAGGGCTCATCATGAAAACACCAGTCCTGGGGCGAACGCTATGGCGTAGCGGGTTACACATGGGCGGGCGCCAGTTTGAGTCCCGGCTGCTCCACTTCCGATCCAGCTCTGCTATGGCCTGTGAAAGCAGGAGATGGGCCAGGTCCTTGGGCCCCTGCACCCACGCAGGAGACCCAGAAGCAGCTCCTGGCTCCTGGCTTCAGATTGGAGCAGCTCCGGCCATTACGGCCAGTTGGGGAGTGAACCAGCAGATGGAAGACCTCTCTCTGCCTCTCCTCCTCTCTGTGTAACTCTTTCAGACAAATAAATTTTTTTTTTTTTTTTTTTGACAGGCAGAGTGGACAGTGAGAGAGAGACAGAGAGAAAGGTCTTCCTTTGCCGTTGGTTCACCCTCCAATGGCCGCCGCGGTAGCGCGCTGCGGCCAGCACACCGTGCTGATCCGATGGCAGGAGCCAGGTGCTTCTCCTGGTCTCCCATGGGGTGCAGGGCCCAAACACTTGGGCCATCCTCCACTGCCTTCCCGGGCCACAGCAGAGAGCTGGCCTGGAAGAGGGGCAACCGGGACAGGATCGGTGCCCCGACCGGGACTAGAACCCGGTGTGCTGGCGCCGCAAGGCGGAGGATTAGCCTAGTGAGCCGAGGCACCGGCCCAAATAAATCTTTTTAAAAAAGAAAAGAAAAAGGAAACGCGAGTCCTGGTACCTTCCCTACGTCTCCCACTTACTGGCCGGCTGTGACGGTGCCGACTCCCTGCCCTCACTCTATCACTCTCGTGGCAGCAGCTTCCGGCTGGCGGGACGCCCAGCGCCCGTTCAACACAGAGCCCGCGGGGAGCTGAGCCCGCCTCCTGGACAGCTTCTCGGCCTGCGATTTCCACGCACCTTTCCTTTTCTCCCAGTCTCGTTTTCTTTCAAAATCTCCAACACGGCGGCTGTCTTGCTGAGTCTTTTTGTCCCTTTTTGAGAATCTCACCAGGACCTGGACAAACTGCCATCCTGGGACTTCCTGCCGCTGAGCTATGGACCATCATTTCCTTTTGCCGCCGCACTTAGAAAAATTACTGAGACAGAGGACGTTCCCACACACAGGCTGTCTGAACGCCAGTGCCGACGCTGGGCCAGGCCAGATCTGGGAGCCAGGAACACAACCTAGGTCTCCCACACAGACGGCAGGAAACCCAGGTGCCCCTCATCATGGCTGCCTCCCGGGCTCTGCATTAGGAGGGGAGGTGGGACTTGAACTCAGGTACTCTGACACAGGCGCCTGAACTGCCAGGCAGGATGCCCACCTATTTCAAGTCCATTCTGGTTAAAAAGCTCAGTAAACTTGCTAAAAACGCAGTGTGATGTTTCTCAGTTGGTCCGAATCTTTCCCGGCACTCCTGGTGTTTGGTTGTCTCATCAACTGTCAGACCCGCCAATGGGATTCTCCACTTGTTCTCCCAGCTCTCGGACTTCCACCCAGGTCCTAGATCCCACATGTTTTTCCTTGTCTCAGCCAGGTCTGTTTCCAGCCTCTCCCTCGCACGCCTGGTACATCCTGAGTAGACGCCAAGTGCTGGGTACTGGTGGAGAGGGGCTCTGGGGGCTTCCTCCTGGCAGGCCCGCCCGTCACCTCTGTGTAGTGCTGTGGCACTCGGGACACGCACCTGCCCCCCTCTGGCCTCTCAGGTAACTGTTCAGAGTTCCTGCAGGCGCGGGCAGAGGCCAGACAGGGCTGCACACAGATCCGGTGCCCTGTGCCCTCCTCCGGGGCGTGTCCCGTCCAGTCCCAGCTGCCCCGCTGCCCCTGTCTAGGAAGACTGATGTTTCCTGGTCAGCTCCTCTGTGCTCCCCTCTACAAATCCTCCAGGAAAACACAGTGTGCCTAAGGCGGCATTTCACATGGCAGGTTGGTGCACCAGTGCCAAATGGGCTTTCAGTTAAAACCGGACTCCTGGTGGCAACACCCAGGGCACCTGTGAGAATGCTCCAGTTGCAGGCGCGGGTCAATCTGACACACGTCCAGCGTCTGCCTCTCCGTTCACCTCGCGATCTGCTGCTGCCTACTGTTCTGGCAGGCACCTGAGCACCCCTGACCGGAGGCTGCTGCTGAGCGTCCCTCTCAATGGGCAAGCTGCCCCAGGCCATCGGGCCAAGGTCAGAACTGCCAAGACAAACCCAGCGCCAGCTTGTACTGTGCTGTGCCTGTGCCGGCCGTGCTCTGCACAGGTTCCGCCTCGTCTCCAACTCCAGTTCTGGGTCTTCTCACACTGCCTGCGGCTCTGCATTCTCCCACCCGCACGTGCAAGGCCCACTCCTCCTCCACCTTGTCTCACACTCCGCTGCCCAGGACCTGCAGGGTCTCAGCGGCTTCCACACGCTGTTCCTGACGGGGCAGGAGGCGTGAATGCTGTCTCGGCTTTGCCCCGCAGCCCTCGCTGGGTCTGCACCCCACCCGGTCTTAGCACTGCACCTGGCCGTTCTCACGGACCCTCCTCTCTGTTCTGATGCAAGCAGCAGCTTTGTCACATGTCACAGCCTCCGCAGGTCACCTCACCTCTTCCTCGACACGCCCCACGAGCAGCACAGGCAAAACCAAGGAAGCCACCAGGGGCAGGGCCCTGCGGGGGCTGCCGCACTCCACCCTGAACAGCTTGCGCTCTGGGGACAGCCTCAGCCTGAATATATCAATGCAAGTCCTAGGCATTTCTCTGGAAAACATCAAGCAAGGCAGGGCTGAGCCACTGCAGGAGACGGGGCTGCTGGCCCAGTGAGAGCAGCAAGGAGCAAACACAGATGCCCAGCGTCAACAGGAAATTAATTTTATTTTTAAATCCAAGGGACAACAAATAGAGCCCCCCTCTTGGAGAGCAAACTTAGGTAGCCAAGTTTGGGAAGAGTGACAGGAGGAGGGAGGGAGCCCGCCCTCACTCTGGTGCGGCCTCCATCAAGTACCCGTTCTCTGGAGCGAGGTACCCGTCGCCTCCCTCAGACTCCATGTACACATCTCGGCCGTCGCTGCCCAGCCCTTCCAGCCCGTTGTCCTGTCCACCGCCGCCGCTGCCGCCGCCACCCCCACCCCGGGCTTCATCCCTGCCCCGCTCTCCACCCCGCTCGCCCCGCTTGTGCTCGCGGTCCCGGTCCCGGTCCCGATCCCGGCGCCGCTCCCGCTCGCTCCGGTGGCTCCGCCGCCGCTCCCTGTCGCGATCCCGGCCCTTCTCCTCTGGGCCATCGGGGCCATCAGGCCCGAGCTCCCCAGGAGGCCCATCGTCAGGAGGCGCATCCCCAGCCTCAGAGGGCTCTGCCATGTCGCCGCCGCCACCACCTCCACCACCACCTCCACCACCGCCACCACCACCACCGCCGCCGCCACCACGCAGCTCCTCCTTGCGTTCCCGCTCGCGTCTTGCCCGCTCCCGACTCCGGCTGCTTCGCCGCTTCCGCTCCCGGTCCTTGTCCTTGCTCCGCTCCCTGGAGCGCCGCCGCTCGTCCTTGTCTCGGCTCCGTGAGCGCCGCCGCCGGTCCCGAGAGCGGGAGCGTCGCCGTTCCCGCTCCTTGTCTCGCTCCCGGCTCCGCTCTCTGCGCTCCCGCTCGCGGTCCCGGTCCCGGTCCCTGTGGGGAAGCGGGGAGGGGCCGGGCCTGGATGAGGGGAGCAGAGGTGTGTCACAGGGCTCCCCAGGTGACCACCCCCATCCCAGGACACAGGGTGCCCAATCTTACCTCTCATCGTAGCGGGATGTGTCATCACGGCCGGAATGTCGGATGTTCACGTCGGCCCCGCCTCTTCTGGTACCCCCCAGGCCACCTCCTGGGAGCAGGGCAGGTGAACAGGGGTCAGTGTACACAGGACACCGACGAGGGTCTCAGAGCACAGGGCATGAAACCAAGTGCCTCCACTGGGGCCCATGAGAGCCGGTCCTGGCCAGTCATCTCATGAGCTCACTGGACAGCCGTGCTCTGTAAGATCCTCAAGGACCTCCACAAAGCACACCACAGCTAGAACCCCAGGCTGACCCCGAAGCTCACATTCTTGTTCTTACCCACTGTGCTCCACAGCACCCCAGTTGAAAATGCCAACTGCTTAGAAGGCACCCCTCCTCCCGGCCACCATCCTTCCCCTGCAGCTACCTAGCCCCCATGCCCAGCCGACGCCTACTTGGCCCAGCACCTCGCCCTGCAGGACTACATGGTTCCCCACTGCATTCAGTCCCACACTTGCTCTCTCTGTGAGCTGATCAACTCCCCGCCTCTCCCCCAGACCGTGCAGTGGGGGCGACGGCCTGTCCCCAGCACGAGGCACAGCACCTTGTAAGAGCAGACGCCATCTCGGTCACCGGCCACCCTGACTCAGTGGGAAGGGGTGGGCTGGGGCACGGCCCCGCCTGCTGCAGAACCTTTCTCAACTGCTCCTCCCCGCCACAGGCCTCCCACGTGCGCTCCACACAGGGAAGGATTTTTAATGACAGTGACAGGGAGAGGCTGCTGCGATCCCAGGGAGCAGGCAACTGACCAGGCACAAGGCAGCTACACCACAGGTCAACTGGATGGGCTGAGCCAACAGCTTAAAGAGGGAGTGAGTGGCCAGCTGCAAACACACCCATGTCCTGCATCAGCACACCGGGGTCTGATCCCCAGCTGCTGACTCCAGCTGTTTTCCCAGGCAGGCCCTGGGAGGCAGCGTGCCCGCTCAGTCGGGTCCCTGCCTCTCACATGGAGACGTGGACTAACTGCTGTCTCCAGCCCAGCCCAGCCCAGCCCAAGTCACTGCGGGCTTTTGGAAAACGAGCCCGCAATGGGGGCTCTCAAATACACAAAACCAAATAACCAGAACATGCAATGTCAAGTCCAGGCAAAGCTGCAGTTCAAGGCCAGTTAAAGTAAACTCCTGGAGACTCTACGCACACTGTTTTCACAATAAACATCTGGGATGAACGTTCAGCTGTCATCTCTGACCCCTCCACACTGCAGGGAGCAGGCGTCTGGGAGACGCATGTGTGTGACCACCCAAGAGCCTGAATGCCAACTGAACTAGAGGATTCTCCGCTGTTAGAAGATTCTGCGATGTCAGAGTTCCACTGTGCGGGAAGTGACAGCCTGAAGAGCCTACCCTGCCTCAGAGACTCTGGAGCACAGTGAAGCATGCCGGGAAGCTGACTCGGGTAGTGTGTGGTCTCCCCAGCAAGCCAAGTGCAGAGCGAGCTGGAGGGCTGGGCAGGCCTGACAAGCATCCTGTGGGCCAGGCATGCGTGCTGACAGGACCTCGGCCCCATCCGAGCCCGATACCGAGTCACGCAGGTGAGTCCGCCCCCGGCACAGACTCCCCCAGCACCGAGTGAGGCAGGGAGTGCCGGTGGGCCGCAGCAGCCTCCCTCGGCCGACAAGGCAGAAGCGAGCTACAGGCCTGAGGCAGGCTGCCCCACTCTTGACAGTTACCAGGTCCTGCTGAAGACCACTGGCAAATCGACCGAGATGGCAAATGACCCGCAAGGAGACAGACGATGTGAGGGACTGAATCCAGCGGGCTCACAGGGCCGGCTGCCCGTGTCGCGCCCGGCACACAGCTGCATCAGCGACCAGCAAGTAAGAGCAACAGCCCAGTGTGAGCAGATGCGTGAGCGACAGCCAAGTCCTACCGCGTGCCCCCACGCTGGGCAGTGAACTCTGACGTCACTCCCTCTGTCCAGGACGAGGAAAATGAGGCAGAAGCGGGGAAATCCACCAGCTAACACACAAGCCAGCGCTGCTGCTGGGCTCCCTCTCCACGCCAGTGCTAACCGCACACACACTGAGAAGGCAGCGGGCGGCGACGGAGGAAGGGCGAGACTGGCGGAGTGGTGAGAAGCCAGGCCGGCAGCGGCGGGGGTACATACCTAGCCGCCGGGGCCTCCAGCCCTTCACGGTTCGGCCCCTCTCCACATCCACAAGGACCCTCCTGCCATCAATCTTCTTGCCATCTGCGTGCTTGTAAGCGGCTGCAACAGACGTGGGGAGGGGGAGGGGAGAGGAGTCCCCAGAGGGTCCTCTAGTCAGCTCAGGACCGGAGCTGAGCAGCCCCGCCCCACAGGTCCCCGCATCACTCACACACACACGCCCACCAGACAGCCAGGCAGCTCACAGCCAGACCACCCCTCTCCCCACCCCGTGAGGGGCCTGCTCCATCATGCTGCCAGCTTCCTACTTCAGCACCCCCCAACCACTGCTGGGGGGAGGCAAGGCATCCACCCCCAACCTCCAACGCCCAGGGCTCCCAGGCCCTTACTATCCCACTGGATGGAGCAGCCCCCTCCTGCCAGGGCGGCCAAAGTTGCTGCAAAGAAACTGGAGGTTAACTTAATGCTGGACTCTGCTGTGGGGGAGGGGCTCCTCCACAGCCCCAGGCATGCACCCTCAGACAACATGCTGGGGCAGGAGGCCCGCCTGGGCCACTCCGCACCCCAGGTCACACCAGTTTTTGTTGTTGTTGTTGGGGAGAGAAGGGTGAGTATGGGTAGAACAGACATCAGAACAGAAAATGAACCAGAAAGGGGTGGGAGAAATCCTTAGAACATGGCAGGAGCAGAAACGTGGGCTGGGTGCTCCCAGGGGGCCTGGAGGGGCCCCCGAGCAGGGCCAGTGGAGGGAGGCGTGCGGTGCTACCAAAATCCCTGCCTTACCTGAGACGACTGACCCTGCCACCCCCCTCTCCCTCCACACCCAGCTCTGCACGAGCTGGGCTCCAGCCCCAGCCTGAGCCTGTCAGGGAAGGGGGAGGAGTAGAGAAGAGGAGCTGCTGCTCATGGGCAGTGCAGGCCCAGCGCCCTGGCCTGTAGTACACGGGCTGTCAGGATGAGGCCAAGAAGTCCCTAACACCCCCACCCAACCCTGGCCTAGGAAGCTGTCCTGGACCAAGCACAATAATACCCTGCCCCGCCCCAGCCCGCTCCCCCCCAAATAACAACCAGAGGAAGAGAAAAAGGTGCCATTTACCGATGCCGGCCTTGCGGGTGTCCAAACCGAGCGGGATGGGGGGGGCTCGGCAACTCCTGGGGGCCTGGCGAGGAGGCGGGCTTCCCGGGGGGGGGACACGGGACCGCTTACCTGGAGCCCCCAAGCTTACCTGAGCACGCGCACAGACCCCCAAACCCACAACCATGGGGCCAGCTAAAGCTACAGGGAGGGGAGGAGTGGGGGTTCTAGGGAGCCCTGACAGGGAGGAACCACATCTCCTGCACCTGGAGACAGGCCGAGGAAGCGGCAAACCCCAGGAAACCTCCTGCAGGCCTTCAAGAGGGGCCGAGCAGCACCACGTGTGCAAAGCTGGTGAGCCCTGGGCTTATCTCGCTTCAGTCTGCAAAGCAGGCTGAGGTCTCAGAACACCTGTCTGCCTTCACCAGTGCCCGACACAGTCCACACTCGACCAGGCGCAGGCCACCCGTCCCGTACCGGGCAGGACTCCACCTCCACGCTCCCTCCCACTGCGCTGCAGCCCCAGGCCGGCACGTGGGGCACAGACTCCAGGGTCTGGGAGGAGGCTGCTGTGCTCTGAGGAGGGGCCACCCGGCCCCTGAGCTCAGAGAGGGGCAACTAAAGGAGTGGGATCAGTGAAGCAAAGGAACCCTGCTCGGGTTCAGTGTCCCAAACCCCAGAAAGGCCCAACCCAGAAGAACAGCAGAGAAAACATGATTGTGTCGTCTAGGCTTCTCTCTCTTTCCCTCTCTTGCGTCTCCAGACGGTGGAAGGTTCCTAAGCCAAAGCCTGTGAAACTTTCAGTTGTTTGCAGCTACCTCCTGACCCCTCCCACCCCCAAGCCCTGGTTCCATGCACTTGCGGGAGCTCCAGACTGCTCTACCACCTCCGGAGCGTGGCTGTGCGCCACAGCCAGCCCTCAGGAGGCCTGACCACGGGAAGGACAACAGCACCCAAAGACCTTCAAGGGCCACCACAGTGCCAGCCCCACAGAAGCCAGGGGGACAGGGAGCGGAGGGCTGGGGGGCTCCATGTGGAGCCCTGCCCCGTGCACCCGTCTTCAGTGTTCCCACCACCTGTCACTGCCGGGAAGCAGGGCGCCGGGGGCCGGGTGAAGCCAAGTGCAGAGGCAGCTGCCTCCCCTCGGAGTTCACCCTTCCCTCCTGGTTCGGCAAGAACGTGAGCGCACATGGATGGGACAGGAGGGACAGAGGGCACCCAAACAAGGAAGGGGCTGTGGCTGCAGGGCGGCTGGGGGGAGGAGGGGCGCCTCGCTGCTCCTGAGCTGCCTGGCTAAGCTGGGCTGGTGTGCGGTGCTGAGTGATCTTACCCATGATACAAACCCTTATACCAACCATACACTGAGGTGTTGTAAGGGGAGCGTAAGCATCAGCTGCAAGCCAGCTGCGTGGTGGCTGCAGTGACAATAAGAACAGTCAATTAATACGGCGGCCCCTGCACACGCCGCAGCCCTGCCCGCCCCCACCCACCCATCCCGGCCCGTGTGGACGCCGCCGCAGCCTCCAAGGGGGCTTTGGAACTGTGGGGGCAGGCGCTGGACACGCCTATCACCCCACTGCCCACCAAGGAACAGGGTGGGGGGCCAGGGGTGGGGAGGCAGAGGGTGGGGTGGCCCAGCCCCAGCTCTACTGGGGGGGACAGAGGTCAGGTTCAAAGGCCAGTCCTCGTTCCAACCTGGCGACCCCCAACTCTGGTTGGGGGGGATGATGGGGAGAGGCTCCCCCAAGATCCAGCCCCTCCCCCCACCTCCAGCCGGCCCCAGCCCCCATCCTGTTCCCTCCTTGCCCCTGAGGTTCAACGTGTGACACTTACCTCCCCGGGTTCACACACACACACGTTGTGGGGGATTTGGTTTTTGTTTTTTAAAAAACACGTATATAAAAAAAAAAAAGAGATATCAGAAACAGAGGGAGGAGAAGAGACACTGCTAATGTCCGGTGTGGCGGGGGACAGACAGAGCGAGCGAGGGCCAGCAGGAGGGCTGCGGCGGGGGTACTCACAGTGCATGTCCCGCTCGTGCTCGTACTCGATGAAGGCGTAGCCGCGCGGCTTCCCTGACCGCTTGCTGTACACCATGTGTATCTGGGGGTGGAGGGGGCAGAGGTCAGCTCGCCACACGGAACCCAACCCCACCTCACGCAGCCTGCTGCCAGGCCCCCAGCTGGGCGACGGCAGCGAGAGGCCTTGGGCCCTGTCTCTCCCAGGTCCCAGGTGACTTATGCTCTTAGGGCAGGAGCGAGACATAGAAAAGAGCAGCAATGAGTAGGTTGAGACCTCAAGAATGAATGAGGGTCAACAGGGACGAGCAGGCTGTCAGCCTGCCCAAGGGGACAGCAGTAGCCCCAAAGGCCCAAGGGCTTGGGAGAACAAGGTAGCAGCTGGCAGGGGACACAGCTTAGTGTGGCTGGAACACATTTTGATGACAGGGATCCTCAGAGCCCGCCAAGTGGGTGAGCGTCCAGAGTGCTAGGCTGAGGTGTGCGACCTTCGAGAAGCTGCCTGGGGCCAGTCCACACGGTGGGCAGGGGCAGGGCCTCTGAATGCAAACAGGCAGGGGAGCTCTCAGGTCCGAAGGAGGAAGTGCTAACGCAGACACAACATCCAGTAATACAAAGCTGGCGGGGGGTGGGGGGGGCCGAGGCATGGAGGGGTAAGTCCCTGAGAGAACAGCAACAATGGGACAGGGCGGGGCACAGGGACACAGGTGTGGAAGGGCCACAGAAAAAGGTCCTGGAAGGCCAAATTGTGTAGCAACTGAACCTCTGCCCTGGTATGATAAGAAACCACGGGAGGGGCTGGCGCTGTGGCGTAGCAGGTTAAGCTGCCGCCTGCAGTGCCGGCATCCTGTACGGGCACCGGTTCAAGACCCGACTGTTCCACTTCCTGTCCAGCTCTGCTATGGCCTGGGAAAGCAGTAGAAGATGGCCCAAGTCCTTGGACCCCTGCACCCACGTGGCAGACCTGGAAGAAGCTCCTGGCTTCAGATCAGCCCAGTGCTGGCCATTGTGGCCATCTGGGGAGTGAACCAGTGGATGGAAGACCTCTCCCTCTCTGCCTCTCCTTCTTTCAAATAAAATAAATACATCTTGAAAAAACAAAAAAAAAAATGGAAGGAAACCATGGGAGCTCTGAGAGATGACATCAGCTCTGGGTGTCAGAAAGATCCCTGGGGCTGGCACCATAGTGTAGGGGGCTGAGCCTCTCTGCACTGCCAGCATCCCACGTGGGCACTGGTTCGTGTCCTCTTCCTATCCAGCTCTGTTAATGGCCTAGGACAGCAGTGGACGACGGCCCAAGTACCTGGGCCCTGCACCCACGTAGAAGATCCGGTAAAAGCTCCTGACTTCTGGCTTCCAGCTCCAGCCGTGGTGGCGGTTTGGGGAGTGAACTAACGGATGGAGAATCTCTATCTCCCCTCTCTTTGTCTGCAACTATGACTCTTAAATAAAATAAAATCTTGGGGCCAGCACTGTGGCGCAGTGGGTAAAGCCGCCACCTACAGCCCTACGGCCTCAGATGTGCCAGCAGCCCATATGGGCACCGGTCTGAGTCCCGGCTGCTCCACTTCCCATCCAGCTCTCTGCTGTGGCCTGGGAAAGCAGTGGAGGATGGCCCAAGTGCTTGGAGCCCTGCACCCGCGTGGGAGACCTGGAAGAAGCTCCTGGCTCCTGATCATCGCAGCTCTGGCCGTTGCAGCCAATTGAGGAGTGACCAACGGATGTTAGACCCTTCTCTCTCTGCCTCTCCTCTGTGTAACTCTATCAAATAAATAAATAAATAAATGATCCCTCTGGGATAACGTGGGCGGGTGTACTAGACACAGATGAAGGGCTGTTGCAACACTGGCTTATAGTGAACCAGGGGAGCTTCCGGGAGGCAGCAGCACTTGAAGTGGTGAAGGTGGGTTCATTCACATCACTGCCACTCTGTACCCAGCAATCATATGGGCGGGCACAGCCATGGACTCACCTGGTTCTTCCCAGGACTTGAACCCTGGGGCCCACAGAGCATTCCACATTGACCCAATCGTATGAACAAGGTCAGGGCTAAGGCTCCACCAGTGGGGGCCGCAGTCCTGTCAAGGCCTGGATAGGAGAGCTCTGCACAGGCCCGTGCACTGTCCAGCACTGGGCTCAGCGGTCTGCGCTCACTACTGCCCAGTGAGGGCCACCCTTCAGAGACAAGGAAGGTAAGGCAGAGAGCATACTTGGGTTTGAACAGGACTGGGATCCTGAGCTCATGAAGCTGTTTAATCCCCCAGAGCCCTAAGCTGACTGGCCTGGGAAGATGCAGTCTGGATCCAATTACAGCGTCAGGGAAGTGGGGGTCCTCAGGTCCCTGGAGGCCGTCCTGAGAAGCTTGGCTACAGGAGCTGAGCTGGGCCAGCCACGAGCTGTGCTCTGGGATCACCCTGTGATCCCGCCTGGCACAAGCTCCACCCACAGCCTGGATGTGAACTCCTACCCCCCCCACCCCTCTCTGTTAAGTGTCTTAGGTACTTCATTATGGAAACAAAAAGCACTCAAGTGGTTTTTAAATCAAATGAAGCAATACAACTAAACCTGAAGCCTTGCTCTACAACAGGAGCTGCGCACATTTCCTATAATGACCCAGGAAGTATAGCTCCAGCTGAGGTCACACAACTCAGACTTCCACAATAGCAGCCAGACAACGCGTGGACACACGGGCCTGCCTGTGCGCCGACGGCCTCACTGACAGATGTTGGTGCGCGCCCTGCCGCCTCTGCTCAGCGAGCAGCCCTGTCTTTTACTCCTGCTCCCCAGTTCTGTGGCCCCTGGAAGCGCACAATCTGAGGCATTTTCAGGACTGGAAACCCAGCCTGCTCCCTGCTCCCTCTCAGGCCACTGTCACCTCCTGTATGCCCCCCGGCCGGCACTTACTCTTTTGATGGGCCCATACACCTCAAACTCTCTCCGGAGCTTGGATTCTGTCGTGTCATAGTTCTACAAGGAGACAAACAGGAAGTTGAGTGGGCGGAGGGAGGTGTCCCAGAGCCCGGGAGCACCCCCAGCACTACCCTGCCGTCCTTTTCCCCAGACCCAGCCTCTCAGCAGCCTGGGGTTCTCAGGCCAGGAGCTGGGGACTCACCACTCTCGCCACAAAGAGGGTCTTGAAGGCGTCCCCCTGAGCATTGGGATCATTGTGAGGGTCCCCTGTGCAGGAAGAACACTCTGTAAGCAGAAAGTACCCACAGGACACAGGCAGCGACCTGGCACCAGCGAGGAGCACTGCTGTGCTGTGTGTCTGAAGCACAGCACTCCGTAGACAGACAGCCACACCACGGGTCAGGCTTCCTTCACGCTAGGACTCTAACTGCCGCTGCAGGCCAGCAAACCCTAAGGGACAAGGGATCCCAGGGGCTTCTCAGCAGAGGCAGCCATAACCTAGCTGAGTTGTCACGCGGGCCTGCCCTGCACACTGGACACACTACAGCTGCAGCCACAGGGAGCCCCAGGAGGGCAGCCCAAGCCCTGCTTCCCTCGATGCACTGTGGCCACTAGGAGGAGCCAGTGAGAAGAGCTGTCACCACACCTGAGGCCGACCCTAGCCCTGACACTGCAAGGCAAGCAACTGTCCCACCTGGCCACTAAGGAACACCCCTAAAGGAGCAGCCAGAGGGGCGGCATCCCATGTGGGCGCCGGTTTGAGTCCCAGCTGCTCCACTTCTATCCAGCTGTCATGGCCTGGGACAGCAGAAGATGGCCCAAATCCTTGGGCCCTGCACCCATGTAGGAGGCCTGGAAGAAGCTCCTGGCTTTGGATCAGCGCAGCTCCAGCCGTTGCAGCCATCTGGGGAGGGAACCAACAGATGGAAGATCTCTCTCTGCCACTCTGTAACTCTTTCATATAAATAAATGTAAAAAAAAAAAAAAAAGAGAGAGAGAGAGAAAGCGGCCGGCGCTGTGGCTTAACAGGCTAATCCTCCGCCTTGCGGCACCGGCACCCCGGGTTCTAGTCCCGGTCGGGGCACCGATCCTGTCCCGGTTGCCCCTCTTCCAGGCCAGCTCTCTGCTGTGGCCAGGGAGTGCAGTGGAGGATGGCCCAAGTGCTTGGGCCCTGCACCCCATGGGAGACCAGGAGAAGCACCTGGTTCCTGCCTTCCAATCAGCGCAGCACACTGGCCGCGGTGGCCACTGGAGGGTGAACCAACGGCAAAGGAAGACCTTTCTCTCTGTCTCTCTCTCTCACTGTCCACTCTGTCAAAAAAAAAAAATAAATAAATAAAAAGTAATTACTATTTTTTAAAAGATTTGTTTAAAATATTACAAAGAGAGACAGAGTACTCAAGCTCCTGCCACCCATGTGGGAACCTGGGTGGGGTCCCAGGCTCCTGCCTTTGGCCTGGTCCAGCCCTAGATGTTGTGAATGAAATAGAAGACCCCCGTCACTCTGCTTTTCAAATAAGCAAACAGAAACACAGGCCTGCGTGACGGCACAGCAGGGAGAGCCATGCCTGTGACGCCTGCATCCCCTGTATGCGCTAGTTTGAGTTCCAGCTGCCCTACTTCCAAGCAGCTCAAGACTGATCAAACACCTGCCATCCACATGGGAGACTCAGATGCAGCTCCTAACTCCTGGCTTCGGCCTGGCCCAGCCCTGGCCATTGTAGCCGACTGAGCAATGAACCCCTGAATGTAAGACCTTGCGCTCTCTCCCCCTCCCTCTGTAATAAATTCATTAAGAATGCAAAAAAAAAAAAATCACAACTGAGAAGGTAGCAGAGAGGCTGACCAGCGGCCCAGCCTGTGTGCACACAGGTGCACTCTGCTCGCTCTCTGCTTCTCATTCTACCATTAGCAATCCTTGGCTAAAGGGCTTATCTGGGCACCAGCCCAAGGCAGCGGCCACAGGGGTGGACGGTAGAGTTGGGACAGCTCTGTGGCTTTCAGACGGCTGAGGCAGCATCACAGAACGCTTGCTCTCTGAGCAGACTCTGACGAGCCTCCAGAAATACTAAGAAAACCAGGAGCAGCAAGCCCTGAAGAAAGCAACACGAAGCGTATCACGTGCTCAGCAAGCGGCAAGCCCAGGGCCGAGTGGCCGGGTGATCTGTGACCCTGCACAGCGAGCCTCTGCAGCCAGGGGTGGAGGATCTCAGAGGCAGATCAACTGCACTGGACCCATTCTTTCCCGTAACTGAGAAGTGGAAGCAGGTGACCTCCCGTGAACCAGCTTCAACCATCAACATGTAGCTGAACTTGCTTTCATCTCTACCCTCCACCCCGCACTGGATTATTTTAAATCGACCCAGACATCGTACTATTTTGGTCTCAAACAAAGGCTTTAAAAAAGGTGTGCGGGGCCAGCCCTACGGCGTAGCAGGTTAAGCCCCCTCCTGCAGCACTGGCATCCCGTATGGGCACTGGTTAGTTCCAGCTGCTCCTCTTCCCATCCAGCTCTCTGCTAATAGCCTGGGAAAGCTAAAGAACCCTGCACCCACTTGGGAGACCCAGAAGCAGCTCCTGGCTCTTGGTTTCAGGTCAGCCCAGCTTGGGCCATTGCAGCCATTTGGGGAGTGAACCAGTGGATGGAATAACTCTCTCTGCCTCTCCCTCTGTCTATAACTCCACCTCTCAAATACATACATAAATTAAAAAAAAAAAAAAAAAAAAAAAGGTGGGTGGCAACTTTGTGGCTTATAGCAGGCAAAGCTGCTACATGTGATGCCTGCATCCCATACAGGCACTGGTTCAAATCCCAGCTGCTCCACTTCTTATCCAACTCCATGCAAATGTGCCTGCAGAAGACAACCCAAACACTTGGGCCCCTGAACCCATATGGGAGACCTGGAAGAAGCTCCTGGCTTCAGCCTGGCCCAGCCCTGGCCTTTGTGGTAGTGGGTAGTGAATCAGCAGATGGAAAACCTTTCTCCTCCCCCCCACTCCGTAACTCTGCCTTTCAAATAAATAAAATAAATCTTTATTTTAAAAAATCCACAAAACAAAAACCATAGCCACAGCATCGTCAGTACATCTGAAGGTTAACACTGGGAGGGCAGCGCTGTGGCACAGTAGGTTAAGCTGCTGCTTGTGAACATGTCTGAGCTCTGGCTGCTCCACTTCCAATCCAGCTCCCTGTGATGCAATGGCAAGGCAGAAGATGGCGCAAGTGCTTGGGCCCCTGGCACTCATGTGGGAGACCCAGATTCAGTTCCTGGCTCCTGGCTTTGGCCTGGCCCAGCTCAGGCTGCTGTGGCCATTTGGAGAGTGAACCAGCGAAACTCATCACTCTTTCAAATCAATAAACTTTTTAAAGTCTTATTTATTTGAAAGGTAGAGTCACAGAGAGGGAGGGAAAGACTGGAACAGATCTGTCTGCTGGTTCTCTCCCCAAATGGCCACAATGGTCAGAACAGGGCCAGAATGAAACCAGGAACCAGGAATTCCATGCGGATCTCCCACAAGCATGGCAGGGACCCAAGCACTTCAACCATCTTCCCCTGCCTTCTTAGGAGCATCGGTAGTGAGCTGGAACAGATGCAGAGCAACCAAGACTCAAACCAGTGCTCCGATATGTGATGCTGGCATGGTAAGCAGTAACTTAACCCATGATGCCAAAACAGCAGTTCCTGAATAAATATTTTGATAAGAAAAAGTTAACACTGTTAATTCTATAACCTCATTAAGTTCCATGCCCAAACTTCCTCCTTTGGAATTGCTTGACCAAAAAAAGGGCATTTTTATAATTAGGTCTCTTAATTTGAGGTCCAAACAAGCACCACACATTTGATTAATGCATCTTTTACACCTCCCCTCCACACACCCACCCTCTTTGTAACCTGTTAACTCGGGGTGGGGGTGTTGCAGGAGAAATTGATGGAGACTGGGTCAGTTTGTCCTGTACACTGTCTCGCAGTCTGATCTGATGCAAGGCATCTAGAACAGTGGGCAGCGAAGGGGGGCTTCAGTCTATGCTGAGTAAGAGGACGCTCTCAGGAGAGAGGGTCGCAATCAGACCTGCAGGTACTTAAGGAACACCTTCCATGGCCTCGGGTTAAGGGCAATGGCGGAGGGGCCAGCACTGCGGCACAGCAGGGGAAGCCTCCACCTGCAGCGTGGCATCCCATATGGGCGCCAGTTCAAGTTCCTGCTGCTCCACTTCAGTCCAGTCAGTCCCTGCTGATGGCCTAGGAAAAGCAGCGGGAGATGGCCCAAGTCCTTGGGCCCCTTCTCCCACATGGGAGACCCGGATGAGGCTCCCAGCTCCTGGGTTTGGATCTGTCCCCACTGTGGCCTTTTGGGAAGTGAACCAGAGGATGGAAGACCTCTATCTCCTCTCCCTATGTGCAACTGCTTTTCTAGTAAATAATATAAAATAAACCGTAAAAAAAAAAAAAAAAGCTCTAACTCTGCGTTTCAAATAAATCAACCTTTATAAAAGACATAAGGTAAGCTGGGTGGTGAAGCGAGACATTATTTGCACAGCTGGGCAGGGAAGAAAACAGCCACAGGCAGGGGAGTGCCTACTGCAGGGCGCACTGCGTCTGAGACGCCCCAGAGTCCCACAGCCAGGCCGGCCTGCTCGAGAGCTCATGGAGACAGCTGCAGGCGTCTGTGGGAGGACAGGTCCTCCCCGCAGGGAGTGAGGCTGCCACCAACGCCTCCGCGGGTCCTCAGTAAAGGAGGCTGCAGGCTGCCTCCCGCCCCCTCGCCAGCTCAGTGAACAGCTACAATGGACCGTCTCCGGCAATTTCTCCTGCACTTGGAAGGGCCAGCGCCATCCTGAAGGGCAGGGAGCGCAAGCGGAGCCAGGACTGCCTCACTGGTGTGCACCTCCTACCCTGGCCTGTGTGAGACCAGGGCAGGCCGGGGTCCCCAAGTGCACGGCCCCTCCCCACAACTAGACGCTACAGCGTGCTACATAAGCAAATCAACAACCCTGCTTTCACTAAAACCAGGCCTTCGGCGAGCAGGATACAAGGCTTGGCCTGGGGAGGACAGAGCAGACAGAGAAGAGCACTTACACATTTTTAGCTCCGTCTCCACTTCTTGCTGTCGCCGCTCAATCTTTTCTCTTCTCTGTTGGGAAAGGCGAGGCAGAGCTGTGAGTGCAGACTCAAGTGGCCCGACGCCAGCGACCGTCTGAAGGAAGCAGCCCCCACCCCCTCAAGAACATTCCGGGGAGGGAAGTACCTTTCTCTCCATGCGTTCCTCCCGGGTTTCTGCACGCGTTGGAGGGGGGGCATCTCGAGGGTCCTGGGAACAAGAACAGAGGGACAGGGTGGAGGGACGGAACAACCAGCGAATAGCACAGTGCTGCCCCACTGTTAGAAACACACGTGGGCAGTTCCCAGGCCACACTGGAGGAAAAAGTGACAAGATCAATGCACATCCATGGGCCGACGCCGTCCACAAACTCTGCTGTCTGTTGTAAAAGAGATGAAAAGTATCTGGAAACCTCCACAGCAGTCTGACAGCGCAGTGTTATGCAGACTCACTCCAGAGATAAAACCTCAACCTTTACAGGTGCTTCTTTTTTTTTTTTTTTAAAGACGGGCGCAGACAAGGTAAAGGAGCCCAGGCATTCAACCCAAGCCTCTTATACTTGACCACCAGCCTGTTGCTTTTCTTTTTAAATTATTTGACAGAGTTAGTGAGAGAGGAGAGAAAGGTCTTCCTTCTGTTGGTTCACCCCCCAAATGGCCACTACGGCTGGAGCTACGCCGATCCAAAGCCAGGAGCCAGGTGCTTCCTCCTGGTCTCCCATGCAGGTGCAGGGCCCAAGCACTTGGGCCATCCTCCACTGCACTCCCGTACCACAGCAGAGAGCTGGCCTGGAAGAGGGGCAACCGGAACAGAATCCAGCGCCCCAACCGGGACTAGAACCCGGTGTGCCGGCGCCGCAAGGCAGAGGATTAGCCTATTGAGCCTATTGAGCCACGGCGCCGGCCACTTTTTAATTTTTTAATATTTATTCGAAACGATAAGGAAAGGCTGGTGCCGCAGCTCAATAGACTAATCCTCCGCCTTGCAGCGCCAGCACACCGGGTTCTAGTCCCGGTTGCCCCTCTGCTATGGCCCAGGAGTGCAGTGGAGGATGGCCCAAGTGCTTGGGCCCTGCACCCCATGGGAGACCAGGAGAAGCACCTGGCTCCTGCCTTCCAATCAGCGCAGTGTGCCGGCCGTGGCAGCCACTGGAGAGTGAACCTACGGCAAAAAGGAAGACCTTTCTCTCTCTCTCTTACTGTCCACTCTGCCTGCCAAAAAAAAAAAAAAATTAAAAAGTAAAACCCTAACAAAATAATCTCATTACATTTATCGAAAGTATCAATCTTGGGCTGGCGCAGCAGCGTGGAAGATTAAACCTCTCTACAGCGCTGCATCCCACATGGGCACTGGTTTGAGTCCCGGCTGCTTCACTTCTGGTCCAGCTATGGCCTGGGAAAGCAACAGACAACGGTCCAAGTGCTTGGACCTCTGCCCCCTCTCAGGAGACCCAGAAGAAACTCCTGACTTCTGGCTTCAGACTGGCACAGCTCCAGCCATTGCAGCCATGTGGGGAGTGAACCAGTGGACGCAAGACCTTTCTCTCTCCCTTCCTCCTCTGTAACTCTGCCTTTCAATTAAATAAATACTAATTCCTTTAAGTTAGTCTCACAGGCCCCTGTCTTACACCGATGACGACAGGTCTGAGGACGTGACGAAGCGGGGGGGGGGGGGGGGCTCTTGCTCAGGAGAGCAGCAGCAGGAGCGGACACCTGGGCACTTCCTGAGGGCCGGGCAGTTCTCCGAGCCCTCGCAGCCACTCAGCAGGCAGCGATCACCAGAGAGAGTTGCTGACCTGTGCCCATTAAATTAATTTAATTGGCTAATAACACTTCCCAAGCACGAGTTCACTGGGAGTGGCAATCCACTAAAGAGCCACCTTGCTGTGAACTTGGCTCTGGAGCCTCCATCGCAGCCTCTCCCTACCAGCATCAGAGCGGCCTCTGTGACACTGACCGCCCTGGGGCAGGATCATCACCTCGACCTTACAAATGAAAACACTGAGATCCGGGAGAGCCTAAGCTGTGCGTTCACGTTGACCCACATTGCTGATCTGAGAGCCCCAGGCTACGGTCTTAATCACGCCAACCACACAGTGCCAATTCTTCAGGAACAACACTCTGTTAACAAAAACGGTAAATACAAGGACCAGTGCTGTGGCGCAGTGGGTTAAAGCCCCAGCCTGCAGCGCCAGCATCCCATATGGGCGCCAGTTCTACTCTCCACTGTTTCGCTTCCGATCCAGCTCTCTGCTATGGCCTGGGAGCGCAGAATAAGATGACCCAGGTCCTTGGGCCCCTGCACCCGTGTGGGAGACATGGAAGCTCCTGGCTTCGGATCAGCTCAGTTCTGGCTGTTGTGGTCATCTGGGGAGTGAACCAGTGGATGGAAGTCCTCTCTCTCTCTAACTCCGTCTTTCAAATAAAAATAAATGTTTTAAAAACATGGCAAATACAGTCACAAATGCTGACACGTATCGACTGCTTGATGTTAAGCGCTCTGCCGTAAATCCTATTTATTTCTGTGTCCTGCTGTCAGAGACAGCGAATGCATCGGGGGGACTCGGTACTCGCTCAAGACCACACAACCGACAAGCACCCGGCGTCCTCACCACCCGGCGTCCGCGGCCGACCCCTCCCACGGCGTCCTCACCACCCGGCGTCCGCGGCCGACCCCTCCCACGGCGTCCTCACCACCCGGCGTCCGCGGCCGGCCCCTCCCACCGCCTTCCAGGGGCTGCCGTGTCAAGTCCCCCCAGAGGCCCGGCCTCGCTCACCTCGAACTCCCGGATGTAGGGCGCGATGCCGCAGTAGGGCTGGTTGTGGTGCTTCTCGTGCGGAAGCTTCTCCAGGGGCGGCAGGTAGGGGATGGGGTCCCGGGGAGCGAAGAGGGCCAGGAGGTTGGGCGGCAGGAACTGGGTCATCTTGCCAGGTCTGGGGAGAGAGGGCCAAGGCCTTGTGGCGGCTGCCTCGCCCGGGAGCGCGCCGCCGCCGCCGCCGCCGGGGCAACAAAGGCCGAAGCGCGGGCGAGCGGGCAGTCGGGGCTCCGGCCGAGGGAGGCGCCCCGGGGCGGGGGTCTCAGGCGCTGGGCAACCGGAAGTCGGCGCGCAGCCCGCCCCCACCACGCAGGGGTTTGTGGGTAACAGGTCTCCCGGCGGAGAGAGGCATTGTGGGTAATGGTCTAGGGTGCCCCAGAGAAGCGAGGGGGGGGGCGGGGGAAAGGGCAACAAACGCGCAAGGGCCTGTGGGAAGGGGACGGCGGCGGGCGGGGGCGTGTTTTGGGGAGGGCGCCGAGCGTCCGGGAAATTCTAGGCGAGGGACGCGGAACGGTGCTGCGGGGGGGACGCGGCCGTCAGGGAGGGGACCCCGGCCCACCGCAGGGGCTTGTGGGTAGGGCCCCGCACCCCCTCAAGGCCACTGGGTCCCACTCACCCGCCGCGCGGTGCCCTCCTCGGCCTGGCGTCGGTCCGGGGGCTCGCGGCGGCTGCGGCGGCCCTTCAGCAACAAGCACTCCTGCTCCGGCTTCGACTCCGGCGCCGTCGGACTCCGTCGCCCGCCCCCGCGCGCGCAGCAGGCCTCTGCTCGCGAGCCCGCGCGGCTTCGGCTCGCGACGGGAGCAGGAGGTGGAGCCCGGCCTCAAATCCCTCCGCCGTCGTCCTGCGCACGCGCAGCGCCAGCCGCGCGCAACCCACCTACGGAGACCGGGGGCCGCCGCGGGCACAGCGCACGCGCGAGGCCCTTGCCCCGCCTCCCGGCGCCTTCAACTGCGAGCCGCGGCTAGCTGCGGCCGTACTACGCACGCGCGCTCGTCCGCAAGCGCTGCTTTCCACCTCGCGCCCGGACTCCAACTGCCTTTGCCCGCGAGACTCATCCCGAAGCCCCGCCCCCTTACCTAGCACACTTCCCGGATCTCTGGCGCATGCGCTTGAGTAGAGGCCGGGATAATACCCTTCCGCCACCTGGCAAAGAGTCCCTACGGGGATAGTGTTGGTTGCGTTGATTGTCCATCTAGTGGGCGTCCAGCAGCGCTGTTTGGGTGCTGGAGGTGTGAAAACTTAGTTTTTGGCTCCTTACTTTGTACTGAGGGAGAGTGTAAAGGTATTTAGATGAAAAATACAGCCTCAGGTGGTGGCCATCTCGGGGACATACAAGAGCAGCGGTGGGGGCGGGAGGCGCCCGGGGCGATCGCGGCGCGGCTAGCGGCAGGTGCCGAGGGCCTGGGCTGGGGCGGGCTGGCCGCGGCCAGGGCAGTTGGCCCCAGGCCGGATTCCGCCCGGGGTGCTCACTTGAAGCCCCCCTGCAGCTGTAGACTTTACCTCCGCAGGTCATGCCCGGTGCCTAACGCGAGGTGAGGCCCGTGTCGAAATTACCCGTTATTATAGGGCGTGGAGCAAAGTGCGCGTTCAGTGCAGACGCGCGGTGTTCTGGAGTGTGCGGGTGCAGAACCCGAGGTGACGGAGAGTGGCCCGCGCTGTGGTTGGTGTCTTTAGGGGGAGCTCAGTTGCCTCTTGCCTGATACCCAGGAATTATGGCAGAACTCAGATGACTAGCTTCAGTTTTGGGGGGCACAATTTTTACTTATGGGGAAGGAGAGAGACGCAGAGCGGTCTTGGTCTGCTGGTTCGCCCCCCAGACGCCCACGACAGCCAGGGCTGGGACACACCTGCGGGCCGGGGCGCGCTGAGGAGCTGGGCCGGAGGTGCGGTCGCCTGGACCAGCACACGCAGCCTGCATGTGCGTGGTCTCCGAAATCATTTCTGGGGCTGTCGCTGGGACCCGGGGCAGCCCCCCTGCAAGGCTGGCGTCCCAGCTGCTGCGCTTCCAGGCCAGCTCCCTGCCCGTGGGCCCGAGCAGAGGAAGACGGCCTGGGTGGGGTTCTGGCTCCCGGCTTCAGCCTGGCCCAATCGCACACATTTGGGAAGTGAACCAGTGGACGGCAGACCTCTCTCTCTCTCTCTCTCTCTCTCTCTCTCTCTCTCTATGTAACTCTGACTTTCAAATAAATAAATCTTTTTTAAAAAAAGTTTTATTTGAAAGTGTTACTGAGAAGGGGAGAGAGAGAGACAGACTCTTGCATCGGCTGTTTCGGTCCCCAAATGGTCACAACAGCTGGGGCGGGGCCAGGCCGCAGTCAGGAGCCTGGCGCTCCATCCAGGACTCCCAGGTTAGCGGCCCAGCGTCTGCTGCTTTGCCGACTGCACTGTCAGGGAGCTGGATCAGAAGTGGAACAGCAGGCACTGGGGCGCTGGCTCACAAGTGTGGCTTAGCCTGCTGCGCCAGCACCGGCCCCAGGTTAAGCATTTTTAGCAAGAGAGTTTGGCTGGTGATACATTGTTATCAGGAGCTGAGCTTGGCTTGAGGAGCGAACCACCACGCATCTCTGCGGGTAGCGGTGCCTCTCCCCACCCCCGCCCCGGGGGAGGATCTGTGCCAGGCATCCGGGCAGCAGCACCACCCAGTGATGGTAGCAGTCAGTGCAATCCTTGGCTGCTCCCAGGAGTGCCAGGGAGGAGGGGCAGGTTTCATTTATAATTAGATAGGGAGTCACTAAAGGGTGCTGGTCAGGAGAAAGACAGAACCGAATTTACATTTGTGGAGATCACTTCCCGGTGGGGTGGGGGCAGGGAAGGGGCTACAGGGCAAGAGTGAGAGGTTGGAAGCCGCAGATTCCAGGCGAAAGATGGTAGCTTGGACCAAGGGGGCAGCAGCAGGGTGGCGAGCAGTGGTCAGGGCCACTTGCTTTCTTTCTTTCTTTTTTCTTTTTTTTTTTTTTTTTTTGACAGGCAGAGTGGATAGTGAGAGAGAGAGACAGAGAGAAAGGTCTTCCTTTTTGCCGTTGGTTCACCCTCCAATGGCCGCCGCGGCTGGCGCGCTGCGGCCAGCGCACCGCGCTGTTCCAATGGCAGGAGCCAGGTGCTTCTCCTGGTCTCCCATGGGGTGCAGGGCCCAAGCACTTGGGCCATCCTCCACTGCACTCCCGGGCCACAGCAGAGAGCTGGCCTGGAAGAGGGGCAACCGGGACAGGATCGGTGCCCCGACCGGGACTAGAACCCGGTGTGCCGGCGCCGCAGCAGAGGATTAGCCTACTGAGCCGCGGCGCCGGCCCCACTCGCTTTCTGATGGTGGAGCTCGAAACATTGTTTCTCAGCCAGCATCCTGTATGAGCGCCCACTCCAGGCCAGGCTTCTCCATGGCTGATCCAGTTCCCGCTAATGGCCTGGGAAGGCAGCAGCAGATGGCACCCAACATGGGAGACCCGGATGGAGTCCCAGGCTCCTGGCTTGGCCTGGTCCAGCCCAGACTGTAGCAACCATTTGGGAAGATCTTTGTGAGGCCGGCGCTGTGGCGTAGCAGGTAAAGCTGCTGTCTGCAGTGCCGGCATCCCATATGGGTACCAGTTCGAGTCCCAGCTGCTCCACTTCCAATCCAGCTCTCTGCTGTGGCCTGGGAAAGCAGTAAAAGACTCAAGTCCTTGGGCCCCTGCACCCGTGTGGGAGACCCGGAAGAAGCTCCTGGCTCCTGGCTTCAGATCGGCACAGCTCCAGCTGTTGTGGCCAATTGGGGAGTGAAACTGATGGGTGGAAGACCTCTCTCTCTTTCTCTCTCTGTGTAACTCTGCCTTTCAAATAAATAAATAAATCTTTAGAAAATGTTTTATTTTCATCTACTTTAAAGGAAGAGCTACAAGGAGGGGAAAGACAGGAGGAGAGAGTGAGCTTATATCCACTGGTCCACTCCCCAAACGGCCACAGCGGCCAGAGCTGGGGCCGGAACTCCATCTGGGTCTCTCCCACATAGAGGGAGGGGGCCCACGCACTTCCCAGGTGCATTGGCAGGGAGCGGGATCAGAAGTGGAGCAGCCGTAAGTCCACCCTGGCACTCATACGGGATGCCGGTCCCGAGGCAGTGGCTTAACCACTGCACAACTACACCAGCTCCTCTCAAAAGCTTTTTTAAATTTATTGCAAATGCAAAGAAACAGAGATCCTTCCACTGGTTCACTCCCCAAATGCCCACAACAACCAGAACTTGGCCAGGCCAAAGCCAGGGCTCTGGGTCTTCCACACATGCTTAAGGTATCCCCTGCTGCCTGCCAGGGTACAGATGCAGGAAGCTGGAGTTAGGAGCACAACCCCGACTTGAACCCAGGGACCCCAACACGGGATGAGGGTGTCCCAAGCAGCATCCTGACCCCTGCCCCTTCTCAGAGGTTTGGAAGCACCTTCATATGGGAACTCTGTACTGTTTTTGCAACTTTTCTGTAAGTCTAAAGTATTTTTAAAATTTATTTATTATTTGAAAGGCAGAGTTACAGAGAGGAAGAGGGAGGGAGGGAGGGAGGGAGGTCTTCCACCCACCAGTTTCACTCCCCAAATGGCCACAATGGGCAGAGCTGTGCCGATCTGAAGCCAGGAGTCAGGAGCTTCTTCCGGGTCTCCCACGCGGGTGCAGGGGCCCAAGGACTTGGGCCATCTTCCACTGCTATCCCAGGCCATAGCAGAGAGCTGGAGCGGAAGTGGAGCAGCCAGGTCTCGAACCAGCACCCGTACGGGATGCCGGCACTGCAGGTGGCAGCTTTACCTGCTACGCCACAGCACTGGCCCCTGAAGTATTTCGAAGTAAGTTTGAAGAAAATTCTGAAATGATGCTAATCTCCCCTTGATAACAATCCTCACTCGCCCACTTGTAGATGGAGCACACGGCTGATTAATGCAGCCGCTGATTTGAGAGGGAGCCTTGGAGAAGAGGGGATTCTTGGCAGGGAGTGCTGGGTTGGGAGCCTATGGGATGCCCCAGCAGATGTGCACTTGGGGGTTGCGTGAGTCTGGCACTCACAGAAAAGTTTGGGGCTGGAAGCCTAACTGTGGGGACTGTCAGAACAGAGGTGGCATTGGAAGTCACACAGTGAATGACATCACCTGGGACGTGAGAGAAGATGGAGAAGGGCCTGAGCCTTGAGACCCCCAACATCTAGGGTTCAGATGGGAGGAACCCAGCAGAGCAGTCGGATGGGGGCATTCTCATACGGGCACTGGTTCGAGTCCTGGCTGCTCCACTTCTGATCCAGCTCCTGCTGAGGCGCTTGGGAAAGCAGAAGATGGCCCAAGTGCTTGGATCCCTGCACCCACTTGGGAGACCGGGAAGAAGCTATAGTGCTATTGTATCAAGAGAATGATACTGAAGAATGGGAGTATCTGCAGTTCGGGCTTCCTGTTGCTATTGTAACAAGTTACCAAACGTAGTGGCTGAAAACAACACAAAGTTATTAAGTTATTAGCCTACAGTTCCTGGCAGCCAGAGTGGACCCACAGGGCTGTTTCTGCAGGAGGCTCCAAGCTGGAATCCGTTCCCCGCCTTCTCCAGCGCCTCGAGGACAACTACATTGCTTGGCTCCGGCTCACAGCCCCTTCCTCCAAGTTCAAGCTCAGCAGTGCCCCATCTCCTCTCTGACCCCTGTGCCCACCCTCACATCCCGTACCCAGGAGACCAATGATTGCACTGGGCCCACCAGGTAACCCACGATCACCTCCCCAAGTCAAGAAGGTGTTCAGCTGCGTGGTTAGTACGCTTCTTGGGATGCCTGCATCCCACATCAGGGCCCCTGGTTCAAGTCCCGGCCCCACTGCTTCCGATCCAACTTCCTGCTGTGTGCATCCTGCATGGCAGCGGATGACGGCTCAAGCACTCAGGACCCAGCCGCCCATGTGGGAGACCTGGGCTGAATCTGCAGCTCCTGGCTCCAGCCTGGCCCACCCCCGGCTGCTGTGGACATCTGGGGAGTGAACCAGCGGATGGAAGGACTCTCTCTCTCACTGCCTTGTAAGTAACATAAACATAAAGATATTTTTTGAAGATTGATTTATTTATTTGAAAGGCAGAATTTCAGAGAGGGAGGGAGAGAGAGAGAGGTCTTCCATCCGCTGGGCTGGTTCACTCCCCAAATGGCCGCAACAGCCGGAGCTGTGCCAATCTGAAGCCAGGAACCAGGAGCTTCTTCCAGGTTTCCCACATGGGTGCAGGGGCCCAAGGACTTGGGCCATCTTCTACTGCTTTCCCAGACCATAGCAGAGAGCTGGATCAGAAGTGGAGCAGCTGGGACTCGAACCAGCGCCCATATGGGATGCCAGCACTGCAGGCAGTAGCTTTACCCACTACACCACAACTGGCCACTCCACTTCTGATCCAGCTCCCTGCTAATGCACCTGGGAAAGCAGTGGAAGATGGCCCAAGTGCTTGAGTCCCTGCACCCACATGGGTGACCCAGAAGCAGTCCTGGTTCCTGGCTTCAGATGGGTTCAGCTCCAGCCACTGCTGCTACTTGGGGAGTGAACCAGCAGATGGAAGACCTCCCTGTGTCTTTCCCTCTCTCTGTCTGTAACTCCACCTCTCAAATATAGAAATAAATAAAATCTTTAAAGAAAAAATATTCTGAAAAGAAAGGAAGTGGGTGGCTGAGGGTGCGAGGCTGGAGATGAGGAGACAGAGATGTGGGAGCTGCGCTCGGCTTCCCCATCCACGTAGCAGTGACCCAACAGAACACGGGGTGGTTCCTGCACCGTTCAGCCTGCAGCCTGGGCAGACGGCAATGGCCTGAGCTCACCGGGCGGGGTGGGGACAGGTGTCCACGGGCAGCCTGAGCCTCACGGAAGGCAGAGCAGGAGAACTGTCGGGAAGTGTTAGGAGGTCCGGGGGTGGCAAAGGATGAGAACTGGTGGGGCTGAGGTGTGCAAAGCTGGATCGGAACCGAGGAGCTGTGGGCGAGGGGCCGCTGAGGCCCCACCACGATGCGCTCTGGGTTGACTGATGGGACACTCTGTCCTGTACCGAGCAGAGACCTGCACCACAGGGACAGGGAGTGACAGCAAAGAGGAGACGGAGACCACAGGGAGCCGTGGGCAGAGGCCAGGGGCAGGGAGGGTCAAGGGCCATAACGCAGTTGTACACAGGCCTGCAAGGAGGCGGGGACAGGGACCTGGGGAGAGGGACACAGAAACCCAGGTGAGACACAGCATCCAGAGAGAAATGGAGACAGCAGCCAGGAATAGCGCTCGGTGCCTCTCTCGACGTGCCCAGCAGGGGGCGCCCGAGACTCCGTTCCCTGGTGACCAATCCCCAACACTCGCACACCTCAAGCTCATCCAATGGCTATTTTTACACAGTGTCACTGGACACTGCGGGCTGGACAGCCAGCGCCTGTGTGCCCTTGGGTTCCCAAGTGACCCCGCAGCATCTTCCCAGTTCCTGGCACGCCCCGCCTCCTCTCTGCCCTACTCAGGGCGACCGCTCAGGCCTGCTTGCTCTCCGAAATCCTCACAAGGAACCCAGCTGGAGACCCCGGGACAGACTCCAGCGAGGGGACAGGGCGTGGGGTGCTGCTGTGGATGCAACCCCAGGACAAGGCCAGCGCGACATTACGGAGCAATCAGGAGTGACTGTCTCCCAGACTCGGGGGTGTGACCCCCAGGGACCCGAAGTCAGGCCCTGGGACTGGTGCTGGCGGTCACTCAGCCATGCGGGCAAAGAAGGAGGCCCAGGGAAGAGAGGGGAGCCCCAGGGACAGCCAGGGACAGGGACACCAAGAGCTGAGATATGCGTGAGAAGAGACCCAGAGAGAAGGGGAGGCCAGGTGAGCAAGGCTGGCAGAAACCAGACCCAGAGGCCCCCAAGCAACATAGAGACATCACCCCAGCAGAGCCAGGGACCTGACACAGAGCCAGGGACCGAATGCAATGGCCAGGAACCCAATGCAGTGCCAGGGACCCAACACAGCGGCCAGAGACCCAGGGCAGAGCCAGGGCTGATCTAGGGACCCAGGGCAGAGCCAGGGAACCAACACGGTGGCCAGAGACCGGATGCAGTGGCCAAGGACCCAACACAGAGCCAGGGCTGATCTAGGGACCCAGGGCAGAGCCAGGGACCCAACACAGCGGCCAGAGACCCAGGGCAGAGCCAGGGACCCAACACAGCGGCCAGAGACCCAGGGCAGAGCCAGCGTAGATCTAGGGACCCAGGGCAGAGCCAGGGACCCAACACAGCGGCCAGAGACCCAGGGCAGAGCCAGGGACCCAACACAGCGGCCAGAGACCGGATGCAGTGGCCAAGGACCCAGCGCAGAGCCAGCATAGCTCTAGGGACCCAGCACAGAGTCAGGGACTCAAGGTAGAGCCAGGGACCCAGGGCAGAGCCAGGGACCCAACACAGCGGCCAGAGACCCAGGGCAGAGCCAGCGTAGATCTAGGGACCCAGCACAGAGTCAGGGACTCAAGGTAGAGCCAGGGACCCAGGACAGAGCCAGGGCAGATCTAGGGACCCAGCACAGAGTCAGGGACTCAAGGTAGAGCCAGGGACCTAGGGCAGAGCCAGGGACCCAACACAGAATCAGGACCCAGCGCAGTAGCCAGGGATCCGATGCAGAGCCAAGGATCCAACGTGGTGGCCAGGGACCCAAGGCAGAATCAGGGACCCAGCGCGGTGGTCAGGGGCGGGGGGAGGCGAGAACAGCGGGAGATCGTCCAGTCAGAGACAGGCACGGAGACAGAGGCCGTCCCGGCGACAGGGGCCCGGCGGCCCGCCGAGGGCGCAGCGCGGAGGTGGCGCGGGGGGAAGGGCGGGCGCCCCGGTAGAGGGCGCCCGGTCGCCCGCGGCCCCGCCGGGGTCACGGCGCCCCCTCCCCCGCGGCCTGGCCGGACCGCCGGGCTATTTTTACGCGCGGACACCGGACACCGGGCTGGGGCGGCGGCGGTGGCGGTGGCGGCGGCGGTGGCGGCGGCGGCGGCGGCGGCGGGGCCGCGCCGGGCCGGGCGTCGGGGCCACACGTCCGTCCACGGGTCGCCGGGGCTGCGCGCGCCATGGAGCCGCCGTGCGGCTGCTGCGAGCGGCTGGTGCTCAACGTGGCCGGGCTGCGCTTCGAGACGCGGGCGCGCACGCTGGGCCGCTTCCCGGACACGCTGCTCGGGGACCCCGCGCGCCGCAGCCGCTTCTACGACGGCGCGCGCCGCGAGTACTTCTTCGACCGGCACCGGCCCAGCTTCGACGCCGTGCTCTACTACTACCAGTCGGGCGGGCGGCTGCGGCGGCCGGCGCACGTGCCGCTCGACGTCTTCCTGGAGGAGGTGGCCTTCTACGGGCTGGGCGCCGCGGCGCTGGCGCGCCTGCGCGAGGACGAGGGCTGCCCGCTGCCGCCCGAGCGCCCCCTGCCCCGCCGCGCCTTCGCGCGCCAGCTCTGGCTGCTCTTCGAGTTCCCCGAGAGCTCGCAGGCCGCGCGCGTCCTCGCCGTGGTCTCCGTGCTCGTCATCCTCGTCTCCATCGTCGTCTTCTGCCTCGAGACGCTGCCCGACTTCCGCGACGACCGCTACGACCCGGGGCTGGCCGCCGCGGGCCCGGTGAGGGGCGGGGCCCGGCGGGAGGGAGGCGGGGCCTGGGCGGGGTGGGCGGGGTCCTGGCGCACCTGGCCAATCGGAAGGAGAGGCCGGGGGCTGCGCGGGGTGGGCCACCCGGGGTCCCCCGGCCGCAGGGGGCTGGGCTGGAGGTGGGGTCCAGGGAGGTTTCTCACCCTTGAACCCCGGTCCCCAGAGGGCACTTGTCGCTCAGAGCAAGCAGAGCGCAGGAGTTCAGGACCCTCACACCGGGAATCAGTGTGGTGGAGGGGGCCCTGCGAGCTCCGAGGCCAGCGCACCCGGAGCCCCGACACCGGGGCCAGGAGACAGCGAGCCGCGAGCAGGGGACGGCTGGGGGCTGCGGTGGGAGACACGGGTCCCACAGAGGGGACACCCGCCCCGGGGAGGGGGTTCAGGCGACCATTATAGCCCGGGCTGGGGGTACCCGGGGTGGGGCCAGACGGGGACCCGCCCCCTCGAGAAAATCAACCACGGAGCCGTGACTCGGGGAGTCAACAGGCTGTACCCCACTGAAGCGCCATTTCGGGAATCCCCAGGAGGGAAGGGGCAGAGGTGTGGAACAGCCAGGTCCCCAGGGGCCTCGGGGCCGAGACTGGGGAGGGGGTCCGTAGAGGGCAGCTGGAATGAAGCCGCCCGGCACCCCCGCCCTCCCTGAGCCCTCCCCTCCCTGCAGTTCCCGGCTCGGCAGAACGGCTCCAGCCCGGTGCCTGGGGGTCCGCCCCGCCTGCCCTTCAGCGACCCCTTCTTCGTGGTGGAGACCCTGTGCATCTGCTGGTTCTCCTTCGAGCTGCTGGTCCGCCTGCTGGCCTGCCCGAGCAAGGCCGTCTTCTTCAAGAACGTCATGAACCTCATCGATTTTGTGGCCATCCTGCCCTACTTCGTGGCCCTGGGCACCGAGCTGGCCCAGCAGCGGGGGGTGGGGCAGCCGGCCATGTCCCTGGCCATCCTGCGGGTCATCCGGCTGGTGCGCGTCTTCCGCATCTTCAAGCTGTCCCGGCACTCCAAGGGCCTGCAGATCTTGGGCCAGACGCTGCGGGCCTCCATGCGTGAGCTGGGCCTCCTCATCTTCTTCCTCTTCATCGGCGTGGTCCTCTTCTCCAGCGCCGTCTACTTTGCCGAGGCAGACCGGGTGGACACCCACTTCACCAGCATCCCCGAGTCCTTTTGGTGGGCCGTGGTCACCATGACCACGGTCGGCTATGGAGACATGGTGCCCGTCACCGTGGGCGGCAAGATCGTGGGCTCGCTGTGTGCCATCGCCGGCGTGCTCACCATCTCCCTGCCCGTGCCCGTCATCGTCTCCAACTTCAGCTACTTCTACCACCGGGAGACGGAGGGCGAGGAGGCCGGGATGTACAGCCACGTGGACACGCAGCCCTGTGACATGCTGGAAGCCAAGGCCAATGGGGGTTTGATGGATGGGGAGATGCCTGAGCTCCCGCCGCCCCTCTGGGCCCCGCCCGGGAAGCACCTGGTCACGGAGGTGTGAGGACAGATGAGGCCTGGAGGATCTCACACCTCTCTGGACGGTGGAGGGGGGAGGGGGGAGGGCGAGGGGGAGACCAGCGGAAGGGGGAGGGGCTTTAGGAAGAACTAGGTTACGTGGTGATGACCTGGACAACACCCAGTCTTCTCGCTGGGTCTTGAGCTGTATGATTTGGGGGTGGGGGGCACCTCCTGATGCAGCAACCAACGGCCATGGGTTGTAGAGCTCAGATGGGTTGGGGGGCTTGACTGGTTCACGTGGCACTGAGCTGTGCAATACTCCTGGGGTCTCTGGGAGGTGGTGTGGAGCTAGGATCGGTCATACCCATCGCATGAGTTTCCCAGGTCCGTGTTGGGAAGGGTTGGGTGGTGAGTCTTGTCCACCTGCATTTGTGCAGGGTTGATGGGTTTCCTGGGACAAATTAGGTGGTCACCGGTGCGTTGCTGAGACGGATGCACGGCCATGCTTCGTGTCATTGCATTAAGACGTGTCGAAAATCGTGTGGCATTGTGATTCCTCTAGGGCCGTGTTCTCTTGGGCTCTGTGAGCTTGCGAGCCATACAGAAAGACAAATGGTCATGTGTTAGGATGCCCGCTTCCTAAGCCGTGATGGGTTGGGTTGGGCTGGCACGTGTGAGCGAATGGGCCTCTTGGGTTCTGCTGGGGTGAGCTGTGTAGAGTTGTATCACCACGTGAGTCTTGTGTGGTCATTTTATCTGGGTCACATGACCAAGGCTCCTAGGACCATGCTGAGTTGGGCTACATTGAGTTCTGTCTCTGAGTCCAGAAGAAATGTTGGGGTGAGCCAGGCTGAGTGTTTGAGTGCCCTAGGGTCACGTCGGGTGGCTTTGTGTCGAGTGGCAGCCCAGGACCGGGAAAAGCCGTGGTGGGGAGGCATCACACACCAGGGAGCAAGTGTGGCCCTGGCAGGGCTGGGCTCTGTGTCCAGGGTTCTGCTGTTCATCCACCGGGCTCTGGGTGAACCCGTCATCTACCCTGCGTCTGCCTCCTGTCTGTCCGCCCCTGCATTTTTGCTGTCAGACGTGAAAGTCAGCTACGAGGGAAAGGAAAGGAGGGGGGAACTGAACTCTGTCTGGCTGTGTTGGGGAGGGTGGACAGAAACCAAAGGGAGAGGGACAGAGGCCCAGAGAGAGAAGAGACGGAAGCCCAGACAAGGGAGACTCAGGGAGAGAGAGAGAGAGAAGGGGACAGAGACACAGAGGAAGGGATGGAGACCCAGAAGAGGGGGTGGAGGCACCCAGAACTGGAGAAGACCATAGCGCTCCAGACAAAGTGAACCAAATAAGAAAAACGCGCAAGCCAGTGAGCTGGGACCCGAGAGAGGCGCTCTCCCTGCCCCACACCGAGTCACAGAAACGCTGGCCCAGGGCACGTCGCGGGTCGTCCCCATGTCCCCACGGCTCAGGAGGGCTGCGGGCTGGTGGGGAAGGGGCCGGGGGAGAGGCCTGAGTCTCAGGGCAGGGCAGCGGCTTCCGAAGGTTGCACAGGAACAGGGCTCGTGGCTGCCTGATGCCACCGCGCCGCCCGAGTGCAGCAGGACGCAGGCACAGATGGGGGGCGATGGGAAGGCATTCGGGGGGCCAGGTGGCAAGGCTCATTAGGCACTGCTTGAGACCCCTCATCCCATAGCACAGCACCTGGGGTCAAGTCCCACCTGTGCCCCAGCTTCCTGCTGATGGCCCACGGACCGAGCCCCTGCCTCCCGCGGGGCCGTTCCAGGTGGCGCTCCTGCCCAGCCCCAGGGCGGAGGGCGGCTGGGAAGCGTGGCGAGGAAGATCTCACTCCCGCGCGCTCGGTCACTCAGTCCGCCTTCAGATTCATTTTCAAAATGAGAAAAGGGCATTTAGAGAAGGAAGAGGGGACGGTCGTGAACACTGACACAGAGGGCTTCCTCTGTGCCAGGCACCGTTCAAAGTACTGTACTGGTATTAATTTATTAAAGCCCACCCACTGGTTTACAAAGTGTGGCTGTTGTTTCTTTCAGCTGTAATCTCCCCTCCCCACCCCCTTTTTTGGAGCAAATAAAATCTTCTGTAGAGGGTACCAGAGGAAACCCCCAGCCAGAACTGGTCCAGAGCACAGCTCCTTCCCGATCCCTCTGGGCAATCCAGAATACAGCCTAAGAATCAGTGTGGAAACCCCTGATTTCTCCCACTCACCTCTGGAGATGAGAGAGAAGCGACAGGTGTGGAACCCCTAGGCGGTCACCTCTCTCTGAAATGGAGAGGCACACAGGGAGACAGACCCCTCCCAGGGGCAGGAGACCCCAGCAGAGACCCAAAGAGCAGGAGCAAGAGAGGATGGAGGTTCCTGGCAACAGAGAAACTCCACGGTGAGGGAGGAGGAGAAGGGGGGAAGACCCAGGAGTGGGGACAGAGACGCACAGATAAGACCCTAAGAGAAGCGGACAGAGCCCCAGAGAAAGTGGGGAGCAGACGCCCAAAGAGAGGGTGACAGGGACCCAGACCGGGGGACACAGACTGGGGGGGAGTGGACAGAGACTGGGGGAGGGGCAGAGGGGAGAGCCTGCTTCCCAGCTACTCCCCTTCCAGAACTCAGGGCCTCTACCCAACGGGGGCCTGTGCCCCTGGCCGGAGATGGGCTGTGTGGGTGCTGGGCTTGAGGAGGTGTGATGGGGTCAGGGAGGTGACCTGAGCAGACACCAGGACTGCGAAGCGGCCCTTCTCGGAGCCGCCTCTGCGCGGCCCTGGCTGGCGAGAGGGGAGAGGGGCACGCCCTAATCCCGGGCCACCCCTCCTGCCTTGCTATATTTAGGCGGGGGAGGGGGGGTCTGGGATGACCCCCGGGTGGGTGTCAGCTTTCCTTCTGAAAATAGCCCAGGGGGAGGGGAGTCCCAGGGCGGGGGGAGGGGCACTGCAGCCCGGCTCATCCCTTCCTTCTGGGGCTCTGCCAGTGTCGTGGGGCAGCCGCCCGCTCCCTGGTCTCCGTTCCCTTTCCCTCCTGTCCTCCCAAGTGTCCCCACGCACTCTCACTCCGAGCAGGACTGTGCATTCCCAAGACATGGCTTTGTCTGAGCTCAGGACGGGAGACCCTCTCCCAGTCCCCACCCAGGAAATTCGAGAGCCCTCCACACCCACTGTCTCCCCCACCCCACCCCGGGGCCGGGGCCTTATCGCTGCCCAAGCCCAGCTGGTTAATGTCTGGCGAGGAGCTCCTGGGAACGTGGGGACAGAGCAGAGGGTGGGAATCTGCCCCAGGATTGACACTGAGTTGGCAGAAGACCGCAAAGGAATCTCAGGCCTGGAGTCCTTGGAGCTAATGGAGGAGGGGCCGGGGTCTGGACTTCGGGGCCGAGGGCGGAAGGACTGGGGGTCCAGACTCCAGAGTCTGCGGGCAGAGGGGATTCGGGGGCTGGACTCCAGGGCCCGAGGGAGGAGGGCCTGGGGGTCCGGACTCCCGGGTCCGAGGGCCGGGACTCCTGGGACTGCGGCGGCCCGGCAGAGCGAGCCGGCCCGGCTTCCGAGGTCCCGGCACGCGCGTGCAAGGCGGGATCCCCCGGCCCCTCCTCCGCCGTCGGGCGCCGCCCCGCCCCCGGCCGGGCCCCGCAGAGCGCGAGCAGCCCGCAGCCCGGCCAGCGCGCGTCCCTGCAGCCCAGCGAGCGGGAGGAGGAGCCGCCGCCGCGCCAGGGGCAGCCCCGGGAGCCGGAGAGGGCGCCCCAGGTAAGAGCTCGGCGCCTCCTCCCCGGGGTTCCGGCGTCCGGGTCGCCCTGCCCTCGGGTGGGGAGGGGCGGGGGCGGGGCCGGCGGGGGCGGGGCTTGGCGGAGGAAACTGAGGCAGGGAAGTGTGCCCGGGCGGGGGTCGCCGGACTCGGGGCTCCCAGCCCAGACCTCCTAGAGAGGGGACCGGGGAGGAGGGGTCTGAACTCCAGAACTGGATTTGAGGGAGGAGGTGCTGGGGACCCCCGACTGCTGGGTCTGAGGGAGGAGGTGCTGGGGACCCCCGGCTGCTGGGTCTGAGGGAGGAGGTGCTGGGGACCCCCGGCTGCTGGGTCTGAGGGAGGAGGTGCTGGGGACCCCCGGCTGCTGGGTCTGAGGGAGGAGGTGCTGGGGACCCCCGGCTGCTGGGTCTGAGGGAGGAGGTGCTGGGGACCCCCGACTGCTGGGTCTGAGGGAGGAGAGGCTGGGGCTGGGACTCCTGGGTCTGAGGGAGGAGGTGCTGGGGACCCAGGGCTCTCAGGTGGGAGGGAGGAGGCAGCTGGGGACCCAGGGCTCTCAGGTGGGAGGGAGGCGGCAGCTGGGGACCTGCACTCCCTGTCCGTGGTTGGGTCGGCCTGTTCTCTTCACACGGGCCGCCGGCTTCCCCACCTCCTGGCCAGGGCAGGCAGCCACTCCAGGTATGTGCAGAAGTCTTGGGCGCGCCCTGGCCTGTCCTGTGAGGAGGGAACATTCCAGGAAGTCTCTGGGACCCGGGCTTCTCAAGTGTGGGCCCTGGGGGACCCGGGCGTCCAGGCCAGCCCTGCCTGCGCCCCGTCTGGGAGATGGATGGGCTGAGGGGAATGTAATCTTTCCCAGCCTCCTCCATCTGCCGCCACCCCCCTTCCCGCTTCTCCCCTGCGCCCATCTGCTTCCCATCCCAGCCAGGAGCCATCACCTGGGCCAGGGAAGGGGGCCTCTGGGAAGGGGGCAGGCCCTTGGCTCCTGGGCACCCTGGGAAGAGGGTGATCAGGGGCCCAGGCCCACTCCCCCCACCTGCCCGCTTCATCTGCCTTTCTGCTTCTTCCCCCAGGGGTTGCCCCCCCCTCTGCTGAGATGTCAGGAAGGAAGGGGCCGGCTGTGTCCTCCACAGGGGCCCCCGGCCCTGGAGCTCGGAGGTGGAGCACGTGCTGACAGGTCTGGTAGCCAGCGGCTGCTTCCCAGCCTCCCCACACCACCCCTTCCCAGAGCCACAGGCTTCTAGGATGTGGTGGAGAGACTGCGGTACCACGCCCCTGCCCGGTCCGTCTCCCACAGGGAGACTGAGGCGCCCCCCGCCCCCAGGAGGGAACTTAGCGGCAGTGTGGGACTGAACTCGGGTCTCCCCGGTCTGTCCTCCACACTGCCAGCCTCAGGTGTCCTTGGGGCGCAGAGGCCAGGCCGGAGTAGCGCAACCCAGACAGCGTTCCAGGCCCCTCTCTGGTGCTGTGTGATCTGGGGCAAGTCTGGCTTCTCAGCCTGTATTCCCCCACTTGTTGGGAATTAAGGAATGGCGGTTGGAAAATGATGATGGATCCAGTGTCCCGAGGGAGGGAAGGGGCTCCCTGTGGCCGCGGCAGGACTGGAAGGTGCCTCCTTCCTCCTCTCACCCCAGTCCCCTCGCTCTGTCTTCAGGTGCTCCGAGAGATGCTCCCCCACCTCCCATGCTCCCTCCCTGTCCTCCTCCTCCTCTTCCTCCTCCCCGGTGTCCCAATGGAGCCCCATCCCCCGCCCTCAACACTGCCCCCGTTTCTGGCCCCTGAGTGGGACCTCCTGTCCCCCCGGGTAGCCCTGTCCAGGGGCACGCCCTCAGGGCCCCCTCTGCTCTTCCTGCTGGAGGCGGGGGCTTTTGGAGAGCCGGCCAGCGCCCCGGCCAACCGCAGTCGGCGTGGGGTGAGCGAGACGGCACCAGCGAGTCGCCGGGGGGAGCTGGCCGTGTGCGACGCGGTCAGCGGCTGGGTGACCGACCGCCGGACGGCTGTGGACTTGCGCGGGCGCGAGGTGGAGGTGCTGGGCGAGGTGCCTGCGGCGGGCGGCAGTCCCCTCCGCCAGTACTTCTTCGAGACCCGCTGCAAAGCTGAGGGCCCCGGGGAAGGCGGCCCCGGCGGGGGCGGTGGGGGCTGCCGGGGCGTGGACCGGAGGCACTGGGTGTCCGAGTGCAAGGCCAAACAGTCGTACGTGCGGGCGCTGACTGCTGATGCCCAGGGCCGCGTGGGCTGGCGATGGATCCGAATCGACACTGCCTGTGTTTGTACCCTGCTCAGCCGGGGCGGCCGGGCCTGAGGCTGGAGCCCAGGAACCGGCCACGCGGAGGAGAGTGAAGAGAACTGGATCTGTGCAGAGGGACCTCAGCGGCGGCCTGGCTTGCCCAAGGGCCTACGTGTGGGAACTTGCCGGAATGGCCGCAAAATCACAGCTGCGGGAGGAGTGATGACACCACACAGGGTCCCGAGGATGGATTGGGGTCCTCCTGGAGGGACGGAGGGGATTCACAATGAAAACAGCCAATACCCACCGAGCGCTGCCCGTGCATCGGCCCTGACACGCGAGCCCTCGCATCGGCTGTTGTGGATCCCACCGGCAGAGACCCTCGGTTCTAGGTTGCCGACCGATCGTTCGGTCTCAGCTTGCCCACCTGGGAAAGAAGGACAAGTGGATGGGGGAGGGGAGAGCCCGGGACACAGGGGCCAGCACCAGGAGAGCAGGACGCTTCAGTGCCTGGGGGCGGGGATTCAGATGAGAAATTGTGCTCCGTCCGAGGGGGCGGTTGTCTGTTTTGAGGTAGTGAGCCTCCCATCACAGGACCGGCACAAGGAAGCTGGACAAGGCCAGGCTGCTGGGGAGGTCACCCCTGAGCAGAGAGCTGGAGTCAGGTTTCTACCCCCATTCCCTGTCCCAACCTTCACCCCGCACTGGGGAAGAAACACTATATATACTCAACGCTGTCTGGCTGGAGCAGGACACGGGGTTCCGACCAGTCGGCCTGCACCCTGGTTGGGATCGGGGCTCAGCCGACACCGAGGGGCTTTGAGTAGGGCTGAGAAAATCCAACAGGAGCCAGGAGGCTGAACGGGGCAGGGGTTGGGGGGAAGGTGTGTGCCAGTGGGATCCTGGGCCAGGCTGTGGGAGGGCTGGGCTGCTGGGGGGCCGCGGAGGCGGAGACCGACCCCAAAGCTGTGGCACAGACTCCACCCCCTCCTCCGAATGGTGCCCCTTCCTGTGGTTCCAACAGCCCTGTCTGCCTTACACGTAGCTTCCCCCCTACACAGACTGGCCCCCAGGCCTGGCTGTCTCTTCCTGCACGGCCTTGCTCTAGATCTGTGGGTCCCACTGTGCCTTTTTTTTTTTTTTTGCCACCTTGCTCCCTGTCCCTCTACCTTCCTGCGTCTCTCGTCTCTGGGTCGGTAGCTGCCTGCCGGCCCTGGCCAGGTCCTTCTCTCTCTGTTGGCTGGGGTATCTCCCTTTGTATTTCGACTTTCTGCAGGTCTTTCCCTTTTCGTCCCCCCCGCCCCCACACACACATCCAGGTGGAAGTTTTCAACCAAATCAAAGGCAGGCCGGCGACGCTGGCTCCTTCTGCAGGCACAGGGCACATGGGAGGGTCCCGGGGCGTCTGGAAATCGTTACCCCGGGGAGTGGGCCGGCCTGGCAGAGGGAGGAGGCAGCCCGGAGGGGCTGTGCCCCACAGGAGAGCCGGGTTTCTCAGAGACCCTGGTGGGCTCAGAGGGGTCTCTGCCTCTCTTGGGGGTCTGTGCCTCCTGGCCCTCCCAGGCCTCTCCCCCTCTCTCTGCTGCTCCCTCGCTGGGGTCTATCTCCCTCGCACCTCCCTTTCCCCCTCCGACCCCTTTCTCTCTTCCTCTGTCTCTGTCCCCACCCCCACGCCAGCCCCGTTCTGTGCCCCTCTAGGGATCTCTGTCCCTAGTCCCCACACCTCTGTCTCGCTCTGCCCATCCACTTGCCTGCGGGCCCTTTCATTGGCTGGGCTCCGGGTGGGCGGGTTCTGTCACCTAGGGCAACAGCGACAACAAGCCTGCTCCCGCCTGGCCTCTGGGTCGGGGCGGGTCATGGCTGGGCGGACCCTGGCGCTGCGCTACGGCCCCCCATGGTCCCCCGTCTCCAGAACTGAGGTGCCTGGGTCCCGGCCCAGCTGGCATCTCACCAGCAGCGGCGTTGCGCACCACCACATCCCCTCCCTGCCCTTCCCCCCGCCCAGCGTGCAGGTGAGCCGACCCCCGCTGGGGGGCGAGCCTGGGATCCGGAAAGCTGGGTGCTGAGAAGGGGCCTGGGGGCTCGGCCTCGTAATCCACCCGAGTCTGAGAGGAGGAGCGGGGAACCTGGGTGCCAGGGAGTGGAGCGGGGAAGGGCCGCGGACCGAGGGGAAGAGGTCGAAGCCGGAGCGGGAGCACAGCCCCGAGTCTTTCGAGCCGCCAAACGGCGCCGTCTCCCCAGTGCACAGTCGCGGGGCCCCTGCCCCCAGCCGCGAAGCAGGACTGGCCCATCGGGGCTTTCGACGAAGTCTTTAACATATGGGAGACAACCACGGGCTCGGCGCACGTGCGCAAGACTCACGGTGGGCCCTTGGCGCAGCCCCGGGCCCCGCAGCCCGCGGACCCCACGCGCACCTTGGGGATCAAGTCTTTAGGAGAAAAGGTGAGGCCCTGGGGCGCTGGAGACGGCAGGGCCAGGCACGTGCGCCCCCCGCGCCCTTACGTCGGGTGCCTGGGTCGCCTCTCTACAGCTCAGACACTGCAGCTGGCACCTGTTGGGGACCGCCGAGATCCAGAGCGAGACGAAAGCGAAGTACCCGGGCTGGCTCCCCGCGCCGCTGCGCGCCCCCTCGCCTGGCGTGCCGCAGCCCCTGGAGCTCGCCGACCACCTCCGGGGGGGCCCTTCGCAGGTAGCCGAGCGCGGGACAGATTCGGGGCCGGCATAGGGGCATAGCTGGGGTGGGGGGTGCTGGTTACAGAGCCGGGTAGTTGCGTGGACTTGTTGAGGCGGGACCAGGACTCGGAATCCAGGCTCGCAGGTGGCCGGCCTGTAGGTAGGGAGTGCGCCTGGACTATTCCCAGAGGGGTCGGGGTGGGAGGTGGGCATCAGGCCTTCCTGGGGAGGAAGAGATGGAGTGGAGTTGACGCCCAAGAAGCAGCAGAGCTCTGGCAGAGAAAGCCGGCGCTGGGGGTGGAACCGAGATTTGCTGGGGCTGGGGCTTGAATCCCTTGGACTTGGGGGTGTGACTGGCAAGGGTTCTGGTTTGGGGAGCCAGGTTAAAGTCCCTGGCGCGGGACTGATCAGGGAAGATTCAGATTCCGGGGACCCACAGCTGGGGATCTACGATAGGGGTTCTGAGGTGGGGACCCAGGGCCCGGAACGGGTACAGACCTCTGCGTGGGGACCCAGGGCCCGGGACGGGTACAGACCTCTGCGTGGGGACCCAGGGCCCGGGACGGGTACAGACCTCTGCACACTCCTCCCACTGCGATCTTCCTCAGGCCCTCATCCCCTGGACCAGGAACACGGAGCTGGCTGGCCAGCCCTTCACGGTGTCTGACCAGGGCGTCCTGAACCGACACCAGCCCTACCTGACCACTACCGCGCGGGACTTCCGCTGCTACACAAAGTGAGCCTGTGACCCCCACCTAGGCCCCGGGGACCCCGGCTCTTTCTCAGACTCGGTACCCGCGTTTTAAGTCCTGCTCACGCAGGAAGCGAAGCTCAGAGCACAGCCTCTACCCGTTAGCCCCCCGGGGTCCTCAGTGGCATCTCTGGGCAGCCTCCGCAGGTGGGCTTCAGGATCTGGGTTTAGGGCCCTCTTCCGTATCTGAGCCCCCAGGTTCTCTCACCAAGAATGCGACAGTCCTGTTTCCGGGCCCTTCCCAAGGGGTCCCCGACGCCTTTGAATGTGTCCTGTCCCGGGAATGCAGGCTTGGTGGTCTGGAACCTCAGCCTCCTCCCGCAGATGCAGCAGTGCCCTCCCCATGCGGCCCCCTCCCGCAGGAAGGAGCTGTCCGGATACCCCCGCAAGGACTCGCTGACCTACTGGAACTTCGAGCAAACGCCCCGGGTCTGGGCCCACGGCCCGCAGCAGGCACCATGTCCGCCTTTCCCTCAGCCCTCGCGGGTCCGCGTGCCCCACGCCGGCCCCGCGCCACCGGCTGTGCCGCACCGCGGGGCCCTGCCCCTGGCTCGGGAGTCCTTCTGCCCCCCGCCGCACCCACTGCGCCGGCTCGACCTTTCCTGTCCTCTGGAGGCGCCTTGGGGAGGTCCCCACTGGAGGCCCCTGCCGGGCATCTACAGCACGCCCAAAGCCTACAGCACCGAGAGCTCCCGCTATGGCAGCGGGAAGCCGGAGCTCGTGTGAGTGCACCTGCCTGCGGGGCCAGCCCAGCCTGGGACTCGCCCGAGCCCGCAGAGACAGCGTCTGGGGGCAACTGGACTGGGACACGCCCATTCAACTGTTGGCGTGGGCGGGGCTAACCTTGAACACGCCCCTGGCTCGAGGCAGGAGGGACTGAGCCCAGAGAGCGGGCCAGGGCTCACCCCCGTCCAAGAGTTAAACATAAAGCACGCGTTCTGGGGAGCGCTTGGAGCGTCCGGATTCTAGGGTTGGCTGCGGGAGGCGCGGAGCTCCGGCTGGATCTCCTGCCGGGGCGCAGGCCCTCTCGGACTGTGCAGTCTAGAGTGGCAGCCATGCGCCTGCCAGGCTGGACCGCACCAGGATGGCCTCGAGCCAGCGGCAGGACTCTGCACCCACAGTGGGCCCGTGCCGCTGGCACCGAGGACTGAGTCTGTGGCCACCTCGCCATGGCCTGTGGCGCGGGAGCCACCGGGAGGGCTGGGATGCTGTGCCGGGCGCTCCTCACCTCCCTGACCTTGTCCGCCTCTCGCCCCCAGGGGGATTTGTGTCCAGGTTACCCCAGCATGCTGCCACCACCCACCTGGTGGCCTTGCCGCCTCCACAGCCCATGGGTATAAAGCCAGGTAGATGAGCAGGGGCGGCACTCGGGATGGGGACGCTCCAGGTAAGACTGCAAGGCCCGGGCCCTTCCAGCTCCACCCAGGCCGCAGTGGCATGAGCCGGAGCTGGCCTCTCCAGGAAGCTGTGCCAGCCGGCGGGCTTCCTGGAGGACGGAGCAGGTGGGGGAGTGCCTGGGGGGGGGGGTGTCCCTGGGGCTGTGGAGTGAGCCCTGGCAGATGTCAGGCAGGGCCCCTGTCCCTGAGTGCCCTGGACAGGAGAGAAGGGCTCAGGGTCAAGGGCTCAGGCACTGGCCTTGCCCCAGGGGCTGTTGCTGTGGCTGCTGCTGGGCACGGGCGGGGCGCAGGCATCCAGGGGGCCACTCCGCCCACTGTGCCGGCCCGTCAACGCCACCCTGGCCGCTGAGAACGAGGCCTGCCCGGTCTGCATCACCTTCACCACCAGCATCTGTGCCGGCTACTGCCCCAGCATGGTGAGCATCGCGGAGGGGTGGTTTGGCCTGGGCAGGGGCTGGGGCACTGGAGTCAGCTGGGGGGGGTACGGGAGGGCAGGTGCAGAGGCTGCCCTGGAACCTGCATCTGGGATGGGGGCAGGGGGCGGCTCTGAAGCCCACGCTGCTCCCCCACGCTCCAGGTGCGGGTGCTGCCCGCCGCCCTGCCGCCCGTGCCCCAGCCCGTGTGCACGTACCGCGAGCTGCGCTTCGCCTCCATCCGCCTCCCCGGCTGTCCACCTGGCGTGGACCCCGAGGTGTCCTTCCCCGTGGCCCTCAGCTGTCGCTGTGGGCCCTGCCGCCTCAGCAGCTCCGACTGTGGGGGTCCGCGGGCTCAGCCCCTGGCCTGCGACCTCCCCCACCTCCCAGGCCTCCTCTTCCTCTGAGGCCCCTAGGCCCCACCTCCTGCCCCACCCCCACTGGTGGAGCCAGCAGGTGCCCCGCTCCTCCCCTCCCAATAAAACTTCTCCATCTGCAGGCTGGGTGTCTTTCTGTGGGTTCTGGGGACGCACACACACCCCAGGGCCAGTTTCCAAACCATTTTATACAAAGTCACAGTGTCAGAACTCTGGTAGAAAACGGGGGGGGAGAGGGCGGCGCTCGGCTCAGGACGTGTCCATGGTTTCGCCTTCTGTGGGAGGAGGAGGCCCCGTGGTCAGCCTGAGCGCTCCCAGGCCAGGCTGCCCCCACCCCGCCCCGGCCCGGCCCGGCCCGCCCCGGGCACTCACTGAGCTCGTTGAAGAGGAAGGCGTCCTGGTACTCCTTCATGTACTGCGTAGAGCGGGACTCGTCCAGGAAGAGCGAGTAGACCCGCTTGATGTCCTCCACCTGCACCTCCGTGCCCTGGGGAGGCCAAGTCCTCAGTGGGCCCCTCCCGGAGGCACACAGACCCCAGGCAGCCAAGCGAGTGGCAGCCAAGGCCAGGGCTCCAGGCGAGGTCTCCCAAGTGCCAGGCCTGCCTCGGCCACCCCTGGCTGTGGGCTCCCCCTGCACGCCTCAGGTCCTTCACCCAGAGAGGGACCTAATGGCACCCACACATGGTCCAAATGCTTGCCGGGACCTGGGGATGCGCCACAGATACGGAGACAGACCCAGGCAGCGCCTCTAGGACTGCCGGCCACACCCCCGCTGACCTTGCGTTTCCGGCACACCAGGCTGGCGGCGGTGATGAGCTGGATGGCGTAGCGCAGCGAGGTCTCCAGCCCGATGCGCGTCAGCACCGTGTAGGCGTCCTCGCTCATCTCCACGTCCTCTTCCTCGCACCTGTCACATGGGCACGGCGGGGGTGGGGGGGTGAGAAGGCTCAGCCAGGGCTGGCCCTGCCCTCGGGGTCACTTGAGGAGCTGCGTCCCAGACCCACAGAAAGCAGAGGTCACAGGAGCCACTGAGGCAGGGGCTGAGATAACCTAGAACTTGGGCCTCCTGAGCTCCCATCCAGGTCTTCGCCGGGAGCCCCCTCCCCGTCCCCTGGATGAGGCTACTGCCTGGAGGCCCCGCTCAGCCCCCCCCGCAGGCCCAGCAGCCAGGGGTCCCCAAGTCTCAGGTGGGCAGTCCTGCCCGCACCGGATGCGGAGGATCTGCTTTGTGTCCTTCTCGCTGTAGGGGGAGGTGGAGACGATGAGCAGCCGGTCCAGCAGGTCAATGGGGAGGCCGTGGGGGCTCTGGTAGCTGGTGCCCCGGATCCTGGGGAGTGGGCGACACGGAGGGCGAGCAGGTGACGTGTGCGGAACCCTGCTCTCTGTCCCAATCCTCAGACCCCTCCCACCCTGTCTACCACCACCCACTCGCTGGGCCAGGCCCCACTCGGCCTTCAGCCCCAGCTTGCGTCACTGGGTGCCGGCAGCCTTCCCCAGTGCGTCAACCCCACCCCCACAGAGCTGCGGCTGGGTATCTATGTCCAGGATTACTGTGCCAAGGTCCCTCGCCTGCTCAGGGAGGGCAGAGACCGGCCCGAGTGTCCCCCACTGGCCCTGCCCGGCGCCCGGTGGGCTCCAGGACGGGCACAGCAGCTGTGTTCTGTGATGTCACCACGAACACCCAGCGGGGACTCCCCCACGGCTGCTGGGGGACACGCCCCCTCACACAGAGTTCTGTCCATCATGCATACAGAGCCTGGGGGTGTGTTAGTACACATTGCTGAGTCACGCACAGAGCCCACGGCCAGCAGCGCCGTCTCTCTAAGGCGTGTCCCAGCCTGTCCCTGCCCAGCAACACGGGATGGCACTCGAGCACCACGCTTGGGTATACCTCAGATTTGTTTTATTTATTTGATTTGAAAGTCAGAGTGAGGCAGAGAGGGAGACATCATCTGCTAGTTCACTCCCCGAATGGCTGCAATGGCCAGGGCTGGGCCAGGCCAGAGCCAGAAGCCAGGGGCTTCATTTGTCTCTGGGGGGTGAGGGGCCCAAGCACTTGGGCCATCTCCTGCTGCTTTCCCAGGTGCATTAGCAGGGAGCTGGATCGGAAGTGCAGCAGCCGGGACTCGAACTGGTGCCCATCTGGGATGGATGTTGGAGCTGCAGGCAATAGCTTAACCTGCTGTGTCACAAGTGCCGGCTGGTGTATCACCACACCACACCACACCGCACCCACACACAGAAGCCACAAGCATCTTAATAGGGAGAAGGGGGGCTGAAGCCAGCAGGCAGAGCGCGGCCTCATCTAACCTCACCTGGGCACGTGGGCGTCAGGGACCTGAACTTACGCTGCTCTGCGCATCTCTGCAATGACCGTGAGAGGCCGAGTACGACCTGGGCACCAAGCCACCTTTCCGCAGGCAAGCAGGTTTACGGGCACAGAATTGGCTACGGAGGAGGCGCGGCGGCGGCGGCTCACTCACAGCCGTCTGCCACCTTCCAGACCTTCCAGACCCAAGCCCAGCGCAGCTCACGGCCTGACTATGAAGCAGGCTGAGACGCGGGGCTGCTCCTGAGGGTCCAGAGTTAGACAAAGAGCCAGGCAAAACTGCCCAGCGCCCCGCCCGGCTGGGCCGGGCTCACTGACGGCCCCCTGCTGCGCAGTGACGGCTCAGCGTCCCAGCAGGGCAGGGGCCAGGTGGGAGCGCTGGTGCAGGCTCCACATCCCAGGCAATGCGGGCTCCTTGCCCTGCCCCTCCTCCCAGGCTGATGGCTGACGCGTGTACAGGGGTGGGGAAGGCAGGCAGCGGGCACGAAGGCCACACCCAGGGCATAGATCCCCGGGACTCATCATGGCACGGTGGCTGTCAGATGCCAGGGGTTTTGCCAGGTGAACTTGAGGCCACGATCACACAGAGGATGCGCTGCCCAAGTGCTTTGTGCGGGGTCGGCCAGAGGTCGCTGCGCTTCCCTCAGGATTCAGACGTCCACAGCACTCCCAAGAGCTTCCCGGGCCCGGGGCGAGCTGCCTGCACCCGGGTCACCCACCTGCCTTGCTCCAGGGAAAGGCACAGCTTCCTGTCGGAGCCAGCAGTGCTGGGAGCCCACAGCCCACGGGGCCCCACCTGACCCCGCGGCCAGCTCACCGGGTGATCCCACGGTTGGTGGCCATGATGAGCACAGGTGCCATGTCGCTCTCCAGGGCGCGGTTGAGGAAGGAGAAGCTCTCAATGTCCAGCATGTGGACCTCATCGATGAACAGCACCTGGCGGCGTGGGGCTCGAGTTCAAGGGCACGCCCTCCCGGCCAGGCCCCCCGCCCCGCCCGCCCCGGTGCTCACCCCAGGGATGATCTCCGCCTTGCCCTCCTCCCGCCACTCGGCCACTTTGGCGTTGATCTGCTCCCGGACTTCTGACTTGATCTCCCCGGTGTCACCTGCAGGAGTCGGGGCGGCATCGGAGAGTCAGGGAGGCAACGCGGCTAAGACCACAGGGTGGGCACAGAGGACGGGTGGCGACAGAGGAAGCAGACCCCAGCGGTGCCGGCTGGGTCTCCACCGTGTCCCAGGCCGGGGGGGATGTCGGGGGCCAAGCCACGCTCCCAGCAGCAGCAGGGGAGTGGAGGGGCTGCCAGGCCTGGGCCCTCACCTGAGAAGAGAGCCAGGAAGCCCTGGGTGCGGGAGTTGATGACGTCGATCTCGTGCAGGGACACGGTGTGCACGACCTCCTTGCGTTTCTGGAGCTCCCCGTCCGGGCACTGCACAAACTTGGTCTGGGGGCCAGAGTGGTCGTTCAGAAACCCCAGGCCCAGGAGGGGAGGTCAAGCCACGGGGCACGCAAGGGCACTCAGGGTGAGGGGCAGCGTGTCTGGGTTACAAGACCCAGGAGCACCAGGAGCACAGGGACAGGAGGACCTAGGCCCTGTGGTCACAGAGGCAACAGAAACATCCAACGGCAGGGGCCGTGGCATCCCCAGCGTCCTGGCGTACCTGGGAGCCCATGGCGTCGTAGTCCCGAGCGCGTGTGAAGGAGCGGCCCAGCTTGGAGATCTTGCCCGTGGCCTTGTCAATGGTGATCACGTCCCTGTGGGAGGGGAGGGAGGGCCGGAGGAAGAAAGGAGGGGGTCTGAGTCCCCGCCGCCCAGGCCACCCGGGCCACCCAGGCCACCTGGCACAGCCTGCCTGCTCACCCGGCCTGGACCTTGTCCTTGGTCAAGGACTCGATCATCTTGGTGCCCAGGTCGTAGATGGTCTCCATCTCTGTGGTCTTGAGGGTCAGCTTGCCCACCTTGGAGCCCTGTGAGGGGAGATGAGCCAGGAAGGGGCTCAGAGAGGGCCCGGTGCTGCCCAAGGCTCCCTGATGAGCCTGCAGCCCTGTGCTGGCCTCTGCTGATACAGCTCAGAAGGGGTGTGACACGGGGGTTCCTGGGGGCGAGGGGTCTGCTCCCCGCCACAGCACAGGCCAACGCCGGCCACGGTGCACACTCGCAGCCTGTGCAGTGTTGTACCTGTACGTCGCAGAGCTGTTCACACTCACACCTCAAAAAGCCTATTAAGAGGGGCCAGCACTGTGGCACAGTGGGTTAAGCCTCTGCCTGTGACACTGGCATTCCATACTGGTGCCGGTTCGAGCCCCAGCTGCTCCACTGCTGATCCAGCTCCCCTCTAATGGCCTGGGAAAGCAGTGGAAGATTGCCCCTGCATTCATGCGGGCGAACCTGGATGAAGCTCTTGGCTCCTGGCTTCAGCCTGACCAAGCCCCAGCCATTGTAGCCATTTGGGGAGTGAACCAGCAGATCAAAGATTCTCTCTCTCTAACACTGCCTTTCAAATAATTAAATCTTAAAAAACAAAATAAAAATCCCACAATTCCAAGGTCCCACAAACTGGCCAACAGGGTCACACTCCAACATTCCTCTTTTAGACCCACATTAAAAAAATGAGAAAACCCAGCTAAGCAGAAACAAGGAAACACCACTTCCATGCCCGCCCTGAGACGAGCAGTTCACGTTTCTCAGTTACATCCCCAGTAGTGGATCCTGACCGGGCCTGCAGGGAGGACTTAGGGGAGCGCTGGGGTTCACTTTTTTTTTTTTTTTTGGACAGGCAGAGTGGATAGTGAGAGAGAGACAGAGAGAAAGGTCTTCCTTTTTGCTGTTGGTTCACCCTACAATGGCCACTGGAGCCGGCACATCGCGCCGATCCGAAGCCAGGAGCCAGGTGCTTCTCCTGGTCTCCCATGCGGGTGCAGGGCCCAAGCACTTGGGCCATCCTCCACTGCACTCCCAGGCCATAGCAGAGAGCTGGCCTGGAAGAGGGGCAATTGGGACAGAATCCGGCGCCCTGACCGGGACTAGAACCCGGTGTGCCGGTGCCGCAAGGTGGAGGATTAGCCTGTTGAGCCACAGCGCCGGCCGGTTCACATTTTTACAGGGAGGACACACATAGCCAGGGATTTCCTGTGTGGCAAAGCATATAATTTAAATAAGTACCTTGGGAAGAGCTTGCCCCCAATTTAAATATTTTACCATATGTTTAAAATTCAAAACTTAGTTGCCAAGAGATGGAACTAATTTAGAAGGCCGTTTTTCAATCTATTTGCACTAACAACACGGAGCAAACAGAAAAACAAGAGGGGCGTCAGGGGAAGGGGGCCAGCCGCATTCTATCAGTGGCTCTGACACACACAGAAGAACCTCCAAAACACCACACAGAGCGAAAGGAGACGCCGAAGGCCACCCCGGGGTCCCACTGACATGCAAGGACCAGAACCCACCCAGCCAGGGGCTCTGGGGAGGGGACAAGGAGCAGCGACTGCCTGGTGGGGTCAGGGTTTCTTTTTGGGGAAAGTTCTAGAACTAGACAGAGATGGCAGTCACATAACATCGAGGGTCCTTCTGCCACACTGCACAGTTTAAAACGGTTTCTTTACAGGTAAACCACAAACGAAGAGATCAAGGGAAACTTTCCGACAGACAGGCACAAAGCAGAAACACCTGACAGGGCTACTACAGCGTCTAGGAATGCAGAGTTGGGTAACAAAACCCTGGAGACAAGGGAGCCAGCGTGGGCGCAGGAGGGAGCGGCAACAGGGCCTCGGGCCACGGCGGGAAGCAGCAGAGGCAGGCTGGGGAATGCTGGGGGCGCTGGCAGAGGCCCAGTTCCTGCCTGGGGGGGGAAGGCGTTTCCTCCTGATTTATTAGAGCAGTGTTTATTTTATGTTTCTTTGTACCTATCTGATACCAAAAAGGTTTCAAAAAAGTCTTAGGTTAAAAAAAACCAGGGAGCAAATCCCACCGCGTAGCTTGGTACTGAGGTGTCTGAATCCCGCAGAACAGTTCTGTGAGCGGTGGCTGGCGAGGACCCACGAGAAACGTCCAGCCCTGCCCCTCACCTCCGCACCGCTTCCTGTGCCCCGGGGAACTGCTGGCGAGCACCGCCGCTGAGCCCAGCCCTCCTGCCAGCACACCAGGCTCCCGCCCCCACCCCACCCCACGGACTCGGAGGCCACGCCCCCATGCCGGGCTGCAGACCCGCAGACTCACCGTGCCGGTGGCCGGCCGATCTATCTGGATCTCCACCACCTCTCCTTCGATGATCTCTGTCTCCTCCCTGGCCAGAGAGCAGAGCTCAGGGCACAGCCCGACCCAAAACCTCCAGGAGCCCCAGGGCAAAAGGTGAGCGGCCAGGGCAGGTGGTGAGTGGGCTGGCGGGCTGGCAGGAGGCAGCCCCCTCCCTTACTTGATGCGCACGCCGATGGAGCGCCGGAAGGCCTGGGTCAGCGCCTCGGTCTTGCTCATTTCCAGGGAGAAGATCTCACTGCCGGCGATGGCTGTGAAGGGGGTGTCGGGGCCCAGCGCCTGGGCCATGCCTGGGGGGAGGCAGGCTGGGTAAGCAGGCGCTGGCACCAGCTCCCTGACACCGCTCCCCAGGCAAGCCAGCTCTCCTCCTTCCCCAGGAAGGGGCGCTCAGCGCCATCTGTCTCTTTCCTTCCTTTTCCCTAAGATTTACTTATCTGAAAGGCACAGTGACAGAGAGGGAGAGACAGAGCAAGGTCTTCCATCTGCTGGTTCACTCCCCAGATGCCCACAACAGCCAGGGCTGGGCCAGGCCCAAGTCAGGAGCCAGGAACTCCCCCCAGGTCTCCCCCACGCGTGGCAGGAGCCCACGTACTTGGGCCTCCTCTGCCTCCAGGGCGGGAAGCTGGCTGGGGAGAGTGGAGCAGCATGGACTCACACCACACAGTCCACGTGGGATGCGGGCGTCCCACGCAGTGGCTCGGTCTGCACCCCACACCTGCACTGCCACCCCGTCTTTGCACTTGGCTCTGAGCCAGGCAGAACCCTCGAGCAGGGGGGCTGGAGGGAGGCGCGAGGCACAGGGCAGATGGGAGACAAGCCGGCTGCGCCAGAAGCCTGCTCTCAAATCCCGACCGGCCAGAGGGGTCAGCCTCAAACCTCGCCGAGCGTCTTCCATCTCCCAGTGTCTAAGAGCCGTCTGGCCTCAGGGCCTGCGGTGGGCAGCAGCCGGGTTTGAATCCGGACCCCACTGCTCAGCACGCTGAGCCTTGAGGGATCCCATAAGTCTCAGCTGCTTCCCAAACCTTGGGTGGACGATGGCAGCCTGCACGGCGTGATTATGGGGTGGGCACTCAACCCTGTCACTCAGCCTGCGACCACACAGGGACAGGGTCTGCAGCCGGACCTGAGGGCAGGCGGGGGCTGCCTCCTGTCATCTCCCAAGCACCCAGCCCCTCCCCCGGCCTCTGCCCAGCACAGGGCCAGTTCCCTCGGTGTTCCGGTGGTCTTAGCTCAGGTGTCGACCCCTCTGGGGAGCTGCCCCTGCCCTGGGACACCTCCATGACAGCACGCGTCACTCTGGAAGGGCCTGTGGCCAGGCCTGCCTCTCCCAGACCGGGAGCTCCCGGCACTGTGAGCTCAGCGGGGCTACGTGTGCTCAGCGTGCGGCCTCAGGCCCAGCACAGGAGGGCACCAGACAACGCTGCTTCCCCCTGACCTAAGACCTGGTCATTCCCGCGCCTCTCGCTGCCTGGGCGCAGTGGGAAGGAGGGCTCAGGGAGCCCTCAGTGCCAGGCAGGGCTCTGAAGGGTGGACAGGGGTTCGCCGAGATGAGCGACACTTGTGAGTGACAGGATGACGGCTCTCTGGCGGGCGGCCGGAGGCTGCTGGCTGGCTGTTCAGCACCTGTCCGTCACTTCTTCCTTAGTTCCAGACAGTCACTGCACTGAGGCAGCCACAGGCCAACTTTAGAAATCCAAAGATGTGTGCGTCTGAGCCACCTTCGCAGCAGAGTGCAGGCACATGGCCAGGTTCTGGCCGGCGGGACAGAAGCACAGGCATGCCTGGCTCCCGAGAGCTGCTCCCGGGGAGCTAACCTGGGAGGTCCGCCCTCACTGCCTGCTGCCTGGAGTGTGGGTGGGGAGGCGGGAGCTCAGGCAGCCCTCCTGGAACAGGAGGTGATCTTGACATGGAACCAAGTGCAGAGGACATCGAGGCAGAAAGATAGGAGACTTCGTGCAGCTGCTCAAAGGCCCCCAGTGGCCCGCATCTGGACTTTCTTACGTCAGGGGTTTAACCCTGACTTACAAGGGGGGCTCATCTGGCAGAGACCAAGAGCGCTCCTGCCCGGTGGGGCCTCTTACCCATGGCAATCGCTGTCTTCCCAGTGCCCGGCTGGCCAGCGATGAGGACGGCCCGCCCGGCGATCTTGCCTTCCCGGATCATCTCCAGCACCACGCCGGCTGCCCGCCGGGCCGCCAGCTGCCCCACCATGCCCTGGGAGGCCTGCGGGGTGGAAGCAAGAGAGCCATGAGGGGACGCCCACCGGGCGACCGCTGTATTTCTACCGCATCCAGGCACGGGACACCAAAGCAGACACCGGGGCCCAAGACTTCTGGGAAAAGCCAAAGCAGCTCTCCCTATGTCCATGTTTTTGTTTGTTTTCCTTTTTGACAGGCAGAGTGGACAGTCAGAGAGAGAGACAGAGAGAAAGGTCTTCCTTTGCCGTTGGTTCACCCTCCAGTGGCCACTGCGGCCGGCGCACCGCGCTGATCCGCTGGCAGGAGCCAGGTGCTTCTCCTGGTCTCCCATGGGGTGCAGGGCCCAAGCACTTGGGCAATCCTCCACTGCACTCCCGGGCCACAGCAGAGAGCTGGCCTGGAAGAGGGGCAACCGGGACAGGATCGGTGCCCCAACCAGGACTAGAACCCGGTGTGCCGGTGCCGCAAGGCGGAGGATTAGCCTGTTGAGCATGGCGCCGGCCCTATGTCCATGTTTTGACATCAGTTAAACTTCACATGTGGCTAAGTTTTGTAAATGTGGAGCCATAGGTTTGGAAGATAACACAGTCCCACACCCGCCGTGGCCCTGGGTACCATCAGCCCAGGCCTTCATGGAGCAGCCCTTGAACCCCAGCCCCCTCTGCCTTACCTGCCGTGGCTCCAGGGCATCGTCCAGCCCAAGTCCCCGGATGTGGGAGTGAGCACCTGCGGGCAGACACAGAGGCAAGGTTACCGACAGCCTGGCACACGCTCTGGGGTCGCCACACTGGCCACTGAGGCCTGACTAACCACATGAGCCCACCAGGAACTATGGCTCTGGGTGCAGAGTTCACACAGCACCCACAGGTGCTGGCTTCCTTCCACACAATCCTGTGAAACGAGGGCTGCAGCTGGGGCAGGGTGGTGGCCTGGAGGGCTAGGCTGCTCCGCGCTTCCAATCAGAGACCCAGTGGAGCTGGTGGCTCCTGGCTGGCCTAGTCCTAGCTGCTGCAGGCACTTGGGGAAGTGGATTGGGGATAGAGTTTCTCTTTCTCTGTCTTTCAGAGCTACAGAGAGGGAGAGGTGGAGAGGTGGAGAGGTGGAGGGAGAGAGGGAGAGAGGGAGAGAGGGGGAGGGAGAGAGAGAGAGAGAGAGAGAGAGAGAGAATCTTCCATCCGCTGGTTCACCCCCCTAATGGTTGCAATGACCCAGAGCTGGGCCAGTCCAAAGCCAGGAGCCAAGAGCTCATTCCAGGTCTCCCACGTGGGTGCAGGGGCCCAAGCACTTGGGCCATCTTCCACTGCTTTCCCAGGTGCATTAGCAGGGAGCCGGATCAGAAGCGGAGCATCCGGGAATTGAGCCAGCATCCGTATGGGATGTCGGGGCCAATCAATGCAATCAATGACAGCAGCCCAGGCCCTCAGTGCTATGGAGTGGGAGAGGTCCCGAGCCACACAGCCAGTGAGGTGACCTCGAGATTCCCGTGGCTTCCTAAGATAAGGGAGGGCCACCTCCCGTTTTTTGTACATAAAGCTCTATAGAAACAAGCCCCGCCCATTCATTCCATATGGCCTGCTCGCTGTGACTGGGAAAAGCTGACCATCAGCTCTTAAAGCAAGCATTTGCTGACTCATGCTAGGCCATGCGCGCCCCAAGGGCAGCTGCTCCCTGGGCGCTCTGATCCCACAGTGCCTCGCTCCTTGATGGGCAGGCAAAGCAGGGCGAGTCCCTGCACGGTCAGGGCTCCGTGCGAGGAATCCTACAGCAGACAGAGCAACTGCTCTGCAGCCACATGGCTGGGAGGGAGGCGGGAGATGGGCAAGCTAGCCAGGAGCTTCTAGAACACGTGCTGGGAGCCACAGCTCTGTGCGGCCTCTCGGGGAGGCACCTGCTGAGCTGCACCCCTGCCCTGGGAGCAGAGCTCTCTGTGAGGGCTGCGCCCCACCCCACCCCACCCCCAGCCTGCGGCCTGACTGCTGTGCGCTGGGGCCAGACGTGGCTGACGTGGCTGCCCCGAGTCTCAGCCACCCCCACTGGAACAGGGTAGCCGCCCCTCCCACCCCCGGGGCCGAGCGTCTGCTCTGCCTGGTCCTGCGTCCCCACAGGGGACACACACCGCAGTGCGTGCTGGGTGCAGGGCAGGATCCGCTCCGCAAACACGCGTGATCAAGGCTCCCAGGCAAGCGTCCTCAGGAGCCCCTGCAGGGCAGCCAAGCTGGCCACAGTGCGGCCGACTCCCTTCTGGAACCTGGGGTCCTCTCGCAGACGGCAGCTCGGCTGTCGGGGTGGGGGGCGTGGGGCTGGGGGCGGGCCCCTTCCTGACTGCTCACTCACCGATGCGCTCGATCCTGGTCACATCGCGGATCTCTGGGACTTTGGTCGTGGCCGTCTGGGGGTACAGGAAGAGGCATCAGAAGACTCCAGGGCCCCGGCTCTGGCCAGCTCCTGCTCGGCCCCCTGCCCTCCCTCCGTGAGAAAGTTTCCCCTGCCCGCTCCATCCATGGGAAGCTGACACACCACACGCTCAGGGGCCCCACTCCACCGGGCAGAGTGGGGGTGGGGGCTCCCCGGGAAGCCAATACTGTCTGTCTCATTCACAGCTCGGTGCCCGAGGCAGCCGGCAAGCGTGAACGCGTGAAGCCCTCTCACACCTCACAGCCGTGAGCCGCCAGGACAGACGCCGTGCACAGGTGCAGAGCAGGACTCGGGCTGCCCGTGGTCTGCGCCTGCTGACACAGCACTCCTGCTCCCCTCTGCCATGGGGCGGCCACGTGCTGGCCAGCCCTCAGCGCACGCCGCTCTCCGGGCACCCTCGCTGACTGACAGCAAGTGCCAGCCTCGCCGGAGGCCCTCCTGACCCCTGCCCCTGCCTGGCTGCTCCCAAGGCCTCCCGGGGTGACCTGATCTCCCTGTGCAGCCACACCCTCGCAGGGAGATCCCCGGACTGATGTTCTTGGCGCTGCTATGCGTGAGCCCCACGCAGGGCCAGGCTCACAGCCCACTTGTCCGTTAGGACTTGGTATGTGTGTGAGTGAACCCCACCCAACAAGACCCCGTGTATGTGAGTGAGTGAACCCCACGCGGGGTGCTGAGCCCACCCAACAGGACCTGGTGTGTGTGAGTGAGTGAACCCCACGCGGGGTGCTGAGCCCACCCAACAGGACCTGGTGTGTGTGAGTGAGTGAACCCCACGTGGGGTGCTGAGCCCACCCAACAGGACCTGGTGTGTGTGAGTGAACCCCACGTGGGGTGCTGAGCCTACCCAACAGGACCTGGTGTGTGTGAGTGAGTGAACCCCACATGGGGTGCTGAGCCCACCCAACAGGACCTGGTGTGTGTGAGTGAACCCCACGTGGGGTGCTGAGCCCACCCAACAGGACCTGGTGTGAGTGAACCCCACGCGGGGTGCTGAGCCCACCCAACAGGACCTGGTGTGTGTGAGTGAGTGAACCCCAACCCAACAAGACCCCGTGTATGTGAGTGAACCCCACGCGGGGTGCTGAGCCCACCCAACAGGACCTGGTGTGTGTGAGTGAACCCCACGCGGGGTGCTGAGCCCACCCAACAGGACCTGGTGTGTGTGAGTGAGTGAACCCCACGTGGGGTGCTGAGCCCACCCAACAGGACCTGGTGTGAGTGAACCCCACGTGGGGTGCTGAGCCCACCCAACAGGACCTGGTGTGTGTGAGTGAGTGAACCCCAACCCAACAAGACCCCGTGTATGTGAGTGAGTGAACCCCACGCGGGGTGCTGAGCCCACCCAACAGGACCTGGTGTGTGTGAGTGAGTGAACCCCAACCCAACAAGACCCCGTGTATGTGAGTGAGTGAACCCCACGCGGGGTGCTGAGCCCACCCAACAGGACCTGGTGTGTGTGAGTGAGTGAACCCCACGCGGGGTGCTGAGCCCACCCAACAGGACCTGGTGTGTGTGAGTGAGTGAACCCCACGCGGGGTGCTGAGCCCACCCAACAGGACCTGGTGTGTGTGAGTGAGTGAACCCCAACCCAACAAGACCCCGTGTATGTGAGTGAACCCCACGCGGGGTGCTGAGCCCACCCAACAGGACCTGGTGTGTGTGAGTGAGTGAACCCCACGCGGGGTGCTGAGCCCACCCAACAGGACCTGGTGTGTGTGAGTGAGTGAACCCCAACCCAACAAGACCCCGTGTATGTGAGTGAACCCCACGCGGGGTGCTGAGCCCACCCAACAGGACCTGGTGTGTGTGAGTGAGTGAACCCCACGCGGGGTGCTGAGCCCACCCAACAGGACCTGGTGTGTGTGAGTGAGTGAACCCCAACCCAACAAGACCCCGTGTATGTGAGTGAGTGAACCCCACGCGGGGTGCTGAGCCCACCCAACAGGACCTGGTGTGTGTGAGTGAGTGAACCCCACGCGGGGTGCTGAGCCCACCCAACAGGACCTGGTGTGTGTGAGTGAGTGAACCCCACGCGGGGTGCTGAGCCCACCCAACAGGACCTGGTGTGAGTGAGTGAACCCCACGTGGGGTGCTGAGCCCACCCAACAGGACCTGGTGTGAGTGAACCCCACGCGGGGTGCTGAGCCCACCCAACAGGAGCTCAGAAAGCCGAGGCCTCCCAAGTCTCCAGATGTCCCAAGGGCGCACCCAGCCAGATCCCTCCTCACACAGGGCAGCGGGACGAGTGCCCAGCACCTAGGGCGACCACGGAGCCCCCTGGATGGCCGCTGGAAACACGTTCACACGTGTTCACGGCAGCACTATTTGCAGCTGCCAAGAGATGGACACAATCCAAATGCTCATCAACCGAGGAAGGAATAAACACAACATCTACACCGTCGGGTTCTGTTTAGCCATAAAAAGGAATGAAGTGGGGCCAGCGCTGTGGCATAGGGTACAGCTGCCGCCTGCAGTGCCGGCATCCCATATGGGCGCCGGCTTGAGTCCCAGCTGCTCCACTTCCGATACAGCTCCCTGCTAATGGCCTGGGAAAGCAGTAGAAGATGGCCCAAGTCCTTGGGCCCCTGCACCCACGTGGGAGACCCGGAAGAAGCTCCTGGTTCCTGGCTCCCAATCGGCACAGCTCCAGCCACTGCGGCATCTGGGAAGTGAACCAGTGGATGGAAGACCTCTCTCTCTGTCTCTACCTCTCTCTGTAACTCTGTGTTTCAAATAAATAAAATAAATCTTTAAAAAAAAAAAAAGGTCACATATTGTATGCTTCCATTTATATGAAATATCTAGAACAAGCAAACAGTGGTTGCCTCGGGCTGGTGGTGGGAGGTACTGAGGGTGACTGGTAAGAGCTGTGGGGTTTCCTTCTGAGGTCATGGCAATGTTCTAAAACAGTGTGGGGATGGCTGCACAGCTCTACAAACACACTAGAAGCCACTGAATTGCATATTTCAAATGGGTGAATGGTATGGTAGATAAATTATATCTTAATAACGCTGTTACAGAAAAAAAAAACACCCAGGCAGTGGGTCCCGGGGCAGCTGTTTTCTGATCCTTCCTAAGGAGAGAGAAGAAAAGGAAGCCAGCACGCTGACCCGGTCCTCCCTGCTGGTCCCCACGGCCCCTTGCTCTCCACAATCTCCTCTTCCACAGGGAGGGAGCGTGAGGCACCCACCCAGGCAAGCAGCCTCTCTGGGGGGCCGGGGCTCAGTCTTCCCGGCCACCGGGCGGCCACAAGCCCTCTCCTTGCTGGGCGTCTTCCCGCTCACCCAGTCCTCGTGGTGGTGGTGGGGGACATCACCCCCAGTCCTCATGGGGGGGGAGCCAGGAGAGGGGACATCACCCCAGTCCTCATGGGGGGGGAGGAGCCAGGAGAGGGGACATCACCCCCAGTCCTCGTGGGGGGGGAGGAGCCAGGAGAGGGGACATCACCCCCAGTCCTCATGGGGGAGGAGCCAGGAGAGGGGACATCACCCCCAGTCCTCGTGGGGGAGGGAGCCAGGAGAGGGGACATCACCCCCAGTCCTCGTGGGGGGGAGCCAGGAGAGGGGACATCACCCCCAGTCCTCATGGGGGAGGAGCCAGGAGAGGGGACATCACCCCCAGTCCTCGTGGGGGGGAGGAGCCAGGAGAGGGGACATCACCCCCAGTCCTCGTGGGGGGAGGAGCCAGGAGAGGGGACATCACCCCCAGTCCTCGTGGGGGGGGGAAGCCAGGAGAGGGGACATCACCCCCAGTCCTCGTGGGGGAGGAGCCAGGAGCGGGGACATCACCCCCAGTCCTCGTGGGGGAGGAGCCAGGAGAGGGGACATCACCCCCAGTCCTCATGGGGGAGGAGCCAGGAGAGGGGACATCACCCCCAGTCCTCATGGGGGGGGAGCCAGGAGAGGGGACATCACCACCAGTCCTCGTGGGGGGGGAGCCCGGAGAGGGGACATCACCCCCAAACTCAGAAGACGGGGCCCATGCCCCGCCCCCACCCCGCGCCCAGCGTCCACGGCCAGGCCTCATCGTTGCTTGGCGCTCACACCCCTGCCATTCATCGTGTGTCAGGGCTGCACGTGCGGCCCTCGTCCAGAGCCCCACGACGCCGGGACACACGTCACGCCCGGAGGACTCTGGGAGGCGGGGTCACAGCTGGGATCGGGGACCCAGGCCCTTCCGTCTTTCGCCCCCTCAGACCCAGCCGCACGGGCACCCAGCTCCTCCTCCCCGCAGATCCGGGAGTCAAACCCCCTCAGCCGCCTCCGCCCGCGGACTCGGCGGGCGGAGATCCCAGCCCCCAGCTCCCCCGGTCGCGGCAGTCCAGCCTCCTGGGGCCCCCTCCTCAGAGCCGGGAGGCCGAGCCTCCACCTCCTCCTCCCTCAGACTGGACAGCGCGGTTTCGCGGCTCAGCCCTTCCCGCGCCAACACTCACCACGGTTGCCATGATGCTCACCAACCGCTAATGTCCTGGCGGAAACGGAAGACGCACTCGGAGCGACGCGTGCCGGCCGCTCTAGGCTGGCGGGTCCTCCAAGGATCTCTATGGTTCCCTGCTCTATAGTAAACTCTCCTCTGGGGGCGTGGCGTCACGGGTTAGGCCCCGCCCACCCGCTGAGGCCTAGCTGTAACACGGGCGCCCAGAACCCCTGAGTCCGTCCCCAAGGCTTCCTGGCTCCTCCCTCTTTTACCCAGCCCCCGCCCCTTGCTGAGGCCGATTGCAAAATCCTCAGCACTTGTAGCAACCACACGTCCTCCACGCTCCCTTTCCTCTCTCTTCGACCCTCCTCTTTCTTCCCACCTTGGGGCCTCCAGCTGCGGATTGACAGCGCCGAACGGCCAATCGCTGCCGTTCAGGACGGCGACAAGCCCCGCCCACCGTAGGGGGCGTGCCCCCGTCTATCTCCTAGGCTGCGGCGCGACTAAGCGAACTCGCTGCTCTCCGCCAATGAGGAGACTCGAGGGCCACGCCCCCTGGCGCGAACCAATGGCGCTTGCCGGGGGCCAGGCACCGCCTCCTGGCGGCCGCAAAGTTTCACTGCAGGGGCACCGCTGGCCTCAGTGACGCTGCGGCCGCCTCCAGCCTCGGTCCGAGCGCTCCGGGCGGGGGGTGCGGTCTTGCAATAGGAAGCCAAGCTCGCTGCTAGCTTCCGTCGGCCTCCAGCTACCCAGCCCGGGCGCCCTGCCCGTTGCATTCCCCGGGACACCTCCGGGGTCCTCACCTGCGGCGCCCGGAGCCCCCCGCCCGCGTCAGCCATGCCTCTTAGCCGCACCTTGTCCATGTCCTCGCTGCCGGGACTGGAGGATTGGGAGGATGAGTTCGACTTGGAGAACTCGGTACTCTTCGAAGTGGCCTGGGAGGTGGCCAACAAGGGTGAGCCTGCGGGCGTCGGGGCCTATGACGGAAAGGGTAGCCGGGTAGGGGGGCCCAGGACGCTGAGTCCCTGGGAGAGAGGGGCTCCACGGGGGTCTCTTGGGTCCCGGGCAAGGCTCCAGTGACTCCTGTGCCCTTGGGCAAAGCCTGGGGTATGGCTCCTGGGCCCTGGGGGGAGGGGACGAGAGAATTGCCTTAAAATAAAAGGAGGCTGGAAACTCAGGTCCCGGGTCCTAGGGAGAATGGGCGTTAAAATAGCGCAAGAGATTCCTAATCGGGGGGGGGGGGGGGGGGGGCTCCTGAGGAATGGGCCCTGAACAGGGCAAAGGGCTGGTTGGGGCTTCAGACCTGTGACCCCTCCCCCCCCAGGGGGGAAATGGTTGGGGATGGAAGTCTGGGTCTGGGCGAGAGCCAGAGGGGGTGTGTGGGTCCTGGTGGGGGGCTCTGGCGACCTGGCTGCTGGGGAGTGAAGATGGGAGGGGGCTGGAGCCCATCATTATATGGGGGCCAGGGTGGGAGGGACTTAGGGCCGAATGCCTGGACTTCGGAGGAGTGGAAGGCCTGAGCTGGAGGCCTGGAACCGGCCAAGGCTGGGAAGTCCTGAATTGCTCGGGGGCTGGGCCGTGGCTGGGAGTGGCTCCCGGGCCTCCAAGGGTCTGGATCTGGAGAAGCTGGGGCTGGAGCCCCTAGGAGCCCGGTGGTCCTGCTCCCCCGCAGACCAGCGGCCCGGGGTTTGCTCTGCGGCGTGTTGGGGGAGGAAGGGGCTGGGATCACAGCTTGCAGAGACACAGCCACATGTTGTCAGGGTTCCGGCTGCAGGCAGGGAGGAGGCTGGGGGCCCAGACTCCCCAGTCTGCGGTGGGGTCGCGGGCAGGACCTCTGCCCCCGGTCGGGAAGGGAGACCGGGAGCCAGGTCAGCAGGGTCCCTGGGGGCGGGAAGGATGATTCAGGCTCTCTTGTGCAACTGCGGGATGCTGACTGGCGCCATGAAGGCAGATGCTCCCTTATCGCCTCCTGGGGTTAGCTGGGGACTCACCCCAGCTCCTGCAGGCTGGAAACCGGGGGGCCCCTGTCCCTCAGCTTCCGCCACCTTGGGGCCCTGGCCCCGAATTCCTTCAGACCCAGGAGCCCACGCCCCGAGCCCCATCTGTCTCCGACTCAGGAGTCCAGCCTGAGCCCCTTCTCCTGTGGACCCAGAAGGAGGTCCTCCAGCCCCCCTTCCCTCCCCCACTCAAACCTCCAAGCCCCACCCCTTCCCCTCTCTGACTCGGAAGTATGGGCTCCCAGGGTCAGGGATGCCAGGAATCACAACCTTGGGCCCCAGCTGGGCTCTGCCCTCACACACTTGGGCCCACAGTGGGTGGCATCTACACGGTGCTGCAGACCAAGGCCAAGGTGACGGGAGACGAATGGGGCGACAACTACTTCCTGGTGGGACCCTACACCGAGCAAGGCGTGAGGACCCAGGTGGAGCTGCTGGAGCCCCCCACCCCTGCCCTGAAGAGGACCCTGGACTCCATGAACAGCAAGGGTTGCAAGGTGGGACATGGCCGTGCCGAGGCGGGGAGACAGGTGGCGCCACCATCACCCTGCAGGTGTAGCCGCAGAAGGGCAGGGGGTGTGGACAGCCCAGGGAGGCAGGGGGAGGCCCTGGGAGGCACAGACAGGTGTGGGGAAGGCAGACACAGAGGAGGAGCGGGCGATAGGCAGAGGCAGGGCCCCATGACACGGGCCAGGAGATAGACAGACAGCAGCTACAACATATATTCAAGAGGCCAGGGTCCTCAGAACCCAGAGAAAGAACTGGACAGAAAGGCAGCCGGACAGAGCCGGAAGGAGGGTGGTTTGGGGTCAGGTGGTTGTGTGGGAGCAGGAAACGGGGGTGGGGGGATGGGGGGCTGAAGTTCAAGTGCTGCCTGCGTGACCGGGGCCAGTGAACGTGGCTGCTGGTAGCATATGCCTCGGAGGGGCGCTGGGAGGATGAGGAGTTAATGATCATAAAGGAAATGAGATCGTGTGTAAACCTTGGAGGTTATCAGCGTTCATCCTGCTTACTCTGAAAGCCCAGCTAGGAGAGCACGGTGGGGAGGCAGGCAAGTGGAGACAAACCCAGGGATCGGGCTCCAGGGAGAGAAGCAGACTGTAGGTGCAGAAGACAGGCTGCCGGACGTTCCAGAGAGAAAGACCGAGAAGGAGAGAGGAAGATGGAGTATTGATTAATAAGAGAGGAGCGGTGGGCAGACAGACCCAGGGCCGATCTAGGGATCAAAGAGAGGTGTGGGGAGTCCCAGGGCCCCAGGCTGAGCACGGGGAGAGGCAGCTGCCAACCTAGGCCTCAGACAGCGGGGGGAAGGGCTGACGGTTTAGGGGGCTGGGAGCAGGGGTACCGCAGGCCCCTCGGCTCCTTCCAATCAGCCTCTGATCCGGGGTGGGGTCCAGAGTCCAGTGAAACCCAGACTGTCCCGAAGGCACCCCAGGGCGGCCGGGTCCCTCCCCCAGGGCAGCTGTTCCTAAGAATAGCCCCCCCCAGCAAAAGGGCACACAACAGCTGGGAGGGGGAGGAGCAGGAGAGCCAGGCTCAGCTCCGGAGCAGCCAGGTTGCGGGGAGGATGGCTGCTTGTCCTCGGGATGGAGCCGTGGCGGCAGGGCCAGCACCGGGGCCAGGGCTCAGGGGGAACACAGCAGGTAGAAAAATGCGGGCTTCGGGGCGTGGACAGACGCGGCCGCAGGAGAGGGTATTTAGCCTGGCGGTTAAGACGCCGTGAGGATGTCCATGTCCGATACGGGGAGTTCCTGGGTTCAATGCCAGGCTCAGGCCTCCTGCTAATGCGGACCCTGGGAGGCAGCGGCCAGAGCTCAGGTGACTGGTTCCTGCCACCCACGTGGGAAACCCGATTGGATCTCAGCTCTTGCCTTTGGCCTAGCCCAGCACGCCAGCCATGGCTAGCATTTGGGGAATGAACCAGCGGATGAGAGCTCTCTCTGTCTCTCACATAAATAATTTTCTTTTAAAAACGTGGCTGCAGATTGGAAAAAAAAAAAGGGGGAGGGACTATGGGCAGAGGAAAGAAGCAACAAAGTGACAAATATTCTGGTGGAAGAAGTGTAGGGGGTGGTGGCAGAAGTTACAAAGGGAATTAGCAACAGAAAGAAAAATAACAAGAAAAAGCACTAGCATGGTTGGCAAGAGAAATGAGACAGCAAGTGGAGAAATGATTGGCGGGGTGGAAAACAAGTGGTTCTGAGAGCAGCGAGGAGACGGTGATAGAAACCAAGCCAAGGCCGGGGAAGATGTCACAGCAGGGGTGGAAAAGGTGATGGAAGTAGCCAACAGCAGATAGAAATAAGGCGGCGGGTGGGAAATTGGCAGCGGATGCAGAAACAAGGAGGCGGAAAGAAGCCCTGCGCCTCCCGTCACGCCCGTCCCCCCAGGTGTACTTCGGGCGCTGGCTGATCGAGGGGGGCCCTCTGGTGGTGCTGTTGGACGTGGGGGCCTCCGCCTGGGCCCTGGAGCGCTGGAAGGGAGAGCTCTGGGACACCTGCAACATCGGGGTGCCCTGGTACGACCGCGAGGCCAACGACGCTGTCCTCTTTGGCTTCCTCACCACCTGGTTCCTGGGTGAGGTAGGCCCCACTGTCGGCCCCCATCACCGCGCTGCACCCCAGCCTGAAGCTGCAGTGCCCACCGGCGCCTGGCGCAGAGGCACTGGGAGGTCCTTTAATCCAAGGATTAGTTCTGATCCTGGGGACGTGGGCGTCCAGGGGCCCAGCTTCCTCTCTGTGAGATTCAACTCCCAACCTCAGCTTCGTTGACTCCAGTCTTGCAGGTGCAGAGCTGCTAAGCTCTTGGGAATTGATGGCCTGCCTCGGGAATTCTGGGAATTGTAGTTCTCTAGTCTGACCTTGGCCACACTTAAGCTCATAGATTCGGCCCAGGGTACTTGCCGATCCCCAGCCTATCTGAGAACTAACAGTCTTGGTTCTGATCCCCTTGTAGGTTTTTAAAGAGTCGAGAAACCCAACTTTCCATACCTTGGGACAAAGAATGTAGACATGGGCTGCTCCTAGAGCATTGTGGGAATTGTAGTCCTCTGGCCAGGGTTGCGTACAGATCTATCCTGGTTAGGGCTCTCCAGGAACTGTGTGCTTCGTGCCACACGTGGACACACATCAGCCCCATCCCTGTTGCCCCACAGTTCCTGGCCCAGAATGAGGAGAAGCCGCACGTGGTCGCACACTTCCACGAGTGGCTGGCGGGCATCGGGCTCTGCCTGTGCCGCGCCCGGCGGCTGCCCGTGGCAACCATCTTCACCACCCATGCCACACTGCTGGGGCGTTACCTGTGTGCCGGCGCCGTGGACTTCTACAACAACTTGGAGAACGTGAGCTGGGAGTGAGGCGGACACTGGGGGAGCCCAACTCCCCAGCCCCCTGTTTCCTCGGACCCAAAAGTCCAGCTGCCAGTCCCAACCTCCCCCGCCCCCCGCCCAGGACCACCATTCTTCTCTCCAACCCCCGTAACCGGCTTCCCTCCCTTCCCGCCCAGTTTAACGTGGACAAGGAAGCCGGTGAGAGGCAGATATACCACCGCTACTGCATGGAGCGGGCAGCGGCCCACTGCGCCCACGTCTTCACTACCGTGTCACAGATCACCGCCATCGAGGCCCAGCACCTGCTCAAGAGGAAGCCAGGTAGGGGCTAGGCTGGGGTCTCCAGACACGGGCGAGGCAGGCCACCGTCTATGCCAAGGCCAAACTCTAAAGAACTACAACTCCCAGAAGCCCTGGCGGTTGAGATGTGCCCTGCACTGGAAAGTGTTGAGACATGGTCATTGCCTCATGTGGACAGTGGGCTCTGAAAGGGAGCGGAGAGTTAGTGGGCGTGGATCGCGAGCTGAGAGGTGGTGTAGTGGTGCTGGGGGCAGCCGTGTGGCCGGGTGCGTGGGTCCCAACGGAGCTCACAGGAGAGCGGCAGCAACACAGACATTGCCACAGGAAAGGGGCGTCCCCATCATTTATGCCTTCGACCGTGCTGATCCGAATGAACGGACGAGGGTGTGAACGGCGGGACCTTCTCCCCCAACCCCAGACATTGTGACCCCCAACGGCCTGAATGTGAAGAAGTTCTCTGCCATGCACGAGTTCCAGAACCTCCATGCCCAGAGCAAGGCTCGGATCCAGGAATTTGTGCGGGGTCACTTTTACGGGTACGTGAGCCAGATAAAGGGAGTGGGTGTCTATGTGCACGTCTGGGTCTGAGCGGGAGGGGCGACTGGGGGTCCCGAGCCTGGGGGCCTGGGTCTGAGGGCAGAGGCAGCTGGGAGCTTCTTCCTGAGGCCCTGAGCTCTGGAACAATGGGCTAAGTATCAGAGCGGCTCTGTCTCTGTAGAGAGAAGAACTACAACTCCCAGGAGGCCCTGGGGTGCCCCTATGGCTTCTGGGACTTGTAGTTTTAAGGTCAGGGCTAGAAATTGATAGTGTAGGGCTTCACCCTGCCTTGGGGCTTCCTTATAGACACCTGGACTTCAACTTGGACAAGACCTTGTACTTCTTTATTGCTGGCCGCTACGAGTTCTCCAACAAGGGGGCCGACGTCTTCCTGGAGGCCTTGGCTCGGCTCAACTACCTGCTCAGAGTGAGACCTGTGCCGCATAGCGCGAGGGCGTGGGCGGGGGACAGTGTGTTAACTGGGGGAGAAGGGCCCCCCTCCAAGAAGGGGCATGGCAAAGCCCCAGCGCCTCGGGGATCGGCAGTGGTGGGCGTGGCCTGAGCCTCCCCCTGTGCGTTTCTCCCGCCCAGGTGAACGGCAGTGAGCAGACGGTGGTCGCTTTCTTCATCATGCCGGCTCGGACCAACAATTTCAACGTGGAGACGCTGAAGGGCCAGGCCGTGCGCAAGCAGCTTTGGTCAGCAGCCCGCGGCCCGCGGCCCGTGGCCCCTGCTGCCCCCACTCCTGCGCTTTGGGGCTGGCGGTTCCCCAGGAGTCTCGGTTTGCTCGTCTGTGACCTGATCCGTCCCCCTATCCATTCCCCCTCAAGTCACTTGCTCCAGCGAGCATTTTTACCATGTGCCGGGCACTGGCAACACGGCTGTGATGGACAAGAAAGATACAATCCTTGCCTTCGTGAAGCTCGTCTTCTAGAAAAGTCTAAAGAGCGTGTTCTGGCAAAAACAAAACAGAACTGGAATAGGAGACAGGGTTGTCAGGAAGGATGGCACCGAGGAAGTACCACTGGGCAGAGGAAGGAAATGAGGGAGCAAACCATGTGGGCAGCTGAGGAATAAGATTTCAGGCATGGGGAGGGGGGAGCAGGTGCAAAGGCCCTGAGGCATGCTAGAGAAATAGCAAGGGAGACAGGCTAGAAGTTGAGGCCAGGGCTGTGGGAGGACCATGCAGGGGAGTGACATTCTTAGGTGTCGGCGTGTCCCCTACTCAGAATCTTATTTTCCTTTTGTATAAAATGGGGCTTTGCATCACCACGTCCAGGACCAGCACAAGTCCTAATAATAGCTGACATTTCTGGAAGGCTCGCCGTGTGCCAGGCACCGCGCGCTTTTTGTTTTGACCTCATCGGCTCCTCATGGCCAGCTTCTGAGGTCGCATCTATTTTTAGCCCCATCGGATAGCTGAGACACGGGAGTCAGAGAGGAAAGGCCACCTGTCCTCGGCCACACAGCACAAAGGGTCCAAGCCTTCCGGGGTCCGTTCCCTACTTCCCACCCTGCAGCCCAGAGGGCCCAGGCCTCAGTTTCCCCACTAGCTCAAAGGCTAACAACAAAAGAGTGTCTGTGTGTGTGTGTGTGTGTGTGACGTCGCTCTGTGCCTTCCAGGGACACAGCCAACACGGTGAAGGAGAAGTTCGGGAGGAAGCTGTATGAATCCTTGCTGGTGTGAGTGCCCGGCCCGAGCCCTCTTCCCTCCTGGGCCCCAGCCCCTCTCGTCACCATGCCCAGATGCACGCCCCTGCTCCCTTGTAGGGGGAGCCTCCCGGACATGAACAAGATGCTGGACAAGGAAGACTTCACCATGATGAAGAGGGCCATCTTTGCCACGCAGGTAGGGCCCGGGAGAGGCGTTCCCAGCAACCCTAGGGGCAGCTGGCCCACCCCAGAGGCTGCTGGGAGTTCTGCTGTCTTGGGTGGCCTCCCTTGAGGGGTCGATTCGGAGGTCCGCGGGAGGCTGGAATTTTAACAGGAGCACTCAGGCCGGCTGTTTTCTGTGGCTCATTCTGCCACGGGGGCTGCCGGGAGTGGCGGGGGTCCCTGGGGTCAGTGGACAAAGGGCAACAAGGGAAAATAAGAAAGTCAAGACTGCCACAAGAGGAGAACTCAACTTCCTGTCCTGGGGGGAGGGGGCGCTCTGGCCCCGCCTCTGCGCCCGGAGGCTGCTGGGAGTGGTAGTTTTGTCGCGTCTCAGGGGTGGAGCCGGGCGGTCAGCTAAAGCATCTTGTGTCCCTTGGAGAGGACGGAAAATGCTGAGCAGCCACGGTTTCTCAGCCCTCTCGCTGTCTCTTATTCCCCACGCACCCCTGGGAGCTGTGGCTTCTTGGGATTAGGTGAATGGGAACCTTAGGATTGGTGCTAAGAGGACAACTACAACTCCCAGCAGGCCCCG